>NC_054834.1:87643090-87953402 GCF_018345385.1 Vulpes lagopus | reverse complement strand
AACACTGGAGAAATCTTGGTTCAAGGTCATTTTATTAAGTCCTCTTTTTAAGTAGGAAACAATCTTATGTTATATAACCAATCAGAAACACATAGAGTCTAAACTACATTGCCCCACCCTTTAAAATGATTGGATTTCAAACTAATAGGCTCATAAACTTGGATTCTGAAGTTTTAAGAGTTAACACAGAAGTATTGCACGTCAGTTTAGATAGTAATGATTTGAATGTGTTCACAATTATCATTGCTTTATTTTATTAATCTTCGCACATCTGTTAAATAACTTTACAACACAACTATATAAATCCATTAAATAGATAAATGTTTTGATTATCTTTTATTGTTTATTTTTTATCTTCAGGGATTCATTACATTGACTATACCTTTCAAAACATAATCTACAGCTTAATTAAGCCTCGCAGTTATAAATTTTGAGCCAACATATTAAGAGAGAAGTTATTGCTTTTGGGGGTACAATATTACTAATGAATGTTTTGCTCTGTGACACCACTGCTGGTATAAAATTCTAAGTCTATCCAAAAGAAACCGTCCTTGATTTCACTATTCAGAGATCATAAGTCAACTTTTTATGTACTATAAGCTTCTTAGGAACAAAATCCAAACCTATTGATGGCTGAGTAAATTTCACAGCTTGTAGAAAAGACACATATCATTGTAATGTGTGAAATTTTAATCAAAAATGTTATGAAGGAGAAAGGTAAACTGACTGCTATAATTAATGTGTTCTGACACAGAGATTTAGCTGGCACATTTGTGTACCGTGCTGTGCTCTGTTAACTGTTCCGTTGCTTAAGGACTGTCAGAGTTTGAGGAGTTCCTGTGTTATGGTTTCACCACTCGACACATTTTCCTAGAGCCTCTGCTTTGTCATGATTTGAAATTTAACGTCATTTCTCCCTTGGCTTTTCTATTAATATTTAGTTAGGTGTCAGGGGTGTCCGGTGATAGGGAATGGTATCGTCCCCTTAAAAGCAGCTTCATTTCAAATGGAACTACAGAAACATTGCTTTTAAAATGAATCATCTTATGTTTTGTTTCCCTACCATTTTTTAAAGATTTTATTTATTTATTCATGAGAGACACAGAGAGAGAGAGAGGCAGAGACACAGGCAGAGGGAGAAATAGGCTTCATGCAGGGAGCCCGATGTGGGACTCGATCTCAGGACCCGGGATCATGACCTGAGCTGAAGGCAGATGCTCAACCACTGAGCCACCCAGGCATCTCCTCTGCAATTAAAATATTATCCAATGTCTTAAAGGGGAGAGCATTGAGCAAAACTAAGTGAGCTAATGAAGAGATTAGGAGCCATACCCTCACGTCGCACCCCAGAGAAAAGTATTTCCATATTTTTGCCACGTACATTTCACCATTAAATGACACTTAGTCTCACAAAGTAAACAAAATATTTCTCCATACAGGATAAGCTCTGATTTTTAAAAGAACATTTGTCATATATTTACAAGGTGGAAGTAGCATCATAATCATGAAGTATTTGTAAAATGGTGCTAAAATAGCCTTTCACGCCAGACACTGGGTATGAGAGTGAGTTTCATGGCAGATGCTAGGGTTTGATGGTGGCTCTGTATTTCAGAGAGATTCTTCTGAAAATTATAGATTGGGTTCTTGGCTCTGCTGTGTCAATCTACTTGCAGAGATCTACTACAAACTCTCTCAGAGCACTGCCAGTGTGGTTGTGCAGTAGACAAAAGACATACCTGAAAGGGGAAGACAGATATGCCACTTAAATTAAATAGGAAATGAATTGGCCAGCAAGCTGGCATGTCTGCTGAGACAAATCATGGACAACATGTCTCTCAACAACAAAACTTATTTGTTTTCTCTTGCCAACAGATTCATCACTGCCCAGGCAAAACAGGCAAAATACATTAGTGTCATGGTAAACTGATAAAGAGAAGTGCCTCAATCTAGCATCCTCAATGGTGAAAGTCTTAGGGCAGTATTGATCTGTGTTATATAAATCTTGTTTTCTGTCTGCAGAAGTGAATCAGGAATGACCCGCAAGGTTAACAAACATTGTAATGTCTTTCAGCTGGGGCAGATGCCTGTGAGTTCCACACATTGTGTTTGGTCAAGTTCCATCTTGTCATTTTACCGCCAAGAAGCTTAACTAATTGCTGGCAATCATAAGAATGTTTGACGGAAGGAGAGAATTCCTACAATTTTTACCCTCTCTCCCATCCCCTCTTTTTTTTTCCCCTCCTTAAGTCTTAACAAGCAGTCAAAGCCAAGTAGCGGAAAACAATCAACACTGAATTAGCCAGCAGGAGTCTTCACTTAGTTGAAAGTTTATGTAATTGGCATGTCATGTTCCTACATTGCCAAGAACAGACCTGATTAAGCTGATGCACTTTGTTTCAGGAAAGTTTGACAAAGAAAGCGTCTCCTCCTTTTGAGTTGCATGTCAGGGTATGTACTTCCCATGATTTTCTTCTGTCCGTAAGGAACCCAAGGCTAAATGTGTATTCTGTGAACCAACAAAATAAAAATTGTCACCAAACTAAGGCCAGACACAATAGGTGTTTGGGGGAAAAGGCAGGGCAATATTGGTGGTGAAAGATAATCAATTAATGGAAAGAAGATTTATTAGCAAAAGTGCAATTCCCCACGACGGCCTGCTTTATTTTATTAACAGAGCACTATTAAAGGAATGCAAATTCAGTCTTATTTTGTGACAGGGGTTCACTTGATCATAAATGCTTTCTCCACATGCAGGGTCTTATGCTTTTGCTTACAACAAATAGTTGTAGCTTTTCTTTAAATAATTTAGATATTTATTGATTTTCAACAAATAGTTGTAAGTAAAAGCCTAAGAACCTTAATTTTTTTTACAATGGAAGCTCTCTTTAGAGACTAATCAGCCATCTGAATGTTGTCTGCTAACTTCTTACAGTGCTTCATTAGGCTCTGTGTGATGGATTTTGCCCTTATTTGGAAAGTCTGCCTTTTTTGATGAAAAAACGAATGCCTGGCATCAGAAGAGACTCTATAAAGCTTATGATATCTTATTCGTATTTGCTCACACTAGCGTCTCCTTGTCATAACCCTAAATCAAATGGTAGATTTGAACTTGGCTTAGATTATTAAAGCTACAAGACAGCAGTTACTGAGGGAGCGGTCCACGCATCTATTACGTCATAGTTGACAGTATAAAGGCAAGATTCAGGGAACTAATGGAGTTTCTTTTTCTTCTCCCCTTCTGTCATAGAAAGGTCAAGCTAGTTTTCAACATTTTTATGTATGTCATTCTCAATATAGCAACAGAATCTCTTATGGAAAACAATGTAAGTAAATGTCTCCGCGATGCTACTAGTCACCTGATCAAAAGCCAATGTTGAAAAACACTTCTAATGACTGTCTCTTATGCATCAGTGCACCTACTAATGAGCTGCCAGAAAAGGCTTTGTAAAGCTTTGCTAAGATAGAGCAGGAATGTGAGAAGCCTGAGATATAACTTCCCTGCTGTGATCCCTGCCTTTCTACTAACAGGGAGCCTAGACTTGGAGCTGCTAATGAGCATGCTGGAGAGAGTGTCCAAACCAATGCAGGCTGGAGACAATTCACCTGTCTGCTTTCAGATCCAGGGTATGATGCATGACAGTAAGACACCCGGTAGTAGCTTTTCTTTAAATAATTTAGATATTTATTGATTTTCCCTCTCTACCCCCCATATTTTTATTTAGTCCCTGCATTTTACTTTCTTCCAGTGATTTCTAGCGCCATCAGAGTAAAAGGAATAAGAATTGAATTGTTCTATCGCTTTCCTCCCCCACCCACATATATGTAAGAAATTAATGTCATCATGTCATATAATAGCAATATGGAATACCTAATTAGTTTTCCTGTAGGAAAGAAAAATATGTGCTTTCCAGAGGTGATATTTATAAAATGAGGCAGTTGAAATTAATAGCTTTTTAAGAGCCAAAATATGGATTATTTGAATTAAAGGAATTCAAAATATGGTATGTATTTTGACACTTAAAACAATGCATGACATAAGTTAAAGACTTTTCTCCCTCGAGCAATGCCTGTTCAACATCTTTATCCACAGCAAAAGCCAGCAAGATCTTTATAAAGAACGCTTACTTAACTTGGTTTGTAGAAATTCCTGGCCTATAAATGAAATAGTTAACTGCAGGATACCTTTCAAGTTCAATGCTAAGCTGTTCACATTACAGGTTTTGATGCTATGCTTCCTTTGAGTTTTCCTGGAGGCTATTTTACTAGTTAATTTTTTTTTTTTTTTTTAGTCAAACAAAATTACAGGATACAAACTGTGTAATTTCACCGATTTGCAATGCCACAGTTATCCCAGAAAGAGAATCAACACCCCTGTCCATTAATTACAATCCTGACTATCTTCGAGCATCCCAGGAGGCCGCCCGCACGGTGCACACGGGCTAGTACAATCTGTCCCTTCCAGTTGCCAATGTTCCTATTTCCCACAGCGCACCCTGGCTTTTTCTCAGGTTGATACAACATGCCATGGGACGTCGCAGTATTTCCCACAGCGCACCCTGGCTTTTTCTCAGGTTGATACAACATGCCATGGGACGTCGCAGGCTTGGTGCCAGCTGGGGAGATGAGAATGCCATGTGCCTCGGCAGCCCCTTTTATCCCAGGATCTCCAAAGAGCTTTGTAAAAATACATCTTTTAATCCTCTGGATACCCCTGTGAGATAGGTATTAGCCCAACTTCACAACTAGCACAGCTAAAATCGGGGAGCATCCACCACCATCCATCATCAGCCCCTGAACCCTTCTAACTGTTGGATACGGTGCAAGAAGAGAGCTTGAATTCGGAGCCCAATTCGGACAATGTGGGGAGCGAGTTGAGAGTACATGTTTCCTGCCAGGAAATGTATGAGTTCCCAGAGAAAGGGGGTCGCACATAAATACTTTCCTTGAACAAATAAACAAAACCAAAAATGTAAAAATAATATAATAAATATTTGAGGTCACAGCTGTATTATAACAGGCCTGATTCCGAGCTAGAAATCCTTACCCTCTTAAACTTGGTACTCCAAAGTACCCTATTTTATTTATTTCCTGTAGCCACAAGAGTAGAAGCAATAGTAGAGGTGAACCAATAAAGGTTTTTGAGTAAATCTCAACTGTCTACCCAAATTGTAGAAATCAACTTCTTGCTCTTGGAAACTTATAAGCTAAGAGGAAAGAGAAAATTATAGTTAAGTTTATCAACATAAATGACATGCAGGTTATATCATGAATAAAACCTGCTGCTGTTCAAAGTTACCTTTTGAGAATTTCACTATGTGTAGTGATAGAATATTGAGAAAAATGTCTCTTTCTATCATGCTGTTTGTAAAATTCTGTCATTGTATATCCACACCTAGTAGAAAAATAAGTTCTTAGCTAATATATTATTTTCTTATTAAAGAGTGATCGTGAAGTACAACGGAATGCTCTCTTAGGTTTGCTGAAATACCCAGGAGCATGATAAATATAATATTATCATTGTCCTTTGGAACATTTCATGGTTTAAATTTTGTTTTAGCATGAAGTTTTATTTTTTATTTTCAGCTATTTGTCAAAATATATACAATTTTTAAACATACAGTTCTCTTTAAATTCTCTCTTCTTTAAGATCAATATGATTTTAAAAATTCTTTGCCACTCAGTGGACAAATATTTCAGAACTTAAATAAATATCTAATAAATAAATTATTAAACCTGTAAGAAAGCTTCCTTTCTTTTTTATTTTCCTCAGAATCTGAGCTTGTGAAGAAATGCAAGCAAAGCACAATGTTATCTCAGCCTATCAATACATAAGCCATATTCTTCTCTAAGCAAGGGAATTTCTTGGAAAGAGATGTTCACTCTTGAGCCACTAGGGTCCCATTATATATGTATCATATTGACTGGTGCCTTACACTCAGTTTAGATTTTTATATTTCCCACTTATGTCAGTAAAACACTTGAGCAAGCATCCTTAATATATTTACAGTTATAGATAAATTATATATCTATGATACTATCCTCAAAATATATATTCTAAAATATGCATATAGAGAATATTAAGGATGAGAAAAAATAAACAAACTATATTAATATCTTATTTATTTATTAACAGGGAAAAACATATTTTGCTTCTCATAATTGTACTGACTATAATATTTTAGTGAGGTTTACATAACCAGATATGATTCCTTATTTTTGGAAATCTTGGTTAAAGACTTGGTGGTATAGCAGCATCCAAAGACTGGCTCTAGCTTTGGATTATTCTGATACTTGGTTTTAATTGTTACCATAGCTGGAAACAATACCTTACAAAGTTATTATAAAAGAAATCCATTTATGAAATCTTTATAATGATTTTCTAATTCCATCCCAAATATGCAAATATTTACATTTGAATGTTGAACATAAATTTCTATCTGTATGATGACAGTGATTTTTGCATTGAGTTGGTTTGAATAGCATTTTCACATTTTTAATGAATAACTTCAAAATTGCTGAAATTCTAGAGATCACAAAACGAGTTAGAAAATTTCTTGCCAAGATTTTTTTCTTTTTTAATGAAAGAAGATGCATCTTTATAAAAGATACATCACTTTGACCACAAAATTCCAAAATGACAAATCATCTCCAAATAATCTATTTTCAAAATTTATTTTTATTATATATTTTTTCAAAATGAAGTTTCTTTATTATTCATTGGTATACAAAACATCTTTATCTAAAGAGACATATGAATGTTTTTGTTCTTTGCAGGGGAGGGAAGCCAGTTAATTATCACACTACTGGAGCCACTTGTCATCAATGAATTTGGAGTACTTATCTCTTTTATAAAATAAAAATAGACATATGTTCTAAGAACTTTCTTGTAAGATAACCAGTAAATATTTTCATGGCATTCTTTATGTCGTCCAAAATTACTATAAAGATTCTACTATTTTTAAAAGATTATATTTATTTATTTTAGAGAAAGAGAAAGAGAGTGCACATGAGCAAGCTGGAGAGGCATTGGTAGGGGGAGAAGCAGACTCCCCTCTGAGCAGGGAACCCGATGTGGGGCTCCATCCCAGGACCCTGAGATCATGACCTGAGCCAAAGACAGACACTTAACTGACTGAGTCACTTAGGCACCTCTAAATACTCTACTTTTTAACTGGATTGCTCATAAAAGAATAAACTCTGGACTTGTTTGTTGTTGTTGTTTTAGTTTCATAGTATGCAAACTGTGAGTTGTTACAATATGCTGAAGGCAAACAATTGTGTAAGCCATCTCTTTTGACCACATTGTGGAACTTCATTCTTTCCTCAGGATGGAATACACAGCAATAAGCTTCTTTTCTTTGGACCAGTGTTGATCTCTAGAAAAGCATAATTTCTTTTTGTTTATTGGATGCAAATAAATTTTATTACAAGTTCTAATATTTTTCTGTATCCTAAATGGAATGATGACCTGTCCACTTTGGAGACCATCATTCCACATAGCCAGAGGATGAGGTGAGGATGACTAAGAAGACGGTATCTGAATAGAATTTTAGTTGAGTTTAAAGTAATAATGTTAAATATAAAAATAATGTTGGATAATTGGGCACAGTCACAAACATTAGGAGAATTCAGTATATTGGCTGGTCATAAAAGCAGTACACAGAAGTCAATAGATTTCTTCCATACTGAAGGCAAATTGGACTAGAAATTAATGACTAAGTTGTTATTTTTTAAGATTTATTTATTTATTTAGAAAGAAAGAGAAAGAGAGACAAGGCAAGTTGGGGGAGGATTATAGGGAGAGGGAGAGAGGGAATCTCAAGGCAGACTCCCTACTGAGCACGGGGCAGGCACAGGGCTCGATCTCATGACCCTGAGATCATGACCTGAGCCGAAATCAAGAGTCATGCACTTAACTGACTGAGCCACCCAGGTGCCCTTAAGTTGTCATTTTTAATATTAACACAAAGACATGATACCAAGAAGGAAACCTAAAGAGAATTGTTCAAGACCTAGGTGTACATAATTGTAACATGTTCTGCAGGATATAAAAGGAAGACTGGAAAAATGAAGAGAGCTACTTGGTTCTTGCATAGAACTACAGAAGCCTGGGGAATAGGGAAACAATGGTTGCCTCCGAGAGAAGGAACTCAGAGGCACCACACTTATTTTTCAAGGTATATCTTTCTAATTGTTTAAACATTTTTTATCTATGTGAAAGTATTATTTTTAAATAAATGTTAAAATAGCTTATTCTTGTAATACGCTTACACTGCATGGCAGGCAGGGTTATAAGTGCTTTACTTATATTAACTCATTTAAATATTACTACCACCACCTGAGTTGAATACCATTATTCTTATTTTGTAGATTAGGAAACTGAGGCACAGATCGGTTATTTGCCATAGTAAGTGGCTGGAATTTTTAACCCAAACCTAAGCTTTAAGTATTAGCATATATTTCCTCTCCATAATAAACATCTAAAAAATTATTATTTTTCCCCAATTTCAGGTGACTTCAATAATTCAAAATAAACAAAGAAAATGTATACTGATGAACATACTGTTTAGATGCTCTAAATACTGAAGAGACACTATTCACCTATGCTGCAATACCTCCCACCAAGCACACATCCTTCCACAGACCAATATGGACATAAAACCTAATTATGTCCTGTATTTCATGAGAATCCAAAAATCTGATGCAAAATCTGAGGCAGCAGAAAAGGAGTCTTCTACTTAATAAGGAAAAAAAATAGAAAATTCACAAACTTCATCTGAAAAATGACTTCTTATTCTTTCCTGTGAAAGAACCCCCCAACCAGTCACATATACTAGTTCCTGCCTCAGGGGAGTTTTCTCTGTGCTTTTTCCCCCATTCCCACATCTTCATGGCCAATTCTGCCTGTAACGCACAAGTTAGTCCTCCCTTTCCACCAAATCTTACCAGAGTAATACATTTTATAATTACTTCTCTCTAATATGAACTTCTTATTATACTCCACTGTAACCTGAGATATACCTGGTCGTTCTTATTCATATTTTTTCTTAGAAATATTCTCTAATTTTTAAACATGTAGTATGATTTCTCCTTTTCTTATTTTTATGGAACTTGGGAAAATGGCCTCATTTTCTTCTCTATTTGCTATATGATCCAACATAGTGTGGAACTCAATAATTATTTAATAAATATATGTACTAACTCTTTTTTGTGTACATGTTTGCTAGATATTGAGGTTCTTAAGAAAACGAATAAGATGTCGCTGCTTGCTGTAGTGGACATATTGAAATTTAAGCATGATAGCAATTACGTGAAATGACCAATTCGATATCTTAGGGTATATAGTTAGTCTAAGGTTTTCTTTACCTTGTTTTCTTGATTTCTGATAATATAATCTATTTGTATCCATCACGTATTGTTTAATAAGGTTAAACGTTGCTCCTTAAAAAGACCATGACATGTAATGTTAACTCTAAAAATAAGTGAGATTTATATAGTGTGTCTTTGGTTTCATAATGTTGATTTTCGACCACACTCTAGAGGTTAAATACTCAACTTACATTTTTCCAACCCTTTTTTGTTATGATCCCAAATACTTATGTTTTGTTCTCTCTTTTCAATCATGTAGCCTAAATGCCAAATGGTTAAATAACGAAGCAGCACATATCAAAATAAAACTCTATTTTTTCTATTATCTTCTTGGGTATAATTCCATGGTACAAATTATGGGTTATTATTTTAAGGAAACGTGTGTGTGTGTGTGTGTGTGTGTGTCCATGGTAACATAAGTAGGAAGCTTGTGTTTTAGAAATATTTTACACAGCAATAAGAAATGGAGAAATCAGTTGTTTGATCTACATTTACTATGTAATTTCTACAGGCCATGTGCAAGCTATCTCTGAGCAAATGGGACATTTTTGAACCTTTGTCAAGCAACATGCTGCAGATAACAAAATGTACATGCTGGGACTGATGAAATTCTGCAAAGGAACAATGCAATGAATGTCAACATAGGATACTACTGCTTCTAATGAGTAGAGAATTCCACAAGACTGGCTGCCATCTTGTCCATGTAGCTTTTTTGGCTTGGAAAAGTGTCTCCTATATATGTAACTGCACTTCAAAAAGAAATATTTGAAAGTACAGAAAGACATAAAATTAAAAGTGAGTTTTCCTATCAACTCCTCCTGCTGCTTTCTTCCATAAAACTAAATACTAACCTTTCTATTAATCTATCAACAATAAATATTTCTACTGGCTTCCATTAAGAAAGATAAGGAATTTAAGTCACTACATTATGAATGTATGAAATTTAGGTCATTTCATTATGAAATGAAATTTCACTTTCATTTTCTAGAAATATTTTATTTTCCAAAGTTTGTGAATTCTATTTTTATCTTTAGTTAATAGATTACACCTTAAAATCTTAACCTTTTACTTCCTGATCCAAAACTTTTGGATCCATACTATTTTCCAGAGTAACTGCACCGGTTTGCATTCCTACCACCAGTGTAAGAGGGTTCCTCTGTCTCCCCATATTCACCAACATCTGTTGTTTCCTGTGCTAATTTTAGCCATTCTGACAGGTGTGAGGTGGTATCTCATTGTGGTTTTGATTTGCGCTTCCCTGATGATAAAGCAGTACTAGATAAGACAAATATATTTTAGATCTCATATCTTCTTCTTTCTTAAATTTCATTTTCATTTTATAGAAATATTTTATTTTGGAAACTAGCCCTTTATCTGATATGTCATTTGCAAATATCTTCTCCCATTCTGTAGGTTGTCTTTTAGTTTTGTTGACTGTATCCTTTGCTGTGCAAAAGCTTCTTATCTTGATGAAGTCCCAATAGTTCATTTTTGCTTTTGTTTCTTTTGTCTTTGTGGATGTATCTTGCAAGAAGTTACTGTGGCCGAGCTCAAAAAGGGTGTTGCCTGTGTTCTCTTCTATGATTTTGATGGAATCTTGTCTCACATTTAGATCTCTCATCCATTTTGAGTTTATCTTTGTGTATGGTGAAAGAGAGTGGTCCAGTTTCATTCTTCTGCATGTGGATGTCCAATTTTCCCAACACCATTTATTGAAGAGACTGTCTTTCTTCCAATGGATAGTCTTTCCTCCTTTATCAAATATTAGATGACCATACATTTCAGGGTCCACTTCTGGGTTCTCTATTCTGTTCCATTGATCTACGTGTCTGTTTTTGTACCAGTACCACACTGTCTTGATGACCACAGCTTTGTAGTACAACCTGAAATCTGGCATTGTGATGCCCCCAGATACGGTTTTCTTTTTTAAAATTCCCCTGGCTATTCGGGGTCTTTTCTGATTCCACACAAATCTTAAAATAACTTGTTCTAACACTCTGAAGAAAGTCCATGGTATTTTGATAGGGATTGCATTAAGCGTGTAAATTGCCCTGGGTAACATTGACATTTTTACAATATTAATTCTGCCAATCCATGAGCATGAAATACTTTTCCATCTCTTTGTGTCTTCCTCAATTTCTTTCAGAAGTGTTCTATAGTTTTTAGGGTATAGATCCTTTACCTCTTTGGTTAGGTTTATTCCTAGGTATCTTATGCTTTTGGGTGCAATTGTAAATGGGATTGACTCCTTAATTTCTCTTTCTTCAGTCTCATTGTTAGTGTATAGAAATGCCATTGATTTCTGGGCATTGATTTTGTATCCTGCCATGCTACCAAATTGCTGTATGAGTTCTAGCAATCTTGGGGTGGAGGCTTTTGGGTTTTCTATGTTTCTATCAGCAATGGCCACAATAGCCAAACTGTGGAAGGAGCCTCGGTGTCCATCGAAAGATGAATGGATAAAGAAGATGTGGTCTATGTATACAATGGAGTATTACTCAGCAATTAGAAACGACAAATACCCACCATTTGCTTCAACGTGGATGGAACTGGAGGGTATTATGCTGAGTGAAATAAGTCAATCGGAGAAGGACAAACAGTGTATGTTCTCATTAATTTGGGGAATATGAATAATAGTGAAAGGGAATATAAAGGAAGGGAAAAGAAATGTTGGGAAATATCAGGAAGGGAGACAGAACATAAAGACTCCTAACTCGGGGAAACGAACTAGGGGTGGTGGAAGGGGAGGAGGGCGGGTGTTGGAGGGGAATGGATGACGGGCACTGAGGGGGGCACTTGACGGGATGAGCACTGGGTGTTTTTCTGTAAGTTGGTAAATTGAACACCAATAAAAATTAATTAAAAAAAAAAAAAAAGAAAATTTTTTTTTTAAAGAATGGATGAGTAGCAAGTTTCTGAGGCCTTGCATTCCCCCCCCCCAAAAAAAGTGTTTTTTATTTCACTGTGCCCCCAGTGGTATGCTGCTGGAATGGAGTTGTACCAGCTTACAAATGCTGACTGTCTAGTATTTCTTCATGTTTTTCTATTGGTTACTTATATTTCTTCTTTGCTCCTATATATTCTTTTCTCCTTTTAGAATGCCTTGAGTTTTATCTACTCCAATAGAATGTAAACTCAATGAAAGCAAAGATTCCTTCTTATTCATTACCATGGCAAATCCATGAGAACAGTATTTAGTACATAGTAAGCACTTGATAAATATTTGACTAATAAATAAATCAAATTCTGTCAGAAAAACATTAGCCCTCCTAGATTTATTTTATGTGCCTCTTTACTTTTTTTTAAGTATTCAGCCATTTTTGTTCAAGTGTTCATATTTTGGATGCTTTAACCTATGGTCAGGGAATTTTTCAGTAAATTTAGTAAATTGTTATTATTAATTTTTTATTATTTCAGCAATCAGCTCAATTTAAGGAACTGTTCTCTGTTCCTTTTTCATAGAAGCATGTTATTGTGCCATGATGCAATATCCTTTCAATGCTCTTTGAGCAGGTATCTTTGGAATTCTTTTAACATCCCTTTTCTTTCCATTTTCTCTGCTTGTGCTGATCCTAGTTTTCCTGTTTCTTTAGCTCAGTCTTCTTTTAAACTATTAGTATTCCCTAGGTCTTATGATTCTTTAGTGATTATTTTTTATTTATGAGTGAAGAACTAATTTAATGAATATAGGTAGTTTGTGTGGGCTTCGGTTATTACTATCGGCCCTTCACCTGATTTAAGAGGACTGACCACAGAACCTGTGTGAGTGGATACAGTTAACAACTAGAAGGCTTCACTTCAGTCTAGCAGACAAGAGACTTGCCACACTACACTACATACCACATATCAATACTAAAAGGCTCTACTCTGAAAAGTCAATATTCTGTTTGAGGATGTAGATAGAGAGATGATAGACAGAGATACAGATAAATATATGTATATTTGAATAAGATTTTTAACTTAGCTGGCCCTTCTTTATCCATACGTTTGATTCTATATGACTTTACTTTTAAGAAAGTCTACAAAATGATTGGCCCTCTCATATCTTGTCCTTCTCTTTCCTATAGCTTGTACCTCAGATTTTTGAAGTTTTTTTTTCTCACTTGTATGCTACTTTATATAGTCAATTCAATGAGTCTTACTGAAAGGAGTAGAACCTTTTAGTAGGAGCAGCCTAATATCAAAGGCCATGTGGGAACATGAAGGAATAGATGTGTTCTGAACATAGTGTGTTAAATTTAACATAGCAAACCAAAGCTATTTCCTTTGGAAATGTTTTCGTCTATTATGGATATTTAAGGAACCATAATTGCTCAGTGAGTTCAAACAGGAGAACTCTTAACTAAAACTTCTAAATTATGTTCGATTGCCTGTTGTGATTAGACAGAAAAAGGGGTTATTGGCTCTTAGGAGTCTTTATCGGCCCTGCTTCTCAAGTTCCTGGAACTTTTCCTCTATTAATAAGTATGCTTAGCTTGAACTTAACAATGACAAATGACCATTGGCATATCTGTCTATTTCCAGTAATTGAACAGGCAGTCTATAACTCCATGTACTATAGATTTGTTGTGTTATAACAATCTAATTATATTAATGCCACTTATTTACAATGCTATCTTCTGATTGTGATGTCTCCTTGGCTTCTAGAAAATATGTAAATTGATTATTTAATCCACACAATACACAATTTTCATCTGGATTGCTGCCACAATCAACACGTTCAGAAAATAAAAACCTTTAAATATCTAACTCTAAGAGATCTGAATCTCTAAAGTTTTGGTTTGAATGAATGGTTCTATGGATCAGAGTACTAGACTGATCAACCTGGGCTAGTTACCATTTCTAAGTTCAGTATTTTTTTTTTCACCTATAGAACAAGTGAATTGTATTATTATCTTGTATACCTCTTAGCTTTAAAATTCTGTGATTGTAGGAATCAAAGACGATAACACATATAATAATATATTAACACAAAATGTAAAAATCTAAGAAATATATTTAAATTTGAATGCATTGCCTTATATAAGTTTAAAATTATAAGAATAATCCTGGGTTAGTGCTCAAGTTTTACACTTGGAAACTCTTGAAATGATATAAATGTAAAGCTTTCCTGAATCACTCTTCTTCAATTTTGGCAAAAAGCTAATCACTTTTCAATGTATTACTATAGAATATATTAAATGCCAAAAATGATTAATAAAAGTTGAAATCAGCTAGTAATTTCATTAAGTGAAATGGGAAATCAGTGGCACAAAAGGTGAAAAGTAAATGCCTCTTTCATGTTCTCATTTAAGTCATAAATAATGCAATTAGAGCTTTGTCTTAAATGTTTATTGAGACCACGCTCCCTCATTGAGAACTTTCAGACTTTGCTCTCCCTGTGCTTAAATGTTCAATTTCATTAATACGGTTTTGGCATGAGTAATAAAGTATAAATATTTTACAGAATCAAAGTTCTAAGAAGGGACTATGAAACAGTTGGTGTATTTCTTAAAGTAGTTCCCTCCAAATTAATTTAAATTGGCTCTGGAATGAGCACTGAAAATTTGCTTAAGGACCATAAGAAAAAGGTAATTATGAATGGCAGAGCATCCGACTTAGGGGAGCTGTCTGGTGGGGTTTTTGGTGTTCATCCAAGTTTTCTCTAACAACTTTATTAATTATCTGGAAGAAGAAATAAACAGCATGTTAATTAAATTTGCAGCTGATAATAATTGGGAAATGTTGCCAACTCTAATACAAAAAAGAAAGAAAAAGAAAGAAAGAGAGAAAGAAAAGTAATAAAAGGACAAATAGATTGGGTTGATATCTGTCAAAACTAGAAGAAAACAAGAAAGAAATGACAAATATGATAGAGGAAAATAAAAGTATAGAGCATCCAATCATAAGTCCATGAAAAGAATACATTAATAAATGATTTTAAATATTTGTAATATAGCTAGTAATATAACTAATAAATATTATAACCTTAAATATGGTAGACAATCTACCATCTGTAATGCTTTCATACCTTAAATATATGGATAATCAATAATTATACACAAGAAAAAAGAAAAAGCACTAGCACAAAAGATGCATTAAATGTTGGTGTTAGAGATTTGGGGAGATGAATGTGATAACTAGGGTAAGAACATTTATCATGCTAAATCATGTTTAGGCTTTCTTTTACCTAATCTCCATTTGAAAACTCTACTACCAGCCTTTACAGTCTTTACCTCTTCTTCAAGGTAACTATTGGGATTTAAAAAATCCTAATATGTTTGCTTTTGAATACGAAATATATTACGTAGCATTTACCAGGCATACTGCAGGGTTCTTTGCTCACAAAGAGTAGTTTTTATTATATATATTCAAGCCTAAATAGCCATAACATAGAAGGGAGATGAGGAAAAATGGCAGATAAATAAAACCCTTAAGGACAAGTTTAAATAAAGATGCAGTTCTTTCTTTCCTTACTCTCCTTAATCTATTGTTCTCCTAGTCAAGATATCCATATTACAGGAACAGATTAAACTCCCAAAGTCTCTTAAAAATCCTTTACACTATTTGTCATTACAGTATATATTTATCTGTCTCTCTTCACTATGTGGTAATCCTTAAAGATAGAAACCATATCTTAAACATCTTTGCAATTTTCAACATCTAGAACATTTAATATCTAATAAATGTTCAGATAAAGTTAACTGACCGAATACATGTTTTATGATATTTTGGGAACCTCTTTTGGCTACTTATTAGTTCTGTGATATTGAGCAGAGTTTTAACTTTCTGAGCTTCATTCTTCTTAATCCTAAAAATGGAGAAAAATTTTTTAAATGGAGAAAGTAACTAATATCTTATTTTCCATAGATCTCAATAAATATGGCATATAAAATACAGTGCCTAGCCTGTAAAATTCTAGCTCCCTTTCTTTTTCTTAAAACTTGTAGTTTTCTTTTGAGATTTTATCCAAATTTTATGTTCAACTCTATATGCACTGTTAAGTAGGTGTTAAGTGACTTTCCTTGACTTTTCATAATGATAATATGTAAAAAGATCTTATGATTTATATATTTGGGAATTTTAAGACAATTATTACTTAGAACACTATATGACCACTCCATAAAAATACACATCACCATAAAATAACTGCATATGGAGTATTTAATCCTGAACTTCTAAAGATGAAAAGTGAAAGTAGTTACAATAATCATTATTTTCAATTTTATGTAGTTAAGTGGTTTTACACAAAAAAATTAGCCTTCCAAATGACATAGTTATAATGCGTTAATGGTAGCATAACGTGTTATTACATTATGCAACATAATTTCATGGATATTATGTATGGCATTTTAGAAACTCATGTACTTACAGTTATTAGAAGATACTCAATTTTTTCAGATCATATTCTTCTTAACCCTATTACTTAATGTAATCCTTGAGTGGTTTCTCTGCCTTTTGATGAGGTCTTCGTATGGATTGTATAACTTATTTTCTAACAGTTTAACATACTGGTCCCCAATTTCTTGATTATCGTCTTTTTATCTTATTCTTATTTCCAAGTGAATATTTAGAATATTGTCTTAGAGGGATTCCAAAGTCAAAAAGTAGTCGTGATCCAATGTAGATAGTTTATAAAAGCTGCTTTGATTTTAGAAGTTGACTATTTATGTAATAAATCTTGATAAATTTAGATGGAATTGAATATTTCTTCTATCCTCATTAGCACCAGAAGTAGTACTTTATTCCTCACAATTCATTCAACTCTTTAATAGCAAATTATCCTTTAGCAAATGGTCAACATTCAAATTCCCCATTTGCTGAGTACCTGATTTTTGGGAGACCAGGCATATGTTTAAAAATACAGACCTTCCCTTCAAACAGAACTGGATTCAAATCCCAAATGTGACAATTCCTATATGAATTTAGGCAAACTGACCTACCCTGGGCTCATTTTTTCCTTATATAATAAATTTAGTGATAATTACTCTAAACATTTCTTAAGGATATATTGAAATAAGATTGCTAAAACATCTGGCACATGGTAATTGTTCAGTACATGCTAACAGATATTGTTATTCTAATTAATAGTTTAATGTTTCAGATAGTAGTATTAAAAAGGTAAAAAAAATGTTCATAGTTTTATGAAGCTAAGAGCTGAAAGATCACATAATCAGGTGAAATTAAAGTCTCTGATCTCAGGAAATGTCAAGTAGTATTTGTTAAATAAGAAAACTGGGGACAAAGATTTGGTATAGCATTAACTTCAGTGGAAGTCAGTGTGTTAATTACCATAATCAATATATAACCAAAGCAATGTGGATATTCTGGAGAAGGGGACAGAATGATTACAGTTGAAGAAGATAACAAAAGATTTAGAGATTTGAATATGGAGGATAAGTAGTAATATAAAATATGAAGAATCCTGGAGGGTGTTCAAAGTTAAGAGAAAACTATGGACAAAGTCATGAAAGAATTAAATTATTGAATGTTTGCAAGGTCAAGATTTCTAGTATTCTATGAATGAGGGGTGTAGGGTTTAGGAAACAGAACAAACAGTGGTGGGAGGTATGCTGGGTAAAAATGATGACTGGGAATGTATATGACATTGTTTTTTGTGGAAAATGTGGAGACATCCAGTGATTAAAACCATCCAAATAATTTAGAAATTGTACTTCTGTATTTGCATGTGCATATTTTTTTTCTATAGGAATTGCGGTAGAGTTTTGGGTTCTATTCACAATAGCCCAGAGCTTGTTCTCCAGCATCTTACAATCTATTCAGACATTGATTGCAATAGATAAATGAAAGACATATAGAAAGTGATCTGACACTCACGTTGGTAAGCATAATTTGGAAAGAAGGCAGTACTGATGACTATCTGGATGGGGTAAGGCAGTATTTACAGTCTGAGAAGACCCAACTATGATGAGTGGGCAGGTTCCAAGCAAGGATTTTTTCCTCAAAACAAAAGTGATGACTACCTTTTTCCTGACTTGTTTCCTCTATCCGCTATAGTCTTTAGTGTAGGAATGCTGTTCTTACCCTCAAGTTTATTCTTTTCATTCTACTTTTCAGGCCACTCTGAGTTTTGCTTTACTTCTTTCCTCTCCTGTTGTTCTTTGGAAATGGGTAAAGAAATGTTTTGGGAAGAGGCCTGAGATGACGAGAAGTAGAGTCATACCTTGGAGATATTGTGGGTTTGGTTCCAGACTACCACAATAAACATATGTTGCAGCAAAGCAAGTTAAATGATTTTTTAAAATCCCGGTGCATGTAAAAGTTATGTTTACACTATACTATAGTCTATTAAGTATAATATAGCATTATATCTAAAAAAATGCATACTTAATTTAAAAATACTTTATTGCTCAAAAAAAAAAAAAAAGAATAGTAACCATCTCCTGAGCTTCCAAAGGGTCATTATTTTTTGCTGATGGAGGGTCATGCCTCCATGCTGAGAGTTGCTGACTAATCAGGATGGTAGTTGCTGAGGATTGGAGGGACTGTGACAATTTCCTAAAATAAAATGACAATGACGTTGGCTGCATTGATTGATTCCTCCTTTCACAAATAATTTCTCTGTAGCATGTGATGATGTTAGATATCATTTTATCCACTGTAGAACTTCTTTCAAATATCAGCAATAAGGCTGCTTTGGTTTCTTATCATTTGTGTGTTCACTGGTGTGACACTTTTAATTTCCTTCAAGAACTTTTCCTTTGCATTCATAACTTGGTTAACTGGTTGGTATAAGAGGGTCAGCTTTCAGCCTCTTTTGGCTTTCAACATGTCTTCCTCACTAAGCATAATCATTTTTAGCTTTTGATAAGTGAGAGATGTGTTCACAATTCCAGACTTCAAGTTACATTATAAAATTGTAGTAATCAAAAGAGTATGGAACTGGCACAAAAATAGACACATGGATCAGTAAAGCAGAATAGAAATCCCAGAAATAAACCCACAATTACGTGGTCAATTAATTTTTAACAAAGCAGAAAAGAAAATCTAGTGGGAAAAAAGATAGTGGGAAAACTGGACAGCTACATGCAAAAGAATGAAACCACTTTCTTTCACCATACACAAAAATAAATTCAAAACAGATTAATGACCTAAATGTAGGTCTTGAAACTATAAAAATACTAGAGGAGAGCACAAGCAGTAATTTTTCTGACATTGGCCATAGCAATATTTTCCTAGAAGTGTCTTCTGAGGTAAGGGAACTAAAAGCAAAAAATAAACTACTGGGATTACATAAAAATAAAAAGCTTCTCCACAGTGAAGGAAACTATCAACAAAACTTAAAGGCAGACTACTGACTGGTAGAAGATATTTGCAAATGGTAAATCTGATAAAGGCTTAGTATCCAAGATATATAAAGAACTTCTACAACTTAAGACCCAAAAACAGATATTCCAATTTAAAAAAATGGTCAGAAGACATGAACAGACATTCGTCCAAAGAAGACATCCAGACGGGCAACAAACGCATGAAAAGATGTTCAACATCATTCATCATCAGGGAATTGCAAATCAAAACTACAGTGAGATATCACACCACACCTGTCAGGAAGGCTAAAATTAAAAAACACAAGAAACAACGAGGATTGGCAAAGATGTGGTGAAAAATGAACTCTTTTGCACTGTTGGTGGAAATGCAAACTGTGGAGCCCCTGTGGAAAACAGCATGGAGATTCCTCAAAAAGTTAAAAATAGAACTACCCTATGATCCACTAATTGTACTATCAGGTATTTACTACCAAAAATGTGAAAACTCTAATTCAAAGGGATATATATCCCTCAGTATACAGCAACATTATCTGCAATAGCCAAATATCTACTGACAGATGAATGGATAAAGAAGATATGGTATATAGACGCACAACGGAATACTATTCATCTGTAAAAAAGAATGAAATCTTGCCATTTGCTGAGACATGGATGGAGCTAGAGAGTATAATGCTAGGCAAATAAATCAGAGAAAGACAAGTCCTTATAATTTCACTCATATGTGGCATTTAAGAACAGAACTAATGAGCAAAGGGAAAAGAGAGAGGGAAACACAAATGAAGAAATAGACCCTTAACTATAGAGAACAAATTGATGATTACCAGAGGAAAGGAGGATAGGGGAATGGGTGAAATAGGTGATGAGTATTAAGGAGCACACTTGTCCCAGTGAGTACTGGGTGATGTATGAAATTGTTAATTCACTATATTGTATGCCTGAAACCAACATAACACTGTATGTTAACTATACTGGAATTTAAAATGAAAACACACACACAAAATAGATATGTAAGTCTTCATTCACTTAAACACTTAAAGGTTATCGTAAGGTTATTAATTCATCTAATTTCAATATTGATGTGGCTCAGGGAATCAGGAAGCCTGAGGAGATGGAGAGGGATGAGTGAACAGCTGATTGGTGGAATAGTGAGAACATGCACAACATTTACCAATTTAGTTTGCCATCTCATATGGGCATGGTTTGGGGAGCCCCCAAACAATTACAATGGTAACCTTAAGGATCCTTGATTCACAAATCAGCATGACAAATACAATACCTATGAAAATTTGGAAAATGTGACACAGATGTGATACAGAGATGGGTAGAATTAAATATTGCCATTTGCAACAACATGGATGGAGCTAGAGAGTATTATGCTAAGCAAAGTAAGTCAGTCAGGGAAAGACAAATACCACATGATTTCACTCATATGTGGAATTTAAGACACAACAAATGAACATGGTGGGTAAAAAAGAGAGACGCAAACCATAAAAGACTATAGAGAACAAACTGATGGTTTCCAGAGGGAAGGTGGAAGGTTGAAATAGGTGAGAAGGATTAAGCAGTACACTTGAGATGAGCACTGGATGTTGTATGCAAGTGATGAATCACAATATTGTACACCTGAAATTAATATTACACTGTACTAACTGAAATTTAAATAAAACCTTGGAATGAGGGGATCCCTGGGTGGCGCAGTGGTTTGGCGCCTGCCTTTGGCCCAGGGCGCGATCCTGGAGACCCGGGATCGAATCCCACGTCGGCTCCCGGTGCATGGAGCCTGCTTCTCCCTCCGCCTGTGTCTCTGCCTCTCTCTCTCTCTGTGACTATCATAAATAAATAAAAAATTAAAAAAAAAAAAAAACCTTGGAATGAAACGAACAAAAAACAAAAATAAATTATACAGTGTCTGATCTCACATCACAATGGAAGGAACTTAGAAATCAATAACAGAAAGATACATGGAGAATTCAACAATACATAGAGATTAAATAGCACACTTTAAATAACACATGGGTTAAGGAAGAAACCTGAAGAGAAATTTTAAAATATTTTTAATCAAATGGAAATGAAATACAACTTACCAAAATTTGTGGGATGCAGTGAAAACAGTTCTAAGAGGGAAAATTATAGCATTAAATGTGTATATTAAAGATCAATAATCTGAGTTAACTATTTTGTAAAACTACTATCTAAAACATTTTAAATTGTTTATGTGAAAAATGATACTTTGTTATGATTTGACTGACCTACTCACCAACTTTCCTTAGAGCATTTATTTTTTTCTTTATAATCCTGAAAGATATCAATCATGTATAAAATTATTCTCCTTGGAGTTTCCCTTTATGTAAAAATAAATAAATAAATTATTTGAAACATTTCAGACACTGTATATTTTTGCTCAAAAATATCTAGAGTTAAAATTACCTGAAATAGCAAGCAATTTGTTCTAACCATCTGTTCTATTTATTTCAGCAATTGTGGATCTTTATCCTGCTTTTGATTTCAAATTTTGCTATGTGTGTTGTGAGTAAGTAAACTATAGAACAGCTCATGCTTCTGATGTACAACTGTGTCAAATGCATAAACTATAAGGTACACTGATAGGTTAAGGGAGAGGAATAAAGACCTTCAATCGGAGAAGGACAAACATTGTATGGTCTCATTCATTTGGGGAATATAGATAATAGTGGGGGGAATAGAGGGGAAGGGAGAGGAAATGGGTAGGAAATATCAGAAAGGGCGACAGAACATGAAGACTCCTAACTCTGGGAAAGGAACTAGGGGTGGTGGAAGGGGAGGAGGGCGGGGGGTGGGGGTGACTGGGTGGCGGGCACTGAGGGGGACACTTGATGTGATGAGCACTGGGTGTTATTCTGTATGTCGGCAAATTGAACACCAATAAAAAATAGATTTATTATTTAAAAAAAAATACCACGGACTCTCTTCAGAGAGCTGGGGAAAAAAAAAAAAGAGAGAGAGAGAGAGACATGTATAAGAATGTTTACAGGGCAGCCCGAGTGGCCCAGCGGTTTAGCGCCGCCTTCAACCCAGGGCCTGGTCCTGGAGACCTGGGATCCAGTCTCATGTCAGGCTCCCTGCATGGAGCCTGCTTCTCCGTCCTGCCTGTATCTCTGCCTCTCTGCACCCCATCCCCCTCTATCATGAATAAATAAATAAAATCTTAAAAAAAAAGGAATAAAGACCTATTAGTTAAAAATCACAGAAAATCCAATTTATTTTAAATAAACCTCATTTAAACCTAGACTGTATTAAGCACTGCAATTTAAAATAAAAAATTCTAAATAACCTGACGCCTCCTGCCAGAAATATGCTACAGACATCTCTTGAAATATGAAGTATGGACAAAAATATATCTATAGAATCAGTTAGTTTGTGGTCTCCCTTTCCTTCCTCCTCTCCAAGGTTTAGAGAATCTACCCCACCCAACAGGTAACCATCATGATGCCTCTCATACATGACTTGTTTATCGGCTACCTAATAGCCATTCTCAACCCTCTCCTCCCTTCTCCAATCTTTGTTACAGAGGCTAAAAAGTTTAACACTTCCTCTCCTAACCTCTATTGTAGATAGAAATGCCCATATGATTTAGTTCTAACCAATAAGCTGTTAGGGGAAATCTGCTCTGAATCTTCTGAAATAAGTTTTCTTACTGGGCAAGAGAATAGAGACTATTGTAAAGTTTTCAAGCACGCTTCCACCTTTGGATGTAGTTGTGTGAGAATATCACGACTGGAATTGTAGCAGCTATGTGTAATCAAGAAGTAATATGACGTGGTGCTCCTGGCTGGTTTAGTCCCCGGAGTGAACAGAGGGTGACTCTTGATCTCAGGACCATGAATTTGAGCCCCATGTTGGATATAGAGGTTATTTAAATAAATACAACTTTTTAAAAAATAATATGACAATTCTGGAAGCTTAAAACAGAGGGTGAAAATTCTCCAGTTTCTTAATAACATTGAGCTCGTGAGCGAACCACAGGATAGCCTGACTACAGTTCCCTCATCTGGTCAACAATAAATGTCAAATACTGGTTAAGGAAAGGAAATACATGAAACCAGGAGAATAATTTGTCATAGTTAAAATAAAAAAAAAATCATGTACTCTCAAAGCCCTCAAATATATACCATGTTAAATGTACACAGAACACTTTCTTCTGAGTTGCTTTTCATTAAACTTGTTGCTTTACTCAATAACCAAAACTAAAAATACATAATTCTAACAACAATATTTATTTTCATTCAATTACGTTTTTAAAAGATGATATCTTTAAGAGGGATTTATTCTGTCCCTGAAAGGCTATAGTATTTCAAATTCATAAAACCTGATGATTTTGTGAGCTGGCCTGGAGCCTTTATTACCACCCACAGCATTTTGTGAAATGATCCATTCCAACTGATTCATAAACAAATTTTGGGAATACAGTCTATGTCTTTGGTAGCAATACTAACCGTATTTTCTAGAAGTTTGGTATTTGCTAATGTAGTACCACTTTACTAGATTTATGGGGATTAATTCCTTGCTCTTTGGAATTAAAATGAAGCAAACAAAAACTTCCCCCTTATGGAAGGTTTAAGGCCTGAGTCAAGACACTTTCCATGCATTCTCTAACTTGGTCCTCACAATATCACTATGATAGGAATGAACATCAGGGATGAAGACATAGCTATTCCAAGAGATGCTACAAGCCAAGACAGCACATAAGTATGTGATAAACGAGATTTGTTAATCTCCACCATAAGTAGAGGTTGCAAGAAACAAAGATATATGTTTTTAAAGTAAATTGTGTGTGAACAATTTTTTTTTTTCTCTCAGGTTACGTTCATTAATAAGTTTTGTTTGTTTGTTTTCTGTTTTCAGGACCTCTACTGGTGTTGAGATTGATGATTCCATGGGATTTCTGGCAACTTTCTCATTTGTGCTCTGTGGAGTTTTCTGGGGTTCCTTAGCTTGTCCCTTGGGATAGAGCTGGTGAATTAGGGGCTGCTACTCCTAAAAGCCTGCAGAGTCAGGCCCCCCATTGCTGGTGCCCTTTCTACTGGCTGTCCTGGGCACCAGATGCTTCTCTCTGCTGTTGTGACAGTTGGGAAGGCACTGTGTCTTGATTCTTTTCATCATCCTGCTGGGCCTGTTCCTGAACTTTGACAGTAGCTGCTGCTTAATGACAGCAAGGCTGTTGGTAAAATAGCTGTTGCTTGTGTTAAATGATCTATAAATCTATGATCAAACACTGTGGTCCAGGGAAAGTGGGCCTAGAGTTAAATGTGGCCCAACCATTTAATAAGATGAACTGTGAAAATGTTGCAAGGAAGACCGAGTACAAACAAGGTTTAACACCATGGTCATCAGAATATAAAGACTTCCTTATTACAACATGAGGATGACCTCGCTGAGGTTTTCAAATTCAGCAGTGAGTTGCATTTTTGATTGGGTTTCAGAAGTCAGAGGGACTTCCCAATGAGTCCATTTTCCTAGCAGCTGAATGCTAGTTATCCACCTTTCCTCTGCAGGCTATAGGGCTCTATGATCTAAGTTGGGCAAAGCCAAGATTTTCCTCTACTTTATAAAAGTTGGTCATTAAGAAGGTTTTATATTTCACCATTTTTTAAAATTCTAAAAATGTCCATTTCAAAGAGATGTGTGAATATGCAAAAGTTAAAGTTAAAAGGAGAAAATCATCAGTTACTATTAAGGGAGAGTACTTGTACACTGAAAGGACATAAATGAACCTGAAGACATTTTTCCTCTGTTTAAGTCAAGCTGTATTTTTTAAGAGCCAAATAAAGTCTAAAATAAACAAAAACAAATTCATACTTTTTGAAACTCTAATCAGTGCCTTGGCGCCCAACCTAATTTCTGCGGGTGAGGCTCCTGTACACCCAGCAGACTGAATTCCTAATAGTGAACGTAAACAGGGACCTACCTAACTCTAAAAATGATTTTTCTTTTGTGTTGTTTGGATTGAGTACTAGAGGCTAGATTTTAGACGGTGTCAAAGAGATATAGGGAAAATGAGGGTCCATAAAATAAGCTCCTCCTCACCTATTCCACAGCCAGTTGCTGGACAGGCAAGACCATTTCCATGAAATTTAAATGAGGCATTTAAATTGGCTTCCTGAATAAATTACTCTACGTGGATATTCTCCTATCTGACATCCTTGCTGATGTTAGATCAGTCTTGCTGTTACATGAAGGGTAGTTTATGTAAAATGGGTCAGGATTGGAAAAAAAAAATTAGGTTGGCCCAATGAGCAGGTTAAACTAGAATAAGAGAATCTTTCTCCTGAAGCTTACATTATTCGTAAAATTAGATGCAAAAAAAATTACATTAATGAAAAATTAAGTTTGAGCTCTTCATTACAGAGGTATAAGGAATTTACATGTTACAAGTAGAATAATTTCTTTAATAGGAAAAAAAAAACTCTGGGTTCCAAGAGCTTATACTGCTTAATTTGAGGGAAAAAAAAAAAAGTAGAATTGTCAGTACCTAAGAACAAATGGGATCTAAGGAATTGATGATTAAATTTCTGTACTCTCCTGAGTCCCACAGGTTTCCTCTGCTGAGAAGTGGAACATTGTCCACGGTGCAAGATGTGAATAGTGAAAGAAGCAAGCTCACCCAGTGTGGCATATCCCTCCTTTGGCTTCCTGCCTTCCCCAGATACACCGAAGCTGATTTTCTCTTCCTCGTTTGCCTCACCTTTGTTTTACAATCAGTACAATAGCTCTGCACCTGACACTTGCACTTAACTAGAAATGTCTGCCCTGAGGTCAATGTTATAAAAAGTGGCATAAAAAAGATGGCGAGAGTTCTTCAGAATAAACACTTGCTGTCTCAATCATGATTCACCACTAAATGAGATCACAGATTATATTAATTCCTCTCTATATATTGGTTAAAGAGTATGAATACTTCCTTATTGAAATACAGAAAGCAAGTCTAATAACTGTATTGACTCTGAAAAATCCCAATTATCCTCATGATATTTATGATTCTTCAAAATATTTGAATATACATTCCTCACAATATACCTTTTGCATCTCTAGATACTTTATATTCAGAAAAGTATTTAGAAATCCATGTAGTAATCTTAATGAACTATTTTATGTTCTCCAATTGAATGATATACTGATAGGATACCAAGAAACTAGGGCATTTTAGGGATACAAACATTAAAGTGAAACAAGGTTACGTTGTTTGGTAATGTGTGATGGAATCTGAAGCTCAAGATGTCTTTAAATTGCGGGAGAGGTCATAGAGATTCCAGGAATTCCAAATGGTATCTGTTAGGGCATAAATTGTATCTTCCTCAAATTTTTATATTAAAGTCTTAACTCCCACTATCTCGGAATCTGACTGTATTTGGAGATGGGGTCTCAAAAAGATAAATAAGTCATTAGATGGGCCTTAATCCAATATGACTGATGTCCTTAAAAACAGAGAATATTTAAACCCAGACACATACAAAGGGAAGTTTATGTAAAGACCCAGAGAGGAAACAGCCATCTACAAGCAGAGAGGTTTCAGAAGAAAACAACCCTACCAGTACTTTAATCTCAGACTTCTAATTTTCCTAATTCTGAGACAATAATTTCTGTTGTTTAAGTCACCTATCCTTTAATTTGTTATGCTAGCCTTAGCAAACCAGTACAGTACACCAATGGCTGGAAAGAGATAATATCTTCCCTAAATTGTTTTGTCTACTCCTCATACAAAATAGTAAACTCTGAGGCAATCTGACTGATTAAAACCTTCAGTAATTCACTAGTTAATTCACACTGTCAACAAAGAAGCACCAACTGATTTTTTCTATCCACTAAAGTTTGGAGGTATCAGGGTGTCTTCTCTAGAAATTCATGGCTAGTGAGAGATACCAACACAAAAAAATAATCCCAGTCAGTATGCAAGTTGTCAAAGTGAGAATATTCATCCCCTTATGCGTTCATTTATTTTCCCAATCCAATGTAATTTGTTGAGTTCTCATTCTGTGCCAGCACTAAGCTGGAGGGATATTGAACTCTCGTGACAAGATATTTCAATGAAGCACTTCCTAATAATGTATACGTTTTCAAATGAGGAAGAAAGGTTTCACTCAGTGTGTTTTATTGGTGTTCATTTGGATATCCCACTAGTATCTCACAACGGAACCTCCACGATAGTGATGTTCCTTCCTTCCTCTGCTCCTCTTTCTGGTTCTCTCATCTTATTTCATGGCATGACCCTCCATCTAATCACTTAAGTCAAGACCTGAGATTAGCTGTGGTCATCCTTTCACTCCTACCCTATATCTGTTAGGTCATCAAGTCTAGTGACTCTTCTCAGATATCTCTAAAGGCTCTCTCTCCATACCTTATTCTGTATCCTAGGCCTTCATCATCTCCTGCTTAAATTAGTTTACTCTATAACCATTATAGTCTACAATTTATGATCTAGATTATTATATTCTATAGTAGGAGAACTTCTACTCCCTGTCGCTTCTCATTCTAATCAGCCTTCCATATTGACTCAAGAATCATATTTCTAAAGTGAAAACATGAACATGCACCTTTTTGTGCTCTGTATTTCATGATGGTTAATGGGTTATAACCTGAACCTCTTAACCCAGAATATTAAGTTCTGCCTGTTACTCCAGCCATACTTCCCACTATTTACCAAAGTATATCTAAAGTTCTTATCATTAAAAAAATTAGAATTTGAGATTTTAAAAGTAGAATATAAACCTGAAAAAAAAAATATGGGAAAAAAAGGAAAAGTTTTTATTTCTCTCTCTCTCTCGCTTTTTTTTTTTTTTTTTTTTTTTTTTGCATTTGTCAAGCTCAGGAGAAGATAGCCATCCTAAATCTTAATATTTGTGCACTCTTTCAATATTTATGATTTGATATTTGTTAAACCAAATGTTCTAGTTTAGGACCTATTTATAATCATCATCATTATTACCACTCTCCCTTTATTATGCATACAAGACTTTACCACATGTAGGGAGGGAGGAGGAAGACTACAATATTCAAAGAAAATGTATGATTACATATAATTAAATAAGAATAATCCCTACCTTCTAGTATCTTGATAATGGAGACTGGAAAATATCACGTGGATATAGGTGAGCAACAAAGTAAATCAATTCAACATCTTTTTCCTCAATTGTATTTTATTTTTTCCTTTTTTTAAAAAAATATTTTTAATTTATTTATTCATGAGAGGCACAGAGAGAGAGGCAGAGACACAGGCAGGGAGCCTGATGCTGGACTCTAACCCCAGACCCCAGGATCATGACCTGAGCTGAAGGTAGATGCCCAACCACTGAGCCACCCATGTATCCCTGTATTTGATTTTCTTAAAGAAATCTGACTATATAGAGTCATGAAATGGACCCATTAAAAATGTTTAAATAAATAACAACTCTTCATATACTTTTCTGACAAGAAAAAGAGCTTTTAGTGAAGAATATTTTGAAGGAAAATTAAAACATCCAAACCTTCAACTCAATGAAGGCAATAGGATGACATATAGTATATTTTTCCTGAATAGAATATGTATTATGTCTTATGACCTCCAAATTGCATATGCCATGCATAGCCCCAGAAGCAGGATCAAGGAGTTATTTAATACAGCTGATAATATAAATAATTGTTTTCCTCTTATATTAATGTTTGCTAAAATATGATTTTGTGATCCATTTCTTCAGAATAATAAACATTGAGGAAAAAATGCCCACATGTTGTAAATCAAACAAGGAAAATTCGCTCAGTTTTTGACAGCAAAAACTGACAATCTGGGTCTTTACACGTTGAATTTTTACTTTTTTTAAATCCCTCCAAAAACCAAATTGCTGATACTGCTAGCCTACCTTTTTGGCATATATCACATTGCTAGAAATCAATAAATATTAAGACATTCTTTTCAAAAGACTAACAGTTTCAGGCCATCCAACCATGAATATTGTCTTCAGAAGTTCCAGCCTTCTGGAGCCAGCCATGGAATTCATGAGAGTTCTGGGAGGGAATAGTCCTGCAAGGGTGTCTGAGGACAAAGGCCCTGAATACTATGTTAAGAAGCACTGATCATCAAAGAGAGAAAAAGAACCCAGCTTGATTTTAATGAAATCTGTTTAAAGTGCAGGAAAGGCAAGGAATGTGGAAAACATCAGTGAGTCGGGAAGCAGGTTGGAGGAGGCCCCAGTCTGTTCAGAAGATTACTTGGTACCCGACGATAATTAGATAGTCTCTTGGAAATACGTTAATGGATGGCCCTTATTCTGGACAGGTATGTTGCCTTTCCAATCCTCAAATTATTCCCCAAACTGGATCTGTTAAAACCCTCCTGCCTACATCAGTTGGGATTGGAGATTACAGTCTTCATTGTGGTTTCCAGGGCTTCGAGGAAAGCTTCCTGCTCTACAGGTTATGTGGCTAAATGGAAGTTTCCAGCCTTCAGGGCTGCTAATTTAACAGCTTTCGCATTAGAGTTCAAGGAAAATAATCCTTTTTAAAAAGGGTACATTAAGTTATTTCTCACTAAATCATGAGAAAAGCCTTTTCTACCAATTACAAAGTATTAAAAAGTTACCAATTATTAGGAGCTTTACTGACAAGGTCATTTGTAAAAGAATCATTCAATCTAGCCAGAGAAACCCGCTGCTGAGAACACAACTAAAAACAATTCTTCAGCTAAATTCTCAGGAAATTAATGTTTCTGTTATATCTATATTTATATTTAGAGAAGGAGCAGTGAGAATGTTTCATCCTTGAACTGAGAACCTACCTCTGAGCTCTTTGCAGAGAAAAGAAAGTTCGATGGCAGTGGCAGGCTTGAACAGTTTGGACGTGCAGAGTATTGATTTCTCTCCTGTATTTATTCTATTCTTGTGTTAGGAAGCGTTAAGTATCTGGAGAGGGCCGGCCAAGTGGACATTTTTAAAACAGTTTGACATGATTGAAAGTCTTCATATTTGTCAAGGTGCTTACCTGCTATATAGAATTGTTTTTTTTTTTTTGTTTTCGCATTTTTGCTCTCAGTAGATGTCATATCCTTGAAATGTGACAAATCCATGTCTCTGAAATAAGAGTTTTTCAGTGTAACACCAGACGCAGTCAGTTGTGGACCAAGAAGCCACAGTATGTTCATCTATCCACATGTTTTTACTTCCACCCATCCACTTTTTTTTTTAAATATATATACTAATAAAGTGGTCGGTAAGTGCAGGAATGGCCTGTATTGTAGTGTCCAGTACATGGATCAAACGCTGTTCCTAGTACCGTATTCTAACCGGGCAGGGCCAGTTTTTAGTCATGTCTCAAAAGGTACCACAGTTCCCAAGTTGGTTTCTCTGGCAACTGTAGAGACAGTTGAATTACAATTCGTAATTGACTAGTCACTAGCCCCGGGGATTGTTCTTCATCCGCCCAGCTTCCATGTGGCCTGTGGAGTGTGGATAGTGGTTGCCCCTCCCAGTTTCCTGGGCCCTTTGAGACAGAACCAGTGAACCACAACCCTCTGTGTTCTGATCACTGGACAGACTTTCTTTCTTTCTTTCTTTCTTTCTTTCTTTTTTTTTTTCTTTACAATTCATTCAGAACCGCTTTTACTTTCCTAAAAGACTGGTATTCCAGGGCACAATGCTGCTTGTTTGGGATTGTTTTGTGCTCTTCATACCTGTTGAGCTCAAAGTATGCTAAAGCTGCCCAACTCACTTTATAAAGAGTCATCTGGAAAACAATTTGAAAATGTCACCTCTTTTGCTTCCTTTATAAGCTTCACACCAATATGACTCCCCTATGACCAAATATAATGAGAAGAACTTTTGTGAGGCTCCCAACACGTTTCTCAGATCCTCCTCATGTGGAAGCCATTTCAGATAAGTTGTCTGAAGTTAAAGATCTCGTCAAAGACTCTATGTTTTAAATAAATTTGTGGAAAACTCCTTCTCAGCCCTTGAAAGGATATTGTATATATTTTGCCCCAGGTTGATGTGTGTGAGAAGTCTTGGCATCTGAAAACATGCTAGTTAATTTAGGCACTGAAAGTCAGTCGAGTATGTCACAAACATAGAATAATTCCAAATAAGCCTGCTATTCAGAAGCATTACATATTTTGGGAAATATCTAAGCACAATCCTCCATCGGTTGAGGTATAAATAAATTACCAAATTTAGATAAGCAAGATAACTGCATTTGGAATTATAATTACTTAGAGTTGCATTCACATTTGGTTTTCGTTTTCCACAAACATTGATTTGATCCAAGTAGGTGAAGATGGTAGACTAATGTGAAACTTCACCTTTTTTAAGTCCATGTCAGGGTCTGTACAGTGCACACGCGTTCGGGACAGAGGCTGTGTGGAATTGTCAGGCTTCTGTAAGCATGAACACCATGGAGACCCCACTACTAACATTAGAAGGGAAGTGCTCCTTTTGCTTACCATTGTCAGTCACATTATCGATCACCTTGGGAAGAAATGTTACCACCAATGGTACAAACTGAGCCTGAAAAGTAACTCAATTAACATGGTTCCAATGCCATGGTCACTTTTTCAAGATGTGTTCTTGCTCACTCAGTGACTTTCCTGTTTTCATTGATTCCAGGCACTCGGGTTCTCTGAGAATATATATGACCAAGTGCTCTTTTGCTTTTATGGCTTACCATAGCACAAATTGCTGCAGATGTGAATGTTCTTATTGGCATACATGGAAGAATGACCTTACTTTATAGTGCTATTATAAAAGCACAGTTTAAACCAGCCTTTCAATTTTTGTGTGACAGAAGAAGGGGCTAATCTTATAGGTCTTGACCTCCCTCGAGCATTCAAACTATTGATGACAGAGCACAAGGCTCTTTACATTCCCTGCTTGTCATTTTCTTGGCCTTAGATGGTTTCCAACCCATTTCGGTGCATACGCCTTATTGACGTCCTGCGTTGGAAAGTCATGTATCTTCTCAGCCTCAACATCTCTGGTCTACTCTTCTGTAAGGATTGGGGAAAGAAACGATCTTCCTGGGTCCCAGACCTTCCTTTCTACATCTCCGATTCATAGCAGCAAAAATACTACTAGAGGTATGAGACCTCCTGCCTTATTAATAAGAATACCTAATCAATGCATTATTTCAAGCAACTGGTTGATCATCCAATTTCATGGTTCACATTTGTTCACTAAGCTGGATCTTTCTCACAGACACCTTTAATTTCTTTTACAGCAGACGTCTCAGATTAGTTTTACAGTTTTTACCAAGGTTTCAATGAGCATTCTACCTACTGTGCTTATTCTCCCCTTAGGCATTTATCAGTACTCTACACAAATTTAAGCAGGAACATTTTTTAATTCCACATAAGTACATTTGCATAAAAATATAAAATTTTAAAGGATATACTGAATAGCATACAAAAGAAGACATAAATAATACTAAAAGGGGGCATCCTAAGCCATCTGTCAGTTTTGTGGTTTCCCCTGGAGATTCCAAGGTGCCTGTTGCTCCAAAACTTCCTCGGAGGGGCTCCTTCTGCAGGGGAGGTCACCACTCTTACCATATACAATTGGCCCCAGAGTGTGTGCTAGACACAAAGGCACCCACGTGGAGTGTGGCCAGCAGAGTGTACATTTTCCTGGCGAGAGCACTTTCACCAACTGGACTGCCTTAAAATGGATGAGACTGACAGAGCCGATCAGATTTTCATCTCTTTTGTGAAGTTTGAATGGGACGTTCAAAGAAAGGCTGAAGACAATAGTGGGGGGAAAGTTGCTGAGAGATCCACAGAAAGGAAGCAGTAAGCAGAAACTATGGGGATGTAGGACTCAGGGTTAAGAAAACGCCTCCATAGAGAAGAGAAGAATGAGGGCCAGCTTGCAAGTGACAGCAGGAGCTGTGGATGCAGACAGAGAGTGACCTAGTTGGTGTCATGTGGAACACTAAGCAGGGGAGAGTGGGTGACTTGTGCTGAGGGGACAACTTGGTTCTCCTGAGCTGTTTTTACCCTGAAAGATCATCCACTTCTTCATGGTGGCTGGCTGTGTGGTTGTGGGCGGATCCTGAAAGCTATTTCCATCTCTATGACTCCAGTTGGGCGGCCACTTTGCTCCTCCGCATTTCCTCATTTATCTTCTCAATAAACAATAGCCAGAGTGTATAGGATTCTCAGGAGACAGAAAACCTCACACCATATTTATTTTTGGTCATTTTTAGTGGGGAGAGTAGATGATCTCTAACACAGATCACTTGTAAATATATTGCTGAGAAAAGTTACAAATTCAGCAAAAAAAAAAAAAAAAAGTGATTTACATTAACAGCAGTAGTCAAAGGATTGTCAGAATAAGTATTTCCCAGCTGTTTTCTGAGGGACACACATGGAGGCAATTTTTCAAAATGAGAGTTTAGGATGAGGATGATGTGTTAAGTTTGGGAAAGATTTAGGATGTCCATTAAGCTTATTAAAACCTCTGTCAACACTTGCACTTAAGAACAAATACTACTTCTGTTTAACCTAGCAAAAGAAAACACCTTTTCATTACATCAGAGCAACAGATAATATCTCACCAAATTATTTTTTCTATGGTATACAGTTTTTAAATCTTTGACTTATATATGTAATAACCACATTACATCTTATAAAGGATAGCTGGTCTTGAGATTGTACTTAGCTGTGAATTATTCTAAACTCTGGAATTCTTATTGCAAGATGTTATGCAAGAGTTCTTAGAAATAATACCAAAGGTATGTTGGCTATTAAAAGTTCTGTAAATACCAGTTTGGAAAATTTCTTTCTGTATCTTCTCATCCACCCTCTAGTTGTCTATGGTAGGTTTCCTTTGTGGATTGTCGCTCAATTTAGAGATGTTACATATAAACTTTCTAACATGAGGAAATTGGAAGAGCAGTGAGTATAAGCTGTAAATACAGTTATCTTAACAGCTTTGGAACAATGTGATAAAGATTGAAGAGACCAACAGGGATTGGATAAACACACGTTTCATAACTCCTGTATGCTACAACTGGATTTCTGTACCACTTGCTACAGTTTAATAAGACACTGGATATTCTGAGATACATGGTTTGACACACAAAGTAGAATAATCAAATTTTATATTTCAGTAAGATATAAGAGATGGCAATTAACACGATTTTAATAGGAGTTCAACTAGTTTAATGGGAGAAAAAAGAGAGAAAATGATTTTAATTATAAAATCAACTATTGGGTTTAATCTAAAAAAGATTATTTAAGGACCTAAAGGAGGAAATCACTTGTAAATTATGTGATATCTCCTTAATAACTCCAAAAATAGAATGGTCAGTAGAATATAGTTACATAAAATCTTTAGCCGAGTAGCTTTCAGTACTCTGATAGGTGTAGAGTCGTGTGGGGGTCAGCAAGGATGTTAGAATTTTCTGATTGTTAAAGTAATAAATGTATCCTTCGAAAATTTGGAGAACCATAGAAAAGAAATTACCACCCACTCATAATTATAGTGTCTAACAATATTGACTCTATTTGGCAGATATTTTTTCCAGTCCTTTTTATGCATATGTCCTTTAACAGAATTGAGATATTAATGCAAGTTTTTCCAACTTTTACCTGTGCTATCATTTTATCAATATTTCCATATATTCCATAGTATTCAATCAAATAAAGATTATTAAAAACTTTCTCCAATTCTCACTTTAAGAATTACATAATATTTCATTGAAATGTATTTAGCATTTCTCCCACACTGGTTAATTCAGATTGATTTCTAACTGAATCAATTTAAAATATCAGTTTTGATGATAAGATGTGATGTGTGTACATCTTTTTTTTTTCTTTCTTTCTTTTTGTACATCTTATATTCTTTAATAAGTAAACATTCTTTAAATAGTAAACATATTTACTTTAGATGGATTCCAAAAATAAAACTAATGGGTCAGATGTTTCAATGTTTTAAAAACTTGCAAAGCATATTTCAAATATTTTGTTATAAATTTTGTAAAAATGTACATTCTCTACTGTAACACATTAGAACCTTTATATTTATTCATTTCTGAATTTCTCGCTCACATTCTTTTTACTCACCTATTGCCTATATATTTTTCTTATTGATTTTATATTTATTTATTTATTTATTTATTTATTTATTTATTTATTTTTAAGATTTTATTTTTTTATTCATGAGAGACACAGAGAGAGGCAGAGACATAGGCAGAAGGAGAAGTAGGCTCCCTCTGGGGAGCCTGATGTGGGACTGGATCCCAGAACCCTGGGATCATGACCCTAGCCAAAGGCAGATGCTCAACCAGTGAGCAACCCCAGTGCCCTATCTTATTGATTTTATAGGAAGTTTTTTTCATATTAACCCTTTATTTTGCATGTTAAATAAAAATATTGGTAATTTGTTCATATTGTTTGCTCTTTTTGTTATTTTAATAAATAGAAGGTTGATGATCATGTTCTAAAAGCTACTGATATTTCTACTATGATTTCTTTATTTCGGTATAAGCTTAGTATATCCATTTGTTTGTCTTAGGACTTATGCAAATTAGGAATGAATCCTCCCTTTAGGCTATTATACTTGTGAGAGAGAATTTTCTGAACACCTACTTAGGGACTAGTAAGCGTTATTCTTCCTTTATTCCTTACCAATGTTTTGAAGAGAGGAAGTATTCTGACCTTATGTGAACCTCTCTCACAGCAGAAATGGGGTCTGTGATAACATTTCATGAAAATTCTCAACTTGTCAGTAGAGTGCAATCAGTTTCCTCTAGCCTCGGATAGAATCAAAGAGTGTAACCTGCACTTCTAAACAAAGAGACGTTTGAATGCAAGATTTTGTAGAGGTTTTTTGCTCCACCCCCAATTGAGTATCATCTAGAAAAGGAGCATTGAGGTCTTGGTCAAACTTGCTTATGAAAAGTGGAAGATAGTCACTGACTGTTTATTTCATCCAATGTGCACTGCCAGTTCTTGTGATAAACTTCTTTGTAGAATCTGTGTCTAGACTGTTTTATTCTATCTTGTTGACCTGATGTTTATTCTAATAGCATCACATTGTTTTAGTTGTGTAATTTTATAGTTAAGTTTAAAACCTTGCATAGCAGATATTCTATTATTAGTCTTTTTTATCATTTTCCAAATATTAATGTCTATTTGATCTTTCTAATAAAATAGATTAGATTCTGAAATCATCCCATTGGGATTTTTATTGGATTTTCATTAAACACATGCACTAACTTTAGAAGAAAATTATAATATTATCTTTTAATAGACATAATATCTCACAAAAGCCAAAATATGTTAATTTTTTCTGAAATATAATGTCTAATGGATTGAAGCTTGTTGTAGTGGAAAGAATAGTGGGTTAGGCATTAGGAGATTTGATTCCCAGGTCTGGATTTCAGTTTTCTACCTTTGCAAATGTGGGGAAATTGATTCACTGCTCTATGGCTCAGTTTCTTTATTTGAATAATAAAGAGGTTATACTAGATGAGACATTAGAATGGTCAATGAGTTCCATCCCAAATTGTGAATGCAATGAACATTTGATGTTATTAAAAATAATTGTTTTTTGCCCACTGGCAACTTAGCAATACCATCTTAGTTTAACAACCACTCTTCCTCCAAGTTTAGCACTTCTTTTCTAGTTAAAGATATATTCCACAGAAATGGGTAGGAATTATTAGGCATTAAAATTTTTGTTTGCCTTATAAAGAGATTACCTAATTTCTTGTGGAATGGCACCATGCACTGTATTTATAAAACTAGAATCCTAGATTTGAGTTGTTTGGTTTTTAGTAACATAACCTCTTTATTCCTGGGATATCTTGCACAGAACTCCAGTATACAGAAATTAACCTGGTGGGAAAGAAGTCACAAATAAGAAAAAAATGAAATAGTGTCACAAAATTAACATAGTAATAGGCTACAAAAAGGGGTTTAATGCAAAACAACTTGGTTAAAATGAAATCCACCATTTGAAGCACGTTCATGGTTTTAAATATATCAACCTAAAATACAAAAAATAATGCCTTATAAATACGAAAGTGAGATATGCAAGCAGCTATAAAACAAGAAACCAGACTCTCTTGTGTCTTAATACAATTAAAATGTATGTTCTCTGTGTCATTATTCAATTTGGATTTGTTCCATAGTGTCACTGAGAAAATCAGGGTCTTTACCTACTGTAATCCAACAGCTCTGAGAGCCTCATTTTTCTCTTCATTTAATGGTATAGATGAGCAAAGAGATAAGGGATTCACTCTTAACCACCTAAATCTGGGGATGACATGTCACTTCTCTCTACTTTCTTTGACATCAGTTGTGTGGTTCTATGTGACTGCAAGGGAATCTGGTAACACTCAATCTCTTTTGTTTGCCATGACCCCTACTCCATACTCAAAGTGGATTGTTGGCAAAGGGAGGTCGTATTATTACTCAGAACATCTATATATCTGGTCACAGGAAGAGGTAGTTGTACATTGCCATAGACACCACATGGCAATTACTGTTTATCTTATGGTGCCATACAATGCATGAATTCTTATGTATCGATACTGAGTTATTGTAATTTACTTTTAAAAACTTAAAAATTTTTTAAAAAATGTTTAGAGGAGTGAATTTATTTATTTATTTATTTATTTATTTATTTATTTATTTATTTATTTTTACGACACTAAACCTGAAAATTGTATAGTCAATCTGTGGGAGATTGAGGCGAAAATTGAGATGAACATGTATATTCTCTGGATTATGGCAGTATAGGTATCTAGTAATTCTGCCTACAGAGGAGGCTTGTTAAAAAAAAAAAACAAAACTCTAGAACTACCTAGACATAATTAGAAAATCACTAATGGGGGCCTTATGGTAGAGAGTTATTGGTTCTAATTGGTTTACAAATTGGTTTACAAACCCCTGAATTCATATTCTTTTCCATGTAAATTTGTAGTTCCACTGGCTAGGGACAATGTATATTTCTTTACCCCTTAACTTTGGGCTCAGCTGCATGACTTATATTGGCTAGTGGATTTTAGTAGACATGGAGTAAGAAAAGGTTTGAAATGTACTTGCTTGGTTGAGCTTGGCATTGCCCTCTTGCCTTTCCTGCCTTTCCCATTTAAAACATGCCCCAAGAAACGCATCCTCCAAGGAGGATGAAAGACATTTCAAGAACTGGATTCAAGGCTGTCGAAGCCCAGTTGAACCTAGTCAGGATCATCTAACCCCAGTGAAATGGCAGATGCATGTATAAGAAAAAATGACGGCTGTTTTAGGTTACTGGGTTTGGAGGCGTTTTCTTAAGCAGAAATAATTGATTGATAGACTCCTCAACAGCTAACAAAATGAACTATGATGAAAGTTACTTGCCAAAGGCAAGAGTCAGGATATATAATCAGACGATTTTATTTCTAGATGGGTGACCTTTATAACACCACTTTTAGTTCAAACTTAGTTTCTATAGATATCTAATTTACGTCATGGCTTAAGTTCAAAAAAACAAAGCTTATATATTCTAAATATAAGCAGAATTAAGACACTATTAGAGAACTAAGCTTTGTTTATGCTTTTTGTTATAGTTTTCTAGAGTGTGTTTTAAGCATTGGCCACAAGCCACATTGGGACATTAAGTAATCACAATACTAACACATTTCAATATTCAGCTGGCAACAAGGCCTACAATTACACTTAAGCTTTTATTCTCTGTGTCTGCAATTACCTAACCAGTGAAAGGAGATTTTCATGATTGCCATTAAGGGTTTAATTATGACCGAGTTAGATACAAGAACACTTTGTTAGCTAGATATCTATGCATCCCTGTGGTTATATTTGCCCATCTGAGGACAGGGCCCCGAAAGATAGGTTGAAGTAGTAAAGGCAGCAATCAATTGCATTATTGTGGACTCAGGACCCCAGAGCTGCCATGCTAGTTTCCTTTCAGCAGCTTCATAAGGCATGGGCCACTCGAATGGCCTCAGTGGCTTGGGACGGCTGATTGACTTCAAGTACAGGAAGGACATGCCTGGTGTAGTCCTCCTGCTATATGAGTCTGGATACTTACTCTGCTACAAAGGGCGGAATAAAGGAAAGTTCTTAGCACCTAAGTAATAAAAGACAAAGCAAACACTTTGGGCTTCTTGAAAAAGAATTGAAAGATTGGATATTACTAATTCATTGGTTTTATTTATTGAATGTTCCTGTCACTCTAATAGGCCATTTACAAATGTAATCCAACATTGAATATTTAGTGGCTTTGTTATAAACCATATCAAACAATTTGAATCTAAGCATGTCAGAAGAGAATGTCACTGGTTTGCCTAGTTTTTGACAGGCATGTTTGTTGGCAGATAATAAGCCAAAAGTGCCATTGTTTTTTTTTTTTTTAATCTGTGGAATCCAAATAATACCACGAATAAAGGCTCCACTAGGAAATAGCAGAAATAGATAGATATTATGTAGTGCTTTGGAGAAGCTAGTTAAAAAGTATGTTAGTTCATAATGGAACTAAGCAAAGGTGATCTTATTTATCTGAGTGTCTGAAGCACATACTGTCCTGATTAGTTGTTTGCTTAAAGACGATAGCAGTGATTATAATACAGATATTTAAAAAACCTCATGTTTTTGTTACATCAAAAGAAGAAACGTTATTCATTGTCCATATGCTAAATTTATTTTAACAAGAATGTGTCAAACTACTTTTACAGCTCTAAAATAGTATTTTTCTCTTCAGCTCAAACCTGTTCTATCATTTTAACTATTTGGAAAATAAATTTGATGACTTTTAGAATGTACCAGAGCATGGAGGATTCTCAGTAGGAATTTCACATGCCACAATAAATTATATTTTTAGAAAATGTTTGCAATTTAGCTTGAGCCTGAAAAAGATGAAATTACTTTCTCTCATACATAAAAATTCCCTTAAAATGAATTTATGTTGAAGCAGAATTTAAAAATATGCCATCAGTGATTATTTAAGTTGAAGAGAATCAGAATTATGCTTTAATTCAATTTTATTCATTCATTAAATTACAAAACATGGTCACACGATTCACTCTTTCAATAAAATTCCATGTTAGAATTTAAAGTGAGAAACTTGCAACTTAGAATTAAATGTAGCATCAGGAAGACATAAAATATCCCAAAGAACAAAGTCAACATAAAGCCATATTAGAAAAATGGCCCTGTTATGGAAACCAGTGAACGTGTTAGGAGGGAAGACATGAAAAGAAGGAAAGAACTAAAATACTCAAAGTGATTAGATACGTGTATGTGAGAGCAAAGAGGTCCACTCTCTAAGTCTTCAAACATAGACATCTTTTCTACCATCTGGAATTTAAAAAGAAAGAAGAAAAAATCACATGCACACAGATCACATTGCCTGTTTACTAGTTTTTTGTTTTTATTTATTTTAGAAAAAGTGCATGCATGCACACACACACACACACACACACACACACACACACACGTGTGTGAGCGTGGTGGGAGAAGGAGCGGGAGAGAGAATTTCAAGCAGACTCCCCATGGAGCTCTGAGCCTGAAGCCAGGCTCAATCTCAGGACCATGAGATCATGGCCTGAGCCAAAATCAAGAGTCAGATGCCCAACCTACTAAGCCACCCAGGCACCCCACTTTGTATCTTTAACACACATTTTGTAGCACTCATTATAATCGGATACAAGCAACTAGCTAAGTACTTTGTCAACTTGTACCATTTCCAAGCAATTCCACCAGGTAAACATTGACATGACTACTGATGTACAGAGCAGGTAATAACTTGCCCGAGATCACACAGCAGTAAATGGTGGGGGTGATATTCAAACACAGCAGACTGATTCCAGTAAGTACACAGAACCACTATACTTCATTATTTCTGTAGTAAGTCAACAAGTAGCCACTTCTTTGTCTACATTTATTGCCCCATCCATCTTTATGTTTTCAGATTATTGCAAGTGGTGTACATATATTAAACTAAACTCGAATTTTATCTAACATAATTTTCATGCTATTCTTTTTTCTTTTCTTTTTTTCTTTTTGTGGAATATATTCGCTGAAGAGAATTAAGAAATCTGTGGAGTAAAATCTTATGTGTTCAAATACAAAGAATTGTCCCCAAAAATTTTCTCTTAGAATATACCTTATATTTGAATTCTTCCCAGGTTTTTTTTTTCTGTAGAAGGCAAAGTGGAAATAACCATCAACAATGTTAGTTTTGAGGACACCTAGGTGGCTCAGTGTTTGAGCATCTGCCTTTGGCTCAGGGCATGATCCTGGGGTCTGGGACTGAGCCCCACATTGGCCTCCTTGCAGGGAGCCTGCTTCTCCCTCTGCCTGTGTCTCTGCCTCTGTGTGTGTGTGTGTGTGTGTGTGTGTGTGTGTGTGTGTGTGTATCTCATGAATAAATAAATAAAATCTTTTAAAAAAAACAATGTTAGTTTTGGATGATCATAGAGGTTACCTATAATCTTTATACTTTTTTAAGGGGTCAAATACAGATTTACTTATTATCTTTGGGACTAAAACCTTCCAATTGTGTTAGATGCCATTTTACATAAACCTTGTGTAGATCATTTTAAAAAGGAAGAAAGCAACGATTACATTACAGAGATCACATACTATAAAAATTCTCATAACTAAAACAGACAAAATAACAAGAGCCACAACAAAAATCTGAAACTTCCCTAATGATCAAATAGGAACTTATAACTTGGGATAAAACTTCCATAATGGCATCATATATGGATTCAAAAACTTTCTGTTTCAGGACACCTGGGTGGCTCAATGGTTGACTGTCTGCCTTCGGCTCAGGGCATGATCCCAGGGTCCTGGTGATCCTGAGTCCCCCCAGGGAGCCTGCTTCTCCTACTGCCTATGTCTCTGACTTTCTCTCTGTGTCTCTCATGAGTAAATAAATAAAATATTTTTTTAAAAAACCCACATTTCTGTATCATATAAACTAGGTAAACTAAAGATAAACATTTCTAGGAAATCTTTCTAAATGACAAAGATATGTCTTAATCGATAACAAATTGATGTGGAAGATGTATAAGTAGCATTTAAATAAAATTGTCTCATAGAATGTGAGTGGAAAAATGTTGCAAAACTGAAATATTTTAGCATGTAACATTAACTCAAATCTATAACTAAATTTTTAAAAGAAGTACTGAGGGCAGCCCAGGTGGCTCAGCAGTTTAGCGCCGCCTTCAGCCCAGGGCGTGATCCTGGAGACCCGGGATCGAGTCCCACGTTGGGACTGCTTCTCCCTCTGCCTGTGTCTCTGCCTCTCTCTCTTTCTCTCTCTCTCTCTGTGTCTCTCATGAATAAATACAAATAAAATCTTTAAAAAAAGTATTGAAAAGGCACATTTGACCTTTTCCTTTGTCATATTAAAAGTTTATACCCCAAATTTTTGTGATTATATGTGCTAATTAAGCGGTTTATGATATAAAAACTTTCAGTGTGTATGATTTTAAATATTTCGTACTCAGAGATTGAGTTATTTTCTTTAGCTGCTGTCTTCATTGTTTGAACAGCAGAAATGAAATCAAGAGGCTTGCTTCTCTAGCTCTTTGTCTAATTCTGTATTCTGTTGAGTACTGCTCATGATTAAGAACCTCAATAAATGTTAAATGACAATATTGACTCTTGTACTCTCCTTTTAAGTATGCTTACCCTTGAAGCTTGCATTGAATATGTGTACTTTTATTTTTATTAGTATATATATACATATATATATTTCACAATTTAAAAATGTTGTTACCCATCGATATGCTTGCATTTGGTTTGTTATGTGTGTGTTATCTGTCAGTATTAACAAATTTAAGTTATTAGAAAAATTGGGCTTACATATTTATTCTCTGAACTTGTGTCAAGTACTAACTAGCTATAGTATACCTTATGCTCAAAATGATTAGGAAGTACAAAATAATAAAGCTATAATATCCTTAAGAAAAGAAAAGCAGGCCCCAGCAACTGTAGATCATCCTTTGTAAATAATAGTCTATCATTAAATATTTTATGAGTATTTCACATAAAAATAGTGCTTAAGAATATGCTGCAAAATATAGGATTATGTGTTGGGAGAATGTGGGTTTAGACTTATTCGAGAAGATGAGCCTAATGATGGAATTTAAATAAATTGACTTGCTCCAATCAACAATGATCTTAGGGGGACACATATCACAAGTGTTAGGAAAAAACCCTTACAGATGACTGGAATTCTCACAATAGTTTTAAGGGATACAAAATAGGACTTGTCTGGGTGGAGAGATGAGAATGTGTGTGCGAGCATGTGTGTGTGTGTGTGTGTGTGTGTGTGTGTGTGTGTGTGTATACACCAGTGTCTTGGAATTAAAATGAGATGGAGTTGAATATCAAATTAAGAATTTATATTTAAACTAATACATAACAGAATGTCCACTGGAGATGCTTGGTTGAAAGAAAATATTTTACTGAAATAGTGGTGACATGAAAATGGCCTTGAAGTAAAATAGTCTTTGTAACTGTGTATGTGATGAACTAAAGTAGTGACAAATCATATTCTGGCCGGCCAAATCAGAATAGAAAGATGACTATGTCATTATAGAGAAGGAGTCCATTCATAAGATGATAATAAGAATACAATCATGGTGTCCTTCTTGGAGAAAAGTGACTATAAATATCCACTAGTGAGCTTCAAATTTGCATTTTTCTTTGAATTAAGAAAACTACATTCCCCATTTCATTACCAGATTTGTATGAAAAAAATAGGTACAAAGTTAGGGGTGAGGGTGGAATTATATAAATTGGTCTCAGAGGTAAGGGAGAAATGGTTAAAAGGCTCCCAGTCCGAAGTGACTGGTCCATAGTGCCACCTTGCGTTGATGATCCAGTTGTTCGGTTTGGTTTGGTTTGGTTTGGTTTGGTTTGGTTTGGTTTCCAAAGACTAATTTCTTTGTGCTAAACAAAATACAGAAGCAAATATGGGCGGATTTTGCCCTAATTTCAAATTAGTGAAGTCATAAAATAAGTGGCAAATAAATATTTTTGAATAATTTTTATTCACTATTCTACTCACTCTGTTGCAAATTACTGCTTTAAAAAAAAAAAAAAACTAAAATGTGGTCCATCTACTGGGACCATGGAAAGGAGTATTGGTACAGGTGGATTCTGTGCTGAATCTAAGGGCAGAACTAAACAAAGCATGTTGTTTTAGAGTCTCTATAATCAAAGAAGGTACATGACCAGAGTATGCACAGCCTGATATAACACCACAATTAATTTACATTAGGTCATCTGTTTTGTCCAGTATTTTTTAATGGGTACCAAATTATTGATATTATAATGGAAAATTTTTTGTTAATTCACTGTTTTGGGGATGATTGAGATAGGAACTGATCAAATCTATCTTTATGAAGTCTTTTTATTATATCTAATCCTTCATTATTTGAAGTAACAGTTGATTACTACTTCTAATCATCAGCCACATTGGATCTCCGTCCATTAATCCCTGGAGGGCTCGTAGAAAAAGTGCTTGGGAAAGATAATTTAGGCAATAAACCACAAGCCCTATTTCGAAAACTACTATCCAAAATTGTCTCATGGCCTACAAGTCTTTGGAGTGCATACTTTTTCTTCCTGGAAAATCATAGTAGCTGTTTCTTTCCTATCTTCCCTTGTCTCAATGACTGATTCATTTAGGGGAAAATAAGCTTGAATTGGCTTTTTCAGTACTTTCCTTTTCCTACTGTCGAATAACCTCTCTCTCCTTAAATATAGTCTGGGATTAAATGAGAAAATAAAGATAGTATATGAAATTTATTTAGAGTGTAGTCTACCAAGATACTAGGCCTGTCCCTGAAGAGTCCTCAGTTTCTTATTCAAGTCAGTAGAGCTTCTTAATGAAAAACTTAGACATACCAACACACCTCTAGAGTCTTTATTTATTATGAAACAAGAGGCTTAATGTGTTTTATATATAAATATCCATAATTATATATATAAATTTTAATATATAAGTTTTGAATGTATAATTTATTTATGTATATATGTACAATTCTACTGAAAACTCTATTTCCTAAGTTTGCATGATGGATAATGAGATTCTTTAGGTGTCAATAGTAAATAACTAAAGCAATTTACCTATTAAGGATAATTTTAGATTCTATGTAAATTTTACTATAGGCAAAATTCTTCCCATCTAGCACATAAGTCAATAAAATTTTCATCTTTAGAGTTTGAGTATGCTAATTAAAATTTCATACTCTTAAGACCGATTTAACAATATGCTTAATTATTGTCAAAGAATCTCAGCTCTTCATAAAAACACATTTCTTAAATGATAAACAAGGAATTTGTCACTAACAATTATTCTGGATGTCATGTCTTTCCTTTTCATCATAAAAATTCTGTCATTCCTTTGCAGAATGCATATTTTTGTCTATCTGAAGTGCATTATTTTTAAGGGAAAGCTACTCAACAGATTAGGGAATTTGAGCCAGCCAGTGGAGGATCTAACTACATAAGCCCACTACACCTAATTATAAAAGATGAAGGCTTTAAAATTTGCATAATTGCAACTATTGGTAGGGGTCGGTAACATATTTGCATTATCTACTTATGTTCCATACCAACATTTTTAAGCACCACTTTAAAAAAAAAAAAAAGTCTGCTAAGTCAGATGCTTGTAGGTGTCAGAACATTGTAACCTAAAATGCAGGCAATGCCTTTCCCTACCCACATGCCTGGGTTCTGACAGCTTTCTAAAATCAATTTCTAGGTTTTGGTACTATTTTATCTCCTGAATTTTGAAATAAACAGTCTTCCTATCCACGGTTGCATGTGGAAAGAAAAATGTCTGGTGCTTCTAAACCAAGTCCTAAGTACTCCTGTACCCCTTTGTTTAAATAGTCATTCCATTTGCCATCATTCATAATAATTAATATTTACCAAGTGGCATTCTCAAAATCAAAAGGTAGAGATAGTCAAGAATAGTGGTTGGTTACAAAAATTTCCCCTGTCTACCCCCTAATACAAGAATATTTAGTCCTTGTTAGAAAATGTTTAATACCTCTTGACTACAATATTTAAATTTGATGTTTGTGTCTGATGGAAAGGAATTAGAAAGTTTTCTACACAGTAGGATATTCCAAAGAAAGATAGGGGGTTGTATTTCAATGGACGCAAATATAACAATGCTAGAAAAAATATGGTACTCAGGTTTTCTATTTCTCTTCCATCAGCTTTCATGGGAAATAATTAGCAACGAGTATAAAATTGTTTTTGATGCAAGAGGGTTGCTAACATTACATCGAGGAAAAATAAGCCATCTAGTTATCATTCCCGTCATGGTTTTAATTTTTCTACTCTGTTTTTGGAGGTGTCTGTATCTCTCAGCACTTCCTTCTCGATGTGGTCTTTTCTTGTCTAACAGCATAGTTTTTAATATTTAATTGAAAGTGAGTATTTTGGTTTATTTCAGTAAAGCCATTTCAGTAGTTCACCTGTCCTCAGTACCCTGGCTTTCACTTCTGTACTGTCTCTGTACTGAAGTCTTTTTCCCCTGAATTCCTGTTTTGATTTTTTGTTTGCTCATTTTTATGAAGTTCCATGTAGCTACCTATTCTTTACAGCTAATGTAATAATGTTTAGTTTTTATTACAATTCTCTAGACTCCGCTCACTTTCTATTTGATATTCCCACTATGGCTGTAGTAGCATGTTGCAAGAGTAGGTAGTCAGGATTAGGGGAGTAAGGAAAGAAATAAATGGAAAGCACTTGATATTTTTTTGAGGACAACAAATCTTTACTAGTAAAAGAAGCAGGGCCCATCATATTAACTAGATTATTAAGGTTTTGCCACAAAGGTATTATTCGTAAAATATAGCTGTAATTTTGTGGCAAGAAGTCAATGTGGAATAGTCGAAAAACCATGGACTTTAGAGTCTCAAAAAGCAGGGTTTTTTTTTTTAATTTTTATTTATTTATGATAGTCACAGAGAGAGAGAGAGAGAGAGGCAGAGACACAGGCAGAGGGAGAAGCAGGCTCCATGCACCGGGAGCCCAATGTGGGATTCGATCCCGGGTCTCCAGGATCGCGCCCCGGGCCAAAGGCAGGCGCCAAACCGCTGCGCCACCCAGGGATCCCTCAAAAAGCAGGATTAATCCAGGTTTAATTTCTATGAGCTCCATAAACTTGAGCAGATGATTACACTTCTCTGAGCTTCAGGTTTGTCTTCTCTAAAATAGAGGTTAAAATATCTGTCTTATTGGATTTTAATGATAATTAGAAGTAATATGTGCCAGGTATCTGGACTTTGCACAGAGAAGCTATCAAATCAAACTATCATCATAGTTTTTATCAGCAAAATCTCAAAATTGATTTATCAATCCCTCTTTCTTCCTATGTTCTAATTCGATTGTTTCAGATGTTGTTTTGATATTTAAACAACAGCAGCTACAAAAAGATCACTTCCCTGAGAGACTGGGATCCTTTCAGACCACAAAGTAAAGGCCCTTGTGATAGAGGCAGCGGCTTCCTGGGACACCACCAGCGCTCTGGGCCTCTATACACTTAAGTATTGTCATGTAGACTGAAGAGCACTCACTGAAGACTCAACCAGCCATTCTCCTGAGTGTCTCTGCCTGTAATGGGAAATTTCTCCCTCTCCTCTGTTTTATATCCCCTTGAAGTCTGGCCTAGGCGCCTCTTGTATCAGGAAAATGTTGTCCTGGGGTGAGGAGGGGTGAGGGAAGGAAATGGAGCACAGCGTAAAGGTGATTTTTTCTAAGTAGCAATCTACAAATATTTAATTCAAAATGTACAATGTCCAGGGCACTAATGCACTCACAAACTTCCATTCTCGAATACACAGAGTCACAGAGGATGTGTGATTATTATTTATTATTTTTAAAATTTATTTATTTATTTATTTATTTATTTTTATTTTTTTAAAAGATTTTATTTATTTATTCATGAGAGACACACACAGAGAGAGAGGCAGAGACACAGGCAGAGAGAGAAACAGGCTTCAAGCAGGGAGCCCGACGTGGGACTCGATCCTGGGTCTCCAGGATCACAACCCTGGGCTGAAGGCAGAGCTAAACAGCTGAGCCATCGGGGCTGCCCGTGTTTTTGTTTTTGTTTTTTTTAATGTTTTGATAAAAGTTTAATGTAAACTTACATAATTATCATGGTCATGCAAAGAGATGGAATAGAGGACTAAAAAAAAAAAAATCACAGAATATTAAATCTAAAAAATGACCATTATTAGAAATCATTTTATAGATGAGAAAACAATTCTCAAGGGATTGGATGATTTCTTTCAGCAGATTTGCTAAATGAGAATGGTGACTCCACGATCAGAATTAGGTTCTATGTCCTGTGCTACGTGTCTTCTACTCTACTGTATACTTAACCATGTACCTGTGAAGCAAGTAAGGCCAATCCCCCTCTGGGAATATGGTCACATGAGACAACTAGTGTGTGTGTCTCTCTCTTTTAAGATTTTATTTATTAATTCATGAGAGACACACAGAGAGAGGCAGAGACACAGGCAGAGGGAGAAGCAGGCTGCTTGATGGGAGTCCCATTCGGGACTCGATCCCAGGACCTCAGGCATGACCTGAGGCAAAGGCAGATGCTCAACTGCTGAGCCACCCAGGTGGCTCGTAAGTCTCTTGCAAGTCTAGCTCAGATCTGGCCATCTGTGAAGTCTCTTTTATAGAAGCTAAAAGACTTCTATGTTTTTTGGGGTATGCATTAAGTTATTTAATTCTGGTATAGTCAATATACAGAATTCTATTAGTTTCAGGCACAAAATATAGTTATTCAACACTTCCTTATATTACTCAGTGCTTTTTTAGCCTCTACTTTTCTCTTGTCTCCCAGTAGATTCACACGTGGCATTCATGATGCAACAGTGTATCTGGAGTGTGCTTCTTTGATATTAAGAAGTTTCTAAGAGGGAACAATTTTCAATCTAGTTCATACAAGAAAATGTGTCCTTCTTGGCCTGCTCAGTGTTTAGTCAGATAGAAAGACTCAGAGAAACGAGTTAGGAAAGGGAAAACATTAAAAAAGAAAAGCATTTTAATTCCACAATGAGTCATGCATTGTCGAGTAAGAGTCTGGAGAGTCAAATGTCAATTTTTTTATTGTTTTCATACCATACAAATGTAACTGGGAGATAATGTATTCATTATAATGCTATATTCATAAAAAAAAACCCAAAACAACATTTGCTTACAAATCAAATATGACAAGAAGGTACGTTTCCTCTAATTAAAATTGCTTGTGATATCCTGGCAATTCCCAATGATCCAAATAGCCCAGGAAGTGAGGCTGTTTTCGCTGGCTCCGGGTGAATATATCCATTTACTTCACACTTCCAGCAAATCCTGAGATTTTTCACTTTCATTGCCCACGTTCCCTTCAGCTTCTGCTCTCCTGAGGTAAGGTTCAAGCCCGGCATTTTCTGTAACTTGATTCCTCAGCACTTTCGAGGACGGAGGGGTACCAATGAGCCTCTAGTTTTATTGTTAACTCCTTCATAGTAGAATAAAGCCTTTTTATCATTTTCACTCATAGAAATAAAAAGCAAACAGCCGCATTTTCTTTCACATAAGGTCCAAACATCACCACAATGTATAGTAAAATCTATGGTCACATTTCTCTGAGCTTCCAAAGTAAGCACATGTGCGTGTGCGTGCCCGTGTGTTTGTGTAGGCCTGCAGGCCCGTGTGTGCTTGTGTGTGCTTGTGTGTGCGCGTGTGTTGTGTATTTCCTGTCACATCCTCACCTTGATAATGACAATAGTGGATGGCTCTGCACGAGTGTTTTCCTCACTGCAGATTGTGATTTGCTGGTTTTTGAACTCTTGACAAATTTGGTGACACTCTGGCTGATCCACTTTATCCCTGCTTTGTTTGGACATGGTCTTGCTCTCTGAGGGTCCACTTCCCGGTTCTCATTGACTTCAGGAAAAGGTTCATTAGGCCTGATCTCCCTTAGTCTTTTTTCTTCCTCCCCTTTCTTCTCTCTTCTCCACGCTGGACTCTGGGGCTCTTTATTCCTCAGGTCCCCTGTAGGTTAAGCCTAAGCTCTTATCCTCTCTTCTCTTTAACTCACAGTCAGCGCTGGCATCTGTATTCTGTAACCCTCCATATAAATAAATAAAAGCAGGTACCAGCCTCCCAAATCTCCAGGTCTAGCCAGACAAACAGCTTGAGACGCGGCTCCTGTCACAATTTCATATCACCTTGGAGCAAATACTCCCTGGTGCCATCGAGATGCATCTGACTGTAACTTAAATTCCCTGGTGTTTAAGTTTGCCAGACTCCTACAGCGCTCCATCACCTACAAATAATTAACATCTAAAGGAAGACAAACTGTGGGCACACATGATGCACTAAGGCAGAAGGAATGGACGTACCTATGCATGGGATAATTAAGAGTTTCTGTGGAGATTTTCATGCTTTTTGGAGCGTCCGATCTGTCAGTCGACAACTAGGGTCTGAGCCAGTTTGAGTAGTTGGATCGGTAATTTGCATTTGACACGATTGTTCACTCCTCATTCTGGGTTTCCAAGATGCTTGCTCTTTAGAAAAATTCTGCATTTTTCAAATAGTGTGTTGAAATTATTCCAAAATGATGATGGTTTGAAAATGAAACTCATGGGGGGGGGGGAAGGGCTAGTACTGCAGCTCTTGTGAAGTTTTGTTTTTGCCTCTGTTTTTACACTTGAGCTATTTATATTACCAGTTCATAAAACATTATCATCCCGGGTGTATATAAGTGCTGTATGTTGGTGATTTGGTTGGTTGCTTATCTGATTTTTTCTTTCAAATTCCTTTGCACCCCCGGTTGTTCCTTAACCACACTTATCAGTCCCTGAATGGGCAAACACTTGAATGTCTAACAGCTTTCTCTTAGACTGTGTTCTTGCAAACCGTGCCTTGTTTGCATATATGCATATATGTTAACATGAATGACTTTGTTATCTAACTCTATTTCCCACTTTTACCTTCTGTTTTTAGTAGCCATCCCTGTTTTTAGGTCTATTGTTAGTTCATTTTAATGGCTCCCCGTGCTCATGCTATGCACCTACCACATTTTGCCTATTCATTAGAAGTCTGCATTTTACTTCAGAGTAAAGAAAAACACACAAATACCCCAAGGTTGGGCACCTGGGTGACTCAGTGGTTGAGCATCTGCCTTTGACTCAGATCGTGATCCTGAGGTCCTGGGATTGAGTCCCACATCAGACTACTCGCAGGGAGCCTACTTCTCCCTCTGCTTATGTCTCTGCCTCTCTCTCTGTCTCTCATGAAGAAATAAACAAAATCTTTAAAAACAAAACAAAACAAATATCCTAAAGGTGTGTGTGTGTGTGTGTGTGTGTGTGTGTGTGTGTGTGCTGGGTGAAGGAACTATCATGACCTAATTGAAGGACGGAAATAAAAGGAGAGAGGATGTGAATCAGAATTCTGAATAGTTTAGAATAAATAGGATTAAGACTTAAATGTCTTAGATTCAATATTGTACAGCAACAGGGTAAACATATCTGTGCAGACTTGCTGGATGCCAACCATGGCTCATCAACTCACCAACTTTCTAAACTTAGGTAAATTACTTAAACCTTTAAGTATCAATTTCTTCATCTGTTATGAATATATAGATAATATATTTCTTGTATCACTCCAGATAGACTATATTATGCTGCTATAACAAGCCATCCCCAAATCTCAAGGGATTAAAGGAACAGAAACTATTTCTTGCTCATGTTACGTGTCCATGTTCGTGCCTTAGGTGAGCAGTGTCTTTCAGTATCTTTTTAAAAAATATTTTATTTATTTATTCATGAGAGAGACATGGAGAGAGGCAGAGACATAGGCAGAGGGAGAAGCAGACTCCATGCAGGAAGCCTGATGTGGGACTTGATCCCAGGATCCCGGGATCATGACCTGAGCCAAAGGCAGATACTCAACCACTAAGTCACCCAGGTGACCCATCTTTCAGTATCTTGACCCTCACTTCAATTCTCTTGGTTTTCCCAGTCACTGATTCCTTGCCAACTCGACCATCATAACCATGTCTTGCCCCTTGGATCTACTTGTGCTACTGGTCTTGGTGACAGTTGCCTCACAGCTGTATTTACTATAGTTTTCCTTATACGTTTTGTCATATAAATAAGCTTATTGTCTCAACTAGCACTTTTTAAGAGTAAAAGGGGGACAAGTAAGTCAAAACTGGGACTGTTTCAGGGAAAATGGGATTGGTAGTCACTCTACTTTGTTGACTTTAGCAATGAATCAATGGGCTGTTTTAACAATTTGCTGTGGTTTTTTTTATTCTGTATGGTGTCCGCTCACTAAGCTTGTTCTAACCTTGAGGATTTTTGCATTTTTCAAGATAACCTCCAGCATCACTTTTCCTGGACATCCTTTTCCAATTCCCTCTTTCCTCCAGTTAGTGCATTCTTTCCCATAGAAAGAGGAGTATACTTCACATTGTATGAAAATTATTTACGTGCTTATCTCCTAAAGCTATGAAGTCCTTGAACACAGGGATCTCATTTCATTAGTCTTTGTATCCCCGGGAACCTACAAAGTCCTGACACATGGTAGGCAATCAATGTTTGTTGCACGGATGAATGCAGTCCTAGAAATGTAATACCTTAATTAAGGAGACCAAATCTTTAATGGGTTGGGAAGTGGGTATTTTAGCCATTGTGGGAGAACAGCTGGAGATAGATTTTGAGGAAGAAGGTATTTCACTATTGTCTTAAGACTCCTTGTCAATCAACGTTTTTGTTTACATTCAAATACTTATTCTAATTGATTTGTAGCATTTGAAGTCATTAGTGTATAAGAATTACAGTGTTCTAATACTATATAGGATAGTTTTAGATATTCTAAAACAGAAGATACTTTATTAATAATAATAGTAGTAGTAATAATAACCACATGAATCTTTAGAGAATTAGGTCCTTTAAATACCTGGCACATTTTTTTAAATTTAATTAAAAAAAAAAGCCCACAACTCCATCACTGACAGAATTTATCAGACTTCCTAAAAAGGTCTTCCTTAAAAGGCTGATGGTAAAACTTTTTAAAAGACCAAAATTTGCACAATAGTTCCATAGCCTCGGTAACTTACATTAGGATCCATTTTCTTTATATTATACCTTCTTTATCTTCCCACCCAAGGCATTTCATTATTGCAGGAGTCCCTCTGCCCCAAACACTAGCCTCTTGCACCTCAAATCCATGCATCTACATCATGGGCCAGTGACTGCAAACCAGTAATTAGATCGCATTGCTTCCTTTACCAAAAAATTACTTAGGTGGATATTTATAATTTGAAAATTAAAGGACAGCCTGCCATTCGAAATCCCTTGACAGTTAGACCTAACTTACCTTTCCAGATTAAAGACCTACTAGTGTTCCCCAGAATTCCTACTCTTTAGTAATGCAATTGCCTGCCTGAATGTACTAGATACTTGTGCAACTATGTCTTTTTTTACATCCTTTCTTCCTTCCTTCAGCCTTCTAAAAAAAACTCTGCTTTTTTACCTTAAATGACACACTCTCGTTCCATTTCATTTCTATGAATTTACAAATTTACCTTTACCTTTTATACTTCAAATGGTTTTTAAGTTCCCAGACACGAATTTTCATTTCTTATTCATATTTATTCCTCTTAGCACCTACTTAAAGCTTCTGCAAATTATAGTTACTGGAGTTTTGTTTGTTTTTTTTTAAAGACTTTATTTATTTATTCATGAGAGACACAGAGAGAGACAGATATATGGGCAGAGGGAGAGGCAGGCTCCTGCTAGGGAGCCCAATGCAGGGCTCTATTCCAGGACCTTGGAATCATCACCCAAGCCAAAGGCAGATGCTCAACCACTGAGCCACCCAGGCATCCCTAGTTAGTGGCTTTTAAATGGAATTGAATTAATTGTTGTAAAATAACTTACTGCATTAGAGTCCAGTTGAAGAAAGACAATATTTTAAACAGTCATACTTGGGAGATGGACTGGACTTTCATGAGCATTTCATCTTTCTCAAACGATTTAACCAAGGTACATATTTCTAGGCTAAGATCAATCTTTCTTATTTCTTAGTTTCACTTTTTCTTCACATCAAGATTTATTAAAAATAGAATATGCTTTATAAAAATATATAAATGTTTTGCACAGTATACACAATGATCATGAACTTGAAACTGTTAAAATTGACAGTAAAACCTCTAATACTCTTAATATAGGGTGACGCAAAATGCCTATAATAGTGACATCTGGTGGCCCCTGGGAAATGTTACATCAATCTACCAATTTTAATTTCTATATGTACTTCTATTTTAGTAAGACAATTGCCTTTGTCCTTGTAAATTAGTCTTAGTTTTTCAAAAATATTTACTGAGAAAAATTAATATTATGCTATCTTTTCATTCTCTAATATGTACAAATCTTAAATATACATGGTTAGTTAGTAAAAGTAGGCTAAATTGTAGACCTGAGTTCTTTTTATGACTACAAGGGGCAGAGGGTAAAAGAATGAATTAATAGCATCTGTAATCCATACCACTGTAACTCTAAATGCAATTCTGATCTCCTAGAACATTTATGTTAAAATTCATCCTTTGTACCTAGTTGATGGAACAAAGTTTTTTTTTTTTTTAAATAGAAGACTGGAATTCCACATCAACTCTACCACTCCTGAATTTTGTGACCTTGAATCAGTCCTTTAATTCCTTGGGCCTTGATTTTTTCATTGGAGAGATTTAGACTAGATATCCTCCATCTTGAAAATTCTTAATGACAGGGACTTAATAGACAGTGATGGTTAATTACAATGACATAGCTCTCCTCTGATATTTGGCTTTTGGTGCATAGAGGATAGGTATTTTTAAAAATGATAATAAGGCTTCTTCAAATTTATATTCAGTATTCATGTAACATCCATTATCAGAGTACCCAATGGGATAACTCAAGATTCCCAGGACCACTGGCAAGGAGCCAAAGCTATTACAGTCACATTTGTGAATAAATTAGAAACAGCTTAGGCTCAGTTTCTCACACTAAAGAATCGACTAAATGTACCTGCTGCTCCATCCCCATTCAGTAATTTCCAATGTCTGTTAGAGAATAGATTCATTAGAATCATTTGGACACTTGTTCAATGTACGTATCTCATGCACCCCACTAAACCTACCAAAGAGAGATGACTGGCAGCCATATTTTTAACAAGCTCTCCGGATAATACCGGTGGCTATCCTGGTTTGGATACTACTTACTAACACAACCCAGAAACCACATAGATTCAGACAGAAAGAAAAACTGGTACCATCTAATTGATAAAAGATAAACTCCTTTAAATCAAGACTTGTAAACTGAAGTGTCTACAGGGCTCCATAAGTGATTTAAATGGGGAAAAATGGCCAAGTAGCAATTAAGGAGAACTCGAGATAACATGCTCCATGTAAAGTAGATAGCCTTTCATTAGCTCTAGTGGTTGCCAGGAGGCAAGCTTCCCAGGGTTGCCCTGTGCTTTGTAAAAAGAAGATGAAAATAGGATTCTTATGTGAAATCTCCAATATGTAGGAGTTGGAACTAATTCAATGTGAGCCAAATGAAACACATTTGTGGCTTCAAGTTTATATTCTCTATTTGAGATCCAATTCTCATTGTGCCCTCTGCATCACACTTCTCTCTTTTTCAGCTCCACTGCTTTTTTCAGTCTAATGTGTTTAACCAGCCAGATGAACCTACAGAAAACCCCAAATAGAATGGCTATTCCATCTTTTCTGTTGTCATATCCTTTCAAATTCTTATAAAATTTGTTGAAACCTTGTCTCTTCCATAAAGCATTTTGGAATAGCACTCTCTAAACAATTCATTGCCAGTGCACTCTTTTCAAGTATAATGCCCAAATATCTTTTCCAAGTCTGTTATTTAACAAATATTATTATAGGTGTTATTCATCTTCACATACTACTCTTACAGACTTTAGTGTAAATAAGTGGAGATAATATTTCCAATAATAACTTTTCATTAGTGACTAAGTATTTACAGACAATTAGCCTTCACATATAAATTTCATGGTGAAACCTTATTATTTATTCCTTGAGTGTCTATTACTTGCTTAACATTACCTTGATTCAAAGCAAATGCTGTGAACAGCTGTCTTCATTCTAAAGCAAGAGTCACAATTTTGAAAATAAATAAACAGAAAGGACTTCCCCAATAAGAAAATTGAAAATAAGCTTTACAATGAAATGTTCTCATAGTCTGTATCCAAAGACAGTATGAAAGGAAGCCTCTGGGGAGAATGGCAAAGCAAAATACTTTAAATAGAGACCCAGAAACTTTTCATAAAACAAACACTACAACTTATGCTGGAAAAAAGTTCTAATAATTAACCAAAGGTAGTCAGTCCACTTTTTCGTTTTTCACTTGATTGTTTTTGGTCATGAGGAGTGATTGGGTAAGGTTTGCAGTGACAGGAAACTTCAAATTCCCTGAAGGGAAAGGAAGGAAAATAAAAGCATATTATTCCGAGACAAGATTCCCTAATAACAGTATGAGGACTGAAGCACACCAAAGCACTATCAATTATCGCCACATATTCGAATTGGTCATCCAAAGGAACTTCGGGATTTATTGTAACCTGGAACGCATCCAAAGCCACTATTTCTGAATATATGACATATCACTAGGACTCATATCATTGTAAAATGATATGACTCGATTAATTTGAATGAAGATAAAAGATATCTAAATTTTATGTCCTATAATAAGCATCACTTATATGACACATTAATAGAATTTATAGAGGTTGATGATTTATTGAATATTAGCTATGATTATGGCCTGGTATGAAATGATGGAGAAAGAAAAAAAAATAAACACAAAAGATCATTTCCACGCTAGAGTAGCTTAAGCTTTATTTTAAAAATATAAATAAACTATAGGCATAAAGATGCCTCAGAACAAAGTAGGATTCCAAATGAATTGTGTATTTTGATGAGAATTTGGTCCACTGAGTTTTAGGGAATTATAGATTCAGAATACAGCAGCAATTACTAGGGAAATTAACTAAGCTCTTCTTAAATTGTCAACATAGCTAAGTTTAAGTCTTCTAATTCATTCAATCATTTATTCATTCAACAAACATTTGTTAAGTGCTTTTCTGCATTTTTATTAAGCGGTAATGCACTCACATGGCTCAAAAATTTTAAAAAACATTAAGAAGTCTCACTGCTGCTTCATCTGCTTACTCCCATAAGCGATCATATTTATTAATTTATTTCTTATCCTTATAGTTTATTTATGCAAATGCAAGAAAATATTAATAGGCTTTAGTAGTGTAACCCCCTAATACACAAAAGATAGTATATTGTGAATATTGGTCTTTATCTTACTTTCAGTTTTATAGAAGTCTCCTATAAAACTGAAAAATATTCCACCATGTGATTTTACTGTTGTTTAACCCATCCCTTCTAGATGGATACAGGTTATACCCAGTTTCTTGCTAATTTGCTCCAATAATAATCTTAGAGTAGTGTTCATATTCCTTGCCTTTTCTTGCCAAACTCCCTCAATAGATTCTAACACTCTAATGACGCATGCATTACCATTGGTTCAAGAGAAGAGAGTTAGGAAAGGCCATGGAGCAAAATAGTAAGAGAGAAGAGGAGAGGTGAGAAATTTCCCTTCCCACAGAAGCAGTAGTTCTGAAACCAAAATATTACTCAATTGTGAAAACTAAAAATCCTGCCATGGTTGACTATAAAATATAAAGGAAAATAATTTTAAAGAGAATGGACAACATAAATTCAGGAGAGGTACTAGTTGTTCAAGAAATCCTAAACAGGGACGTCTGGGTGGCTCAGCTGTTGAGTCTCTGCCTTCAGCTCAGGGTGTGATCCCGGGGTCCTGGCATCAAGTCCCACATCGGGCTCCCTGCATGGAGCCTGCTTCTCCCTCTGCCTGTGTCTCTGCCTCTCTGCCTCTCTCTCTCTCTGTGTCTCTCATGAATAAATAAATAAAATCTTAAAAAAAAAAGAAATCCTAAACACTCTTTTATGATATATGTATACACATGTGCAATTTTATGTACATATTTATATGTGCAACTATATAAAAGTCTGTTATGTGTTAAACATAATGAAGAATTTTAAACTTGCATATTATTGCTGTTGGTAACACCCTTTAATATATAAGCCATAGCAAGAATTTTCCTCCATGTCCTTTGAAGCAATTTTAAGAAACCCTAACACAACTTAAGGGAGAGATGACATTTTTGGCAATCCACACCTCACATGATAATTTTTTTCCTAGCAATAACCATCTTTTCTGTCATAATCTCTTATCGATATTAAGTTGTGGATCATTACACAGTCAAAATGTTAACTGAATCATGTCATGTCCCATGGAGTTTTATCATGTTTAAATTTTCAAAACTTGACTACATGTAGGAAAATGAAAGGTATTAAAAAAAAAAAAAAAAAAAACACCAAAGCCCAGGTTCTTCCCAAGCTCTGACAGCTTGAAAGGAACTCCAACAGAGAAACAGAAGTAAAATGAAAACTCCCGGAGCCTTAGCCCACCCATACAAGGCTCTAATTGGCAGCCTTCATAGGGAATTTGTCAGTCATCTGAGTTCCATATACTATATTTCCTGATTAACTTTGAAAACACAGACATCATCTGATACTGTAATTTGTCTCAAAATTAAATAACAGTTAAATATTTTACAAGAGCCTGCATGCATTCAGGATCTACATTTATTTTAAAACCTCCTTGTTACATATTTCTTTATCTCCTTTTGTTAGAACTGTTGCTTACATATCTACTTCAGATCCTAGTCCTTTTGCAAATGAGATCATGTTCATGGCTCATTTAGTAAATTTATCTTTTAAAAATGCTTCTATGTAAATGTAAAATATTTCAAAGCCCTTCTCTGCAATGTGAGTGTATAACAGCACACACCTGACATCCAGTTTTGAAAACTTGTAAGATCCTTTGCTAATTGAAAAAAAAATGCAGCTGCTTTAGAAGATTTCAAAGAATTTCAAAATTATCTGGCTTTAAAATCCTGTACACTTGTGAGGGATCAATATTATTTTGAAGAATATGTGACTTCTGAAAGCTCAGAGTCAGTGGTGGAGCTCAAAATAGAACCAATGAATCTTGACTCTCAATTTGTGTCTCTAGCTAACCACATTAACTGGACAATTTTCTTTCATCTGTGTATTATTAATAACATAATATCCTGTGACACAACAGACTAATAGCCTCTTTGGAGAATTACCTTAGAGTTATGTGGTACACGTTTTTAAAGAACATGTTATGTGCAGATACATATAACTTATGACTGTCACGTAATTAAATAATTGCCACCTATTTAGATGAAGGTTTTCACTTTCAATAGTCTTAGTCTTATAAGTAGGTATAAGCCACTTGGAAAATGAGACATCTACATTTACAGAGTAGCTTTTCTCAGAAAACTCCAGTTTTCTCATTCCCAGATACCTTATGAAAAGAGAGGTAGTTAGGACTTTCACATCCCAATTTTAAATTTGAGTTCAGTGAGGTCTGGGCTGAATAGATTACTGCCTCTGGAACCAAAGGAAATTAGTATTAGACAAGACTTTAAACCCAAGCTATTCAACTTGGATTCAAGATCAGTGGGTTTTCCAACTTGTGTGGTCTCTGCTTAATGTTAGTACCGTTAGCTATTCAAGTATCATGATACCTGCACTATATTTCATACGTTCAAACTCTTCCCTTTCTTAGTGGTTATAACAATGTGCTGTTAGAGTTTTCATTTTATTTCTCTATTTCTAATTTCTTCTATACCTTAAATGAAAGTTTTCCTTAATAGTCTCTCCTTGAACTTCTTCCTTTCTTTGTGATAAAAACTTCCATGGCTCAATTACTACTTATACGAAGCTCTTTCCAACATGTATAACACCAGCTTAACCTTACTCCTGAGATTTATTTGCCTTCTAGCCATTTCCTTCTGGGTTTTCATTAGCAGCTCAAATTCAACATGTCCTAAGCTTTCGTTAGCTTTTTACTCTTAAAGCTATCAGCCACATATACTCTGTGACTCCATATGCAAAAAAACCAAAAAATAAAAAGCCTATTTTTTTATCAGATTGTTTTATAATTATATCTTAATAGGTCTTTTATCCCAACTAAGCTACAAGTCCCTCATGAACATGCTTTTATTCATCTTTGTTGTCCTGGTAGACAGCACTGTAGAGCAGTTGGCAGATGTTCAATAAATTTTTGGTGACTGAATGACTGAATGAATGATCATTGGGTAAAGGTCTGGTAAACTTTCAGGTTACGTGAGATGGAGGGAGATCAATTTCATACCAGAAAAATAATGTAACCTTTGCCTTTTAAAAAGTAGCCAGAGAATAAATTATTAAAATCCACTCTATTAACATACTAGAACACCATTGCAATGTGTATCATTATTATGTAGTTTGGGGATACAATTTTAATAAAATGATAGTCTCTTGATGGAACAGCTTCAACAATAGGTGTTATTCTCTTAAAGTCAGTCCTAAGGAGTATCATTATATTAAAGTTTATGTTAGTAAAGTGGTAGGTATTTATAATTACGAAAGAAGCACAATTAAGACAAAAGCATTTCCAATCAAATAGGATTTGATTATCCATTAATGCTAAATGGGGGGTTCATGACCTGAGCCTAATGGGCCCTTTACAAGTTGTAGTGGACAATTAAACAACTCAGCAGTGAAACTGACATTGAGGAGCAGATTTTGCCTGCCAGCCGCTCTCAGGGTTTGGATTTCACTGGATCATGTTCCGAAAGGTCAGCACTGGCCAGATGACCAGTCCAGAACTGCAGATGGCAGTGTGGTCACCTGACCACTCTGGGGCTCTCCAACCTGCTGCCCAGGCTCAAGTTCACTGAAAGGTCATGGCAGGCCCTGGGTCGCTACTCAGGAACACCGTAATTCCTGGGTATGCTCTCTTCTACATTATGTAGAATATAGTAGATAATTTTGGTCTGCGATCCAGAGGACAAAACGATGACACTGTTGTAACCATTGCAAGATAGCAGCTTAGCTTTAGGGAACAGCAAAATGTGGGCCAGCTTTCTTCAGAGGAATGTCCACGTCCTGTAAATGAAACAGCATTTCCGTACTTGCCAGAAACTTGGAAGACACATACCTGCCTTCAAGTCTGACTGTGCCAGTTATAACCTTCACATCCTTATGCCAGTCATGTCATATCCTTGAACCTCAGTTGTACTTCAAGCTATATAGACTGGTGAAAATAGGATTGTACCTATCCTGTTCTGCCAACTTCAGAGGGTTGAGAAACAGAGCACGTAAGTCATTGCCAAATGTCTGGTGATATACACACACATACATCCATTTTCTTTGTGTTTGAATGAGTCTTTGTATGAATTTCCAAAGGAAAAGAGTACAAAAAAAAATGTTTTCCTTATTTTTAAGCCATGCAAGTTAGGCTTAATGAGCATGTGAAATTGCATTCGTTACCCCTAAGCTCTTTTAAAAAGAGATCCAAAGGAGAACAAGTTGATCTAAGAAAATCTTTTGGTCAATGATCCTCTTGCACAAATGTTGCCAAATCTAGGAGGAAAATGAAACTAACTTTAATTTTGAATGTTTTTATAATCTCAGAATCCGAATCAGGGAATAGACATTTGAATGTGGCTTGAAACTATTGTATTATTTACGTTCAAATGGCATTTAAAAAAAAAAACTATAGGACATAATCACATAATCTCTCCCTGGTTCTGCCATTTTCTGACAAGACAGGTTGTTTGTACTGTAACTCTCTCTGCTTCAACAGGATGTTTGGTTTGTCTACAAGCTCCACCTCTTGGACATTACTCTCTCCAGGTAAGTGGACAGAGATTATGTCCATAATATGAACTGCTCATCTGCACACAAGAGAGAGAAAAAGCTGGACTCCCAGGTGGTGCCAGAAACTTAAATAGTGAGGTTATTCTTTTCTGAAAAATCTCTTAAGAATGATCAGAAATGGATTGTAGGTCTGGAAGCAACCCCTGACACACACAAGTGAGCCATTAGCTAAGATTCTGCAAAGTTTGCTTACAAAAGTCCTTCTCAAAGAGTTAATCTTGAAATTTTTTAACTTGTTTATTTTGAATTGTAATGTACTAAGGAAGGGCTTAACACATTTTAACTTAGAACAAATGTGGAAAAAAATAATGTATTAGTTTGAGACAATTTTCACCGGACAAAAATCAAATTCACCTTGGTACTTCCTAATCCTGCCCAATTATATGTCTCTGCACTGAGAGAATAAGGCATCTGTCTACAGCTAACATGATCTTCTCTGAAAGTTCTCAAGGAAAACAGTCAAGAACACAATGGGCAAGAGGGCAGAGGTACAGTCCTCACGCTTCCCGTTGGCGTGGCTTCGCTTCAGGTCCTGGGGAATTGAGAGACTGCTGATTTGCATGGTTGATGCAGATCAAAGGGAAGGCAGAGTGTCCCGCTGCCCTGTTGCTTGCACCCCAATAAATACTTCTGGTTCCTTGGAGTAGAAGCAAGCAAGGAAATAATTAGATCAGCTGTCTCATCGAAACTATTAAGCTAGAGTTTTGACCTTGTTTTTGTGAAAATTGGAGAACAAGGCAAATTTAGTAGCATGCAGGAAAGGAATAGTTGGAGAGATAGAAATAGACTGTCATAAGTGTCCTCTTCTACTGTGTGGGCTCTGAGCATTCTGAGTATCCCCTGCCCTTATGTTGTGCCTGTTCTGCTATCAGTTTCTAAAAACTATTTCTACACATATGTGGCTAAAACTTTCCTCTCGTGGGTATCTCCGATCTATACTGGTGGTTGGATTTGGCTCCAGGAACCGGGATTTCTGTTTGTTCACCCAGCCACCCACGTATACACCTCACCTACTGATTCTGCTTTCCTAACCTTCCCCAAAGCTCCGATCACCACTGACCTTTGCTGCCAGGACTTATCTGCCCCAGAGGAACTACTGGGGCAGCTGCTGGAGACAGACTATCCTCTGTAACTCTTCCATATTTCACACCTTAGTGGCCCTTCAATTAGAAAAGGTATGCTCCAGTGCCTAAAAGTGCTCCTGTGGAGGCTGCTGTAGAAACATTTGAACTGTATGCAAATCTATCACCCCTCCCTTTCTGAAACCAAGTCTCTCTTTTTTTTTTTTTTTTTTTTTTCAGCCTAGGTTTCTGTTCAGCCCCACACCACCCAAGCCTGGCTTGCAGGGTCAAGCTGTTGTTTCATAGTGGGAAAAAGCTGATGAAAATCCTTCACACAGAGGTGTTAAGAGCTTAATGATGAACACTCCCTTGAGTATCTTCATTTTGAAAGAGATTGCCTGGAGAGGTTATTGATTTACACAGAGAAATGGATTTCTAATCCTGGAATTTTGTCAAGAGAAGGAAAAGAGATTGACTTGGGTGGGGCTGGAGATCATTTTTTGTTTTGGAATAACTCCAGAAATTAAACAGAAACAGCCACCTGATGTGTCCTGCTGAGGTGGACCAGGTTACACCAGTGCCTCTGACTCAAATAGAATGATGACCTTTCATAGAGAAAAGAAAGGGGAGAGAAGGCTGAGGGGGGAAGGAAATCTAGAGCTACAGTCAGCATCACTTCACACTAATATAAAGGGAACAGAGAATTCCACAAAGCCCAGCCCTGTGAGAAAATGGGTTTCTAGGCAAATATTTGGATAACTTGGGCATACTTCTATAACCATGGAGTTTGGCAATTGAACTAGATTAAAATGAGTATGTTTTAGCAGCAGAAAATAAAAATAAAGCATATTAAAAAAACATAATTAATCTAATCAACTATAGTGTCCACTTAATTGTGTTTCCATGAGATCTTCCAAAGTGTCATCTGTTATACATTATGACTCAAAGAAAGAAAGGAAAGAGAGAGAGAGAAGAAGGGAAAGTAAAGAAAAACCAAACAGAATAGGTTGAAATGAGATCACTGTAATTGGGTATCAAAGATGACTTTTAAAAATAGCCACTTTCTATCCAGCTACACAAGCACAAGAGGAATAAATAGCAGTAATATTATAATATTTATTTAAGATAGTGGTAGTAGTAAGGATGACCAGTTAGCACCCTATTCTGAATCCTTACATCACAGCAATGCTGTAAGACTGACACTATTTAGCATTTTAGAGAGGAGGAAAAGGAAAAAGTTGATGGACTTAAAATTAGCAAGTGGCAGAGCCAGCAGTAAGCAAAATAGTTCTGCGGTTTTTCCTTAGTGCATTCTGAAGCTACGCATGAGCCTTTCAAAGGAAGGTTATTCTAAACGTTTGCTGTGCTTTTAATTGGCTCTTTTGTTTCAGTGCTGTAGTAGTTTCCTAATGACAGAGCCCAAATAATGACAAATCCTCACAATATTTGCAAATCCCACAGATCAATACTTCAAATGGAGGTAGCACCAGTTGCTTTGGGGATTTAAACAGGAGGAGAATGATTTTCTAAATCAATCAATCAATTGCCATACTTTTCTTCCTTTAGAAAACAATGGCAACAATACCACTTAAAAGTCTTTGTTTCAAAGTTTGGAAGAGATCATAGAGATAATCTTGTCTCTCACCCTCACTTTGCAGATGTGAAAACTGAGGCCCAAAGAAAAGCATTAACGAATTTGCTCAAGGTAATACAATGATATGAAAGGGATTAATTTTCCAAAAAAAAAAGTAGTTTGAAGTGGCACTCACCACTGTGTCATTGTGTCTTTTGGTGATTTGTGATATAGTTAGTTTAGATGACTCAGGTGGCTTAGCATAAAACAGGCATTTTGCCACTTTTTCTTCATCTTGATCCCTTTGCTCAGTTTTGACTTTTGCCCAGAGGCTCCAGAATCATTACTTTTTTTTTTAAGATTTTATTTATTTATTCATGAGAGACACACACACACAGAGAGAGAGAGAGAGGCAGAGACACAGGCAGAGGGAGAAGCAGGGTCCATGCAGGGAGCCTGATGTGGGACTCCATCCCAGGTCTCCAGGATCACACCCTGGGCTGAAGGCAGATGCTCAACTGCTGAGCCACCAAGGCGTCCCTCCAGAATCATTACTTTTGGTAGATGAGAGCAAACATTCAATTTTTAGTAGGCTATTCCTCCTTTCCTGTATCCCTCCCACCTTCATTACTATTCTTTTTTTTTTTAAGATTTATTTATATGTTTGTTTTCTTATTCAAGAGAGAGACTGAGAGAGAGAGAGAGCGCGCATGGGGGGGGGGGGGCAGAAGCAGAGGTAGAAAAAGAATCTCAAGCGGACCCCGAGTGAGCAGAGCCAGACCTGGGCACCATGTCCCCACCCTGAGATCATGACCTGAGCTGAAACCAACTGAACCACCCAGGAGCCCCTGCAATTCTTTGTTAAAGAATGAAATCTTTTAACAAGTTTGATTTTTTTTAGGGAGGAATCACTCTTTTCTTTCTTTCTCTTACTGTTTTTAGCAATGCTTCATTTCTAGGACCAGCAAGGAAATCATGGGTTAAGACGTTTAGCTAATACATTTTTGACTTATTTTCCTATAATCCACTCCCTAGTTGTAGAATTATTTAACCATCTTACACATTAAATTTTGTAGTGAGTTATGTGTGTGTATATGTATGTGTATATATTTGTATGCATGTGCATGCATATGTGTATGTTATATATATTTAATACATCTCCCCCCCACACACACACACACAACTCTCCTAGCCCTAGTGCCATCTATGAGACATTATAGAGCCTAGACTTTGGATTCAAATGTTAACTCCAATTCTTAGTAGGTAGGTAACTTTACACAATTTATTGCCTTCTTGACTCTCTTGTTTCTTCCTAACTAGTTAATAATAGCATTTTTTTTTCAAAGCTGTTTTCTAAAATAACAGATATGTGATTGTATAAAGAGTCTAGCACAATTCCTGGTGTATAGTAAGTGATCAATAAATGCTGTTATTATTTTTGCTTGGCTTAAAGTAGGTGTTCAATACACATTATAATGTTATTATTCTATGTCTCTGACCATTCAAGATTTCTCTCACTACCGTAGCAACAATGCTTTATAATTACCACCACATAACTTAAGTCTTTAAATAGAAAAATGGGCAGGATGTAATATACTTGTGAGGATTATGTAAGATGATCCACATACAACTGTCATATAAGGTGGTTAATGACTGTTAGATATCATTATGTTTGCCAACGTAACTGTTGTATGAGGCTTGCTGTGCACATTTTCCTTCTCGGGCTATTTTAGCTTCTTAGGTAGATGAATCAGCTTAGTTCTTCATTTCTAAAAGGAATATAAAACCACCAATTATATGGAAATCTTAGTTCTGCCCCTATTGTCTTTTGTGGCTTTGGCCAGACAATTCATCATCTGTAAGACTCAGTTTCTCAGTCTTAAAATATCCAAATGAGACCTTTCCCAATTTCATACAGAAGTGATTTTTTTGAATCTGTTATGTGAGCGAAAACCACAGGGCAATCACTATTCGCCCCCAAAACATGTGACCACTGCTTTGCTTTCAGAGTCTAATTTGAAATAATCTAATGAGATTTCTTATAAAAGAAGCGTATGCCAGTTCAAAGTCAAATACTAAATACCCCTGCTTTAGATACAGTTCTTAACTTCCTATATTTTCTCCATTTCCTAATTTGGCAGTCAGGTACAACATCAGGATAAAGGGCAGTGTGTACATTACTTAGACATCGAGGATCTCAGTGTAAGCCATTTGTTTTGTTAATGTCATTATAAATATTTTACAACGTCAGCCTAGACCTTATTATATGTGGAACCATAGAGAGTCATAATCTGATGAGCCATAAAACAATATAGATTTGTCAAAAAAAAAAATCTATTTGTTGAGTAAAATGCATTTACACTTGCTTGCTATACTAGGTGGTGTCTAGTGACATCTATTGGAGATTCCATGTAACGAATAACATACAGCTAAAATCAACATTCGATGGGTGTGGTAAGCTTTTAGTGTGGAGAAAATGCACTACATGGAAACAGGAAAATATAAATTCAGTATTAACACTTATGGTGGATGTCTCCCCAAAGAATTAAAGATGATCCATATATATCCCATAAAATGAATAGCTTCAAATGGCTGGAAAAATTGAAGGGGAAGAGAGCAATTTCCATGGTAACCATATAAAGGGGAATTTTTAAAAGAAAGAATAAGGTGAAGAACAGAAATAAAAAGAGGTTGACCAGAAAGAAGAATATACCTGACAAGCAAATAAATAGGGCAGAAGCAGTTCCTTAGTTGAAATATTGGGTAAAATACTATTTAATTCTCTAGAACAATAGCCCTAATAAAACAACTATGGATGTGATTACAGTTATATCGTGCATTATGCCATAAAATCAAATTTCCCAGATAAAAGTATTGTATCACAGACATGCCTGAAAGAGCAGTAGCAACACAGCATGGAGAAGAGAGTAGACTGGTGGTCAGGAGTGCCGTTCCAGATACCACGCCTGTGTAATTTCTGTGGACCTTAGTTATTTTACCCACAAAATAAGAAGCAAGACAATTTCAAAGGCCAAAGACAGCTTTAAATTTTTCCAAGTATGACTGTAAAGCAGTGGCACCTTTTCTCTATCAGTGATTCCATGATCAGTCATTAACTTGATGTGCAACTTTGTACAACGCACTTAGCCTCTCTGTGCCAGTCTCTTCACTTACAATCATAGGTGTTTGGACTAGATGTTTCTAGATTGACATCTCTAAAATGTGATTCTTTTCAAACATTCAACCACATTCAACCAAGCTTATTTGTACCTGAGTGAATTAAAATTCTACCTTGAGGTAGAGTTAAAAGAATCAGTGAAACCCCAAGCAGCTAGATAAAAGGACTACTTACATTAAACATGAATATAGTTCAAAATATATTTATACGAGACTGAAGAGGATATTTTGATTTTCTTAAAAATATATGCATCTATACCATTTCTGTAGTTTGCTTGATAAGCAGGGACAACAGAAACAGTAGCTTGTCTCTGAAGGCCTGTCTCCTCCCCAACTCTACCCTCAATTGGGCTTCAAGTTTGGTACAGTGGCAGTAGAGGGAAAAAGAGGTCTAAGTTTCAGAGCGCAATGCCCTGGATCCTCCCAAAGCCTTTAAAGTTTAAGCTGAGACACATTCAGGGATTGCCTAAGATTATGGAACATAACTAAACATGCATCTCCTATACCTGTTCTGAAAAGAGACATTTTAGCATAGGAAATCACACTACCTACATTCAAACTTTACTCAGTCCATTCTGGAAAAAGGGTACAGGTTACTAGGATTGCTTCATTATCAACAAAGGAGAAACTCTTTTTCCTGACGTTTGACTTAAAGCCAAGCTTAGAATCCTCTTGGTCGTAAATTAAAGACCAATTTTATTGGGCACATATTATGTGCCAAAAATGTTGTTAAAACTTCAGGCACAGTGTCTCATTTAATCTTTATAATTGAATGGTCTTTTAACCTTGTATAAATGAAGAAAATTAAGCTTTGAAAGTTTAACATATTAAGCTTAACACTGAATTGCGGTATCATGAATTCATGCTCATTCTGCCTCTCTCCCCTCTTTATCTCCATATAAACATATATGTGTGTGTATATAATGTGTGTATATGGCACACACATGCCTGCACACACACAGGTCCACTTTAATTGGCTTCTAGCATTGTTATTTAGATTTAATCTTTCTCATTTGTATTATGAGGTAACAGTCAGTAATATGTTTAGTTTCTATATAAGAAGGGCTAAGGTAAATTTAGGGCTAACAAATAGCTTTACTTTCTATTTCTGATGTTGTTACTTTGCCATGGGAAATAAAACAGAATGCAGGGAAATTTATATAAGGTCAAGAAATATCAACTGCTATTGGTGAAGGTGAATTGGGGGGGGGGGTTTGAGGGACACTGAATTAAGCTTAATATGTTTATTTTAAGTAACTTAGTCTTAAAAATTTTATTTCAAGATATTCTTTCAATGAATGGATAAAGAAGATGTGGTTTATGTATACAATGGGATATTACTCAGCCATTAGAAATGACAAATACCCACCATTTGCTTCGACATGGTTGGAACTGGAGGGTATTATGCTGAGTGAAGTAAGTCAATCGGAGAAGGACAAACATTATATGGTCTTATTCATTTGGGGAATATGAATAATAATGAAAGGGAATAGAGGGAAAAGGAGAAAAAATAAGTGGGAAATATCAGAAAGGGAGACAGAACATGGAAGATTCCTAACTCTGGGAAACGAACTAGGGGTGGGGTGACTGGGTGGCAGGCACTGAGGTGGGCACTTGACGGGATGAGCACTGGCTGTTATTCCGTATGTTGGCAAATTGAACACCAATAAAAAATAAACTTATTATTTAAAAAGAAAGGTATTCTTTCAACTTTTCCTTTTTCATTATAGAGGATTTTCAGCATATTAAAAAATAAGGCAATAAAATGAATCCAAACCAACATGGGCAGTTGGCCTCTCCCAAATTATTTTGAAGCAAATCCTTAGCATCACATAATTTCATCTCTATATGTTCTATAATGTGTTACTAAAATATAAGGAATTTGGGGGCACTTCACTGGCTCAGTTGGTTAAATGGTCATCTCTTCATTCTGGCTCAAGTCATGGCCTCAGGGTGGTGAGATGTGTGAGACAGAGCCCCATATTAGGCTCTTTGCTAGGTGGGGAATCTACCTGAGATTATTTCTCTCCTCCCTCTGCTCCTCCTCCCACTCGTATTCTCCCTGTCTTTCAAATAATAAATAAGTCTTTAAAAAAATAAAATGTGGGCAACCCCGGTGGCCCAGTGGTTTAGCGCCACCTTCAGCCTGGGGTGTGCTCCTGGAGTCCCAGGATCGAGTCCCACGTCAGGCTCCCTGCATGGAGCCTGCTTCTCCCTTTGCCTGTGTCTCTGCCTCTCTCTCTGTGTCTGTCATGAATAAATAAGTAAAATTGTAAAAAAAATAAAGTAAAATGTAAGGAATGTTGTGTAATATAACAATATATTTATTGCATATATCTCAAAACAATAATTTCTTGTTAGCAAATACTCAGTCAATGTTTTTTGAAATGCAATTGAATTCAGAAAATTTTCTTAGCAAATAAGACATAGGAATTTTTTAATCTGATAAAATCTTTTAAAAAGCTATAGTATATATCATAATTAATGGTAAATTATTGACAGGTTTATCTAGAAATGAAGAACAAGACATGGGGTGCCTGGGTGGCTCAGATGGTTAAGTGTCTGCCTTTGCCTCAGGTCATGATCTCGGAGTCCTGGGATCAAGCCCGGCATAGGGCTTCCTGCTCAACATGGAGTCTGCTTCTCCCTCTCCCTCTCCCTCGGTGCTCTCTCTCTCTCTCTCTCTTGCTCTCTCTCAAATAAATAAATAAATAATCATAAAAAAGAATAAGACATGGATGAATGCTATCACTACTTGCAGAAAATATAGTACCAAATCTTAGCAATATAAGGAATCAATAACAAAATGATATTCATTTTCAAAGCAAGAAATTAAGTTATCAGTTTTGTAAAGGCATGATTGTGTATGTAGAAAATACAAATTCTTTAGCAAGGTAGCTAGATGTATCAAGGTAGGTGGATACAAGGTAAATGTACAAAAATTAATTGCATTTTTAAATACCAAGAATAAACAGATGCCAAATGAAAAATTTTTAAATAACATAAAAAACATGAAGTACTGAGGAAAAATTCAATCAAGGCATCTAAAACCTCTACATCAAAAACTATAAATACACAAAAAAACTATAAATATCATTAAAAAAAATAAAGAGGTCCTATATAAGTGAAGAGATATATAATGTCCATGCATTGGAACTGTCAAAATTACAAAAATATTAATTCCTTTCAACATGATTTCCAATAAAAACCAAATTGATATCTATAGACTTTATATCTAGTTGTATATTCTTTTGAAGCATACACAAATATTTACGAAAATAGATTTATAGTAAATATCTAATATGAAAGAATCATGGAGGTTCACAAAATACAAGATAAGGGCTGATCACTTCACTAATAAAGATGCAATGAGCCACTTTCAGATTTAGAGAGTTGACTGGACAGCAAAAAGAAATAAAAACCAAAGGTGCCAGTTCCCTGGGCCCTTGTCCAAGACACTGAACAAAAAAAGCTGAATGATCACACTGCAAGTTGTAGACTATCCTGATTTTGAGGAGCCAAATCTGGACCAGAGCTAAGTGGTTTTATATTTTACAGCTCTACATTGAAGAGAATTGACAGGAAGCCCCATAACTCAATGGACACAGGAGGTGATGAAAAACTGTCTTGTAACTGCCTTCCAGAAGAGATAAACAGACGAGTGAGCAATGGCTTCCTAGAAGATTCTTAAAGGCCTCGCATACTCTCATGTCCCCAGATCATAAGGTGTACTGTCAAGACTCAAATAAGCTGCAGTTCAAGCCTTTGCTTTTATGAATATATGCAAGGTCAGCTAGGTAGCACGGATGAGCCATTCCCCTAAAACTATGTTCTTTGTGAAAAATATAGTAAGCAAAAAAGATTCAGTTGCTATCACTGCTTGCAGAAACTATAGTACCAAATCTTAGCAATATAAGGAATCAATAACAAAATGATACTCATTTTCAAAGAAAGAAATTATCAGTTTTGTAAAGGCATGATTGTGTATGTAGAAAATACAAATTCTTTAGCAAGGTAGCTAGGTGTAGCAAGGTAGGTGGATACAAGGTAAAGGTACAAAGTATATTTGTATATTAAAAGATACTCCGTATCATATGCCACCAGCTAAATGCCAATTAAAACACAGTGAGACACCACTAAACACCTATTAGAATGGACAAAATTCACAACACTGATAATATCAAATGTTGGCAAGGATGTGGAGTAACAGGAACTCTCTTTTATTACTGCTGGGAATACAAAATGGTACAATCACTTTGAAAGACAGTTTAGCAGACTTTTTGTTTTGTTTTGTTTTGTTTTTTAACAAAACTAAACATACTCTTACCATGCACTCCAGTAATTGCATTCTTTGGTATTTACTCAAAAGAAACAGAAGTGTATGTTCACATAAAAAGCTGATGTTTATGGAAGTTTTATTTGTAATTTTCAAATTCTGGAAGCAACCTAGATGTCCTTCAGTAGGCGAATGGATCAACAAACATTGGTACATTCAGACAATGGAATATTATTCAGTAATAAAACAAAATGAACTATCAAACCATGAAAAGATATGAATAAACCCTAAATACATATAACTAAGAAAAAAAAGCCAACTAGAAAAGTCTACATACTATATCATTCCAATTATATGATATTCTGAAAAAGGTAAAAGATACTATGGGGACACTAAAAAGATCAGTCATTGTGGGGGAGGGGAAAAAGGAAGAGAAGAATATGCAGAGCACAAAAATTGCTTAGGATAGTAAGAATACTATGTATGATACTATAATTATGGATATAGGTCATTGTACATTTGTCCAAAGTCTTAGAATGTAAGACACCGAGAATGACTCCAAAGTAAGCTATGTGCTTTGGGTGGTTATCCTTGAAAAAATGTACCATTCTGGTGAGTAATGTTGACAATGGTGGTCGCTATGCATATACAGGGGTGAAGGATACATGAGAAATCTCTATACTTCTCAATTTAGTTGTAAATCTAAAATTGCTCTCAAAACAATTTCTTAAAAAATAAAAAATAAAAGTAAAAAAAATAAAAAGCAACACAAAATATGTTATTTTTAGGAACTTAAAAAATAAAGAAGGTAATGGGGAAGAAGATGTGGGGAAAATAATTATGGCTCAATGTCAAATTTCTGAATATATATAAATTTATATATATATATATATATCAGAAATGAGAAAAATAAAATCATGGTTTAACTGAGTCAGAGAGATTGAAAAGAAGAAATAAATAATACAAATAAATACAAAGCAATAAAAAAGGAAATATTACTAGATGTAACCATCAGTATCCACATTATGTTTAAAATGAATTCTTACTGATTTCTCCAACACAAATCTATTACCATATGCATCAACCCCCTTGCTAATCTCTAAGAAATCTGATTTCTGTCATTCATTAGCCAGTTACTAAATTATTCAATTCCAGTATTCTTGTATAATAGTACCAGAATTCTTAACCTATACCCTATGGGAAAATAACTTTATCAACTAGATAACAGTACTAATGTGAAGTACTTTTGCCTTTAGGCTTCATTTATATCTATGAATTTATACCTATGTATTTATAGAGATGTGTGTACACACAGCTTGGCATGCAAACATATAATTCTTTGCTTTGTCAGCTGTAAAGCAACTAAAAGCCTAAAATTAATTACATACCAGTAGCAACAAGCACACGAAGTGCCCAGATTTTGGTTTCTAACACCCTTCAATAAATGGAATGAGAGCTCCTTGGGGGGTAATAGCTGAATTTAAGATAATGCTAGAAAATACACAAGATGAACCTGGGGTCTCATTGTGCCATAAAGTTAAAAAACTCTTAAAAAAAAAAAAAAAAAAAACAGATGAGCAACCTCTCTCACATAGTTGGGGTATATCAAATGAGTATATGAGCCAAATGAAAGAGCTCCCAAACGGAAAGCTAAAACAATTCAAGCAACAAAATAAATAAAATAGATTATAATCCAAAACTTAAATACTAATGAGTCCACATTGATATAAATAAATTGAAAAAATGAGGGACACAAGTCAGATCTAACAGTGAAGAATAATTCTAAATAAATTCTGCAGGTACTCCACACTAAAGAAATGAGCATAACTCCTCACTCCTTAAGTGTGGGCTGCCCATAGTGATTTCCTTCCCACCGGTACAGACTGGAGGGGGGAACAGAATAACTTTACCATGGAGAAACCTCACAAACAGTACTTCAGACAGGTGATCAAGGTCAACGTCAACGGTTATAAATCATGTTGATAGCATGTTCCCTGGATATGATGTGATGAAAGTGGCACTTAACCTTTGTGATCTTCCCCCAAGAAACTCAAAACCCCAGGATAATCATGAGAAAAAATCAGACAAATTCTAACATAGAGCATCCTATAATATACCTTACCAGTACTCAAAACTGTCAGGGTCTTCAAAGACAAGGAAATTCGGGGAAGTGTTACAGCCAAGAGGAACCTAAGACGATATGACAAATAAATATAATGTGGTATCCTGCAACAGAAGTAGAGCATTAGGTAAAACCAGAGGAAATCAAAATATGAACTTTAGTTAATTTTAAAAGGAAGGACATGACAAGAAAAAAAAAAAACTCACTGAAAAGACTTAAATAATAGTACACCATGAATTATCCCCCAAAACATAATGTATCCTATCCTTGTAAGTCTGGGTTTGGAATTTGTAATGCAGCATTAGAATCAAAATTCTAAGATATTTTAGGCAACACAAACACCTTAGAAATACATTTTTTTTCAGTTAGTACAATGAGGCAACATCCATTAAAAGCAGGAAAATAAAATGATGTCCAGTTACTGCCAAACAATAGAAAGTTGGGTGTCGGTTAGGTCTAACTATTCTTAGTTCTAACTGTACTTACTCACTAATCTTACTGGTAAGAAGATGCAATGTTTATGACAACATTTCTGACACAGGTTTACAAGGCAAGCGAATTCCCTAAAATGAAATTTATAGAGAAAAATTCGAAGTTTTATCATTCAAGTTGTGGATTTTTATTTTATTTTTCAAATTAAGGATTTAATGTGCTTAAGGTACAGAAAATACATGAAGAATGTCAGTAGCTCAAAGGGTCCTGCTCCTCCCAAGATATACTCTCCCAAAACAGAGCCCTGTCACCAGGCAGGACCTGGTTGCAGCCAGATTTGCAGACCAAGGAATTCACTTTCCTTTGAAGCAGTGATTAGATAAATGGATGCACCTGAAAATATGCTGGTCCTACCCTATGTCTTAAAATTTCTATGATCTACTATGTGGAATTGGTTCTAGTCCCATTATCAATGTTCTTTTTTTTTTTTTTTTCTGTCTCTTTCTGTATTCTCCTTTTGTAAATAGTAATTCTTCTTGTAATTTTCCTATTTGGGAGCGTTTAAGTTTTAATTAAGAGTTTACTAGTAGGGGGCAGCTGGGTGGCTCAGTGGTTGAGTGTCTACCTTTGGCTCAGATTGTGATCCTGGGGTTCTGGGATCAAGTCTCACATCGGGCTCCCCGCTTGGAGCCGGCTTCTCCCTCGGCCTGTGTCTCTGCCTCTCTTTGTGTGTCTCTCATGAATAAATAAATAAAATCCCTAAAAAAAGAGTTTATTAGTAGGGCTTTTTCATGAACCCAGTCAAAAGATAATAATAATAATAATTAATAATTATTATTATTATTAATAATAATAATAAAACCTGGAAGAGGAATGGATATAAGTTAAAGACTGTAGACTCAGAGAAATGTGTCTTTTGATTTCTCAAATCTTTGGGCTGTGTGTCTTTGAGATAAATACTTTTGAAGCTGTTTCTATATAGTTAGAGTTGTAACATGTTTTGAGGAGATATATATTTGGAATCTTATAAACGTGGATAGGCGACTATATATCCCTGGCCAAACAAAATGGATAAAATATAATAGAAATTCCAAATATATCATCATTAATCAGCTATGATATGAGACGTGAGTGTTGGTATTTAGAATGGCCTCTCTAGGACTGAGTATGAGGAAGGAGCTTTGCAAAGGTGATGTGAGTATAGAGAGAATGCATCCTTGAGTACTACTGTCAGAATCTCTTTACTTGCTTCCTGTGCAATTTAAATGATCTAAAGGACTTTTTTTTTCCTGTTCAAATTAATTAGCTTTCTTTTTTTTCTCTTCAAGCCCTTGTCAATGCTATGTTTTACTATGCTGTATCTGTATTTTTGCAAATACAGAAAGTACAAAGATCACATGTTCTGGCAAATGCTTTAGAAGTCTACGTTAAATAATTTTATTATTTTTGCAAAAGCGATTAATGAAATGAGTAATCAATAGCCACTTAACATTTATTCCCTGGAGGAAATGCTCACATACTCTTGTATTTTCCTAATTTCACAAATTAGAAAAGAGGTTTTTTTTCAAACCACATGAGATAGTTTTGGATAAATAAAATGTAAAGATGACTTTGCCTTTGAAACACTTTAGTAAAATATTTCAAAATAGTAACACAGTATATAAATTAAAAATATGCTGTTGATTGAAGCAGTAAAGATAAAGACTAGAAATTGAGTCCTAGAGTAAGAGATTGTGAGAGAAACAGTTGCTTCAAATATTTCTTCTATTCCTTTTTCTCTTTCTTCTTCTTCTTCCCATTTTGTGCATGTTACTTATATCTTTTGAGGTCATCCCACAGTTTGGAGATACTCTGCTCTGAAATTTCCATTCTATTTTTCTTTTTGCTTTTCAGTTTGGGGATTCTATTGACATATCCTCAAGCTCATAGATTCTTTCCTTAGCCGTGTCCAGTCTACAAATGAGCCTATCAAAGGCATTCTTCGTTTCTGTTACAGTCTCTTTGATCTCTATCCTTTTTTTTCTTTCTTAGAATTTTTATCTTTCTGCTCCCATTACCCATCTGTTCTTTCATGTTGTCTACTTATTCCATTAGAGACCTTAGCATGTTAATTATACTTCTTTTAACTTTACGGTCTGATAGTTTCAAATGCTCACTATGGTTGATTCCAATGCTTACTATGCCTCTTCAAATTGTTTTTGTTTTTGTTTTTGTTTTTTTGTTTTTGTTTTTGCCATTCAAATATTTTTTTGGTTGAAAGGTAGACATGCTATATTGGGTAAATGGACCCATGGTAAATAGACCTAAGTGATGTAGTGGTAAGTTGTGTGTGTGTGTGTGGGGGGAGCATTCTATAGTTTTAGGATTAGGTCTCAGTCTCTCAGAGAGCATGTGCCTGTGGGCTGTGAACTTCACAATTGTTTCTCTGTTCGTTTCATCCCCTGAGGTAATATAGAATGGCTAGAAGGTGCTGCAGTTCTATTTTTCCTCCTCCAGGTCGCTTAGGTTCTGATAAAACCCCAATAGGTTAAGCTCTGATAAAACAGTCTCTCTTGAGGGCAGGACAGAGTCCTGCTGTTAGTAAGAACAGAGTCCTCTGATGTATTCTAAAGTGGTTGCTTATTCCCTCCTTGCGCTAGAAGGCCAAGGAAATTTTTCTTTGATCTCACAGGTTCTCACAGTGAATCTGTTAGAACTCCAAGAGTTAAAACTCACAAAAATGTGGCTGGATCCCTCTGACTGGGTTCATCTGTAGTTATTTTATTATTATTATTATTATTATTATTATTATTATTATTATTATTTTTCTCTCAGGCTTGTCCATACTGAACCTCCAGCAATTTGTCAATTATAGTTCTGGCTTCCTAGGAAAGTCTGTGGGTGGGTTTCTACTCCTGTAACTTTGTGATTCTCTATATCTGCCCATCTGTCTCTCTAATTTGGGGGGCAGTGTTTGCTCTGTGGCCTCACTTCCCTGATAGATCTAAGAAGAATTGCTGATTTTTCAGTTTGCTCAGCTTTTTACTCGTTAGGATGGAGTGGTGATTTCCATGCTCCTTATGTGCCAGGCTGGAAACCAGAAGTCCTAAATCAATAAACTTTTATTCTTTTTTTATATCTGATTGTGTAATAGGATTTTACTAGTCTCATAAAATTAGATGGCTATTTCAGTATCTTTTTACTCTCTTTTGTTTGCTGGAACAAAACTATAAGATGGAACTATTCATTCTTTAAATCTGGTAAAATTAACCTGCAAAACAAGGTGGACTGAGGAGTTCTTATGACTCTTTTAAATATTGCTTCAGGTTATATTTCCACATAAATCAATTAAATTAGTTGAGTTTTTTTTTTTTTTTTTAATTCTCTGCATTCAGTCACAATTCTTTTTTAGTACCTAAAAAAAAAACAAAAACAAAAAAAAACCTCTGCGTTTTGTACATCTATTTCTCTTTTTGTGGTACTTTCCCCTCCTTATATTTTGCCAGCTAACTTTTATTATCCTTTAGTTTTATTTGATACTTTTGTCTGTAATCAATAGCTCTCATAAGATACGTATGATCCTAAGTTCTAAAGAACCGTGTCTTCCAGAAAGCCTTCCTTGATCTAAGTAAGATTACGTGTACATGCTGAGCACACAGAATACTGTACTGCTGTTCTATATTCCTCATCACAATAATACCCTCCCCCCAGACTAATCAGTAAGTCCCACCAGTCCATTATCTCCTTGAAGGTGAGAGATTGACTCCTTTACTTTATTCTTTGATTCCTTAGTGATTGACATATATTGTATTAAAACACTTGTTAAATACAATAATTATTCTATAACATGATAATTAGGTTATGATGTCAAGGAGGAAGTTATCGACTTTCTCCATACCTTTGTTTTGGTATTGACATATGACATATTAATTGTTCAGTGTACGCTCTAAAACAGATAACCGCTACCATCTGGTGGCAGTTACATGAATTACAACCCGTAGACTCGATATTTTCTTTTAAACTTCAGGCGGGGAAATCAGATGAGTGGGGCAGTGAGTAGCAAATAATGTGTTTATCAAAATACGTAGGTGGTCAAAGTTAACACATTATTTTTGAAAACATTATGGTGCATTCAAAGGTAAATCTATAATTACATAATTTTACTCACAATCTCAAAACTCAGCTGTTGCTTGAAGATAACCAGTCGTTGAATACACATTAATTATTGTTATATTTCCCCACAGAATTAACTTTTTGTCCTCATGAAATGTCCTCTATTTCTAGCAATTCCTCTTGCCTTAGGTTCTACATCAATATTAATATAGCTGTACCACTTCCTTCTGATGTTGCTTTTTTCCATACTTCACTTTCACTGGATCTGTGTCCATATATGTAAAGTTTGTGGCTATCTGCTCCGCTGGTTCTGGTTTATATATCAGGTAGCCCTCTGGAGCTCACCACACCTGTCTTCTCTCTCTTAGAGAAGCCCTCACCACCATTACTTTAACCCTTGCCTTCAACATCATGCTATTCTGGTTTGTTCTAAATTATTGGGCAAATAGGATCATTTCTTTGTTCTGCTTATATGCCTTTCCTGTCTCCTCTGCTTGTGACCTTTTGGCTTTGAAGAAGATCACCTACTAGAAATGCAGTGATTATAGCCTAATCTGTCACAGAGAAGACATAGGTGGAGGATGTATAGCTTATACTATGAAATTCCAAATAAGAAATTTAACATGACCAACAAATAAATTATTGTCCACATTTTTATACATTTACTGGAAAATTATCAGTGATGCATAGTTTCAATTTTTAAAATTTTTTTAAAGATTTTATTGATTTAGAGAGATACAGAGAGAGAGAGAGACAGAGACATAAGAGAGGGAGAAGTAGGCTCCCTGCAGGGAGCTAATGTGGGACTCGATCCCGGGACTCTGGGATCACACCCTAAGCTGAAAGCAGACCACTGAGCCACCCAATCGTCCCTTAAAACTTTTTAATGATTATTTTTATTTATTTATTTGAGAGATAAAGATAATGAGAGCATAGGGGGAGAGGGAGAGGGAGAAGCAGACTCCCCCTTGAGCAGGGAGTCAGCACGGGGCTCTATCCCACGATGCTGGGATCATGACTTGAGCTGAAGGCAGATGCTTAACCACCTGAGCCACTCAGGTTCCCCCAGTTTCAGCTTTTAGAGAGTAATTAAAAACTAGTATTCATGGGCAGCATAATGGATGATGTAGCATCATTGGTAACGATGTACCCAACATTAAATTAAGGGTACTAAGATACTGTGGAGGCAAGATCTATACTGTTTCAATACAAACACGTTCTACAGAGCCATAGCACAGCACTATGATTATTAATGATGTCGCTATTTTTCTAAATATTGAAAATATGAAGCTAGCCAGGAATATAGCCATTTGACAAAAACCAACACACACAACATCATTCATGAACCTGAATCGAAAGAGACTGTGCTTGGACACTGCAAGGAATCATGATGTGTACCATTAGAACCTCTTCTCTGTGCACTGTCAAAAAAAATCTTTATTACAGACCACCATACTTTATATAAACTCAAGAATATGGTAATGCATTTTAAATCATGTATATATAGAAAGAACCCTGCATAAAATAATTGCCTGAAGCCCTGCTCACCCTAGAAGTAACTCTGTAAGCAACTCTAATAAGATAGTATAGGACTTGTTTAGAAGTGGGGCCATAGAGGGAAAATATCCCTAACTGATAAAGATATAATTAAACAGAACAAATTGAGGATTTCTTTTGAGAGAAGCAAGGGGTGCACTCACTGATGATGTTCCATAAATTAATGAAAGGCACCAGTTCAAATTTTGCCAAAGGACAGGTTGAGCACAGACCTTGATTTCTATACTTTTCTGAGTTTCTTTCTAGGATAATGCAATATGACATTCTAGAAAAGATAAAACCATGGGAATAGAAAATGACTTAGAGATTTTAATGCCAATCTGCCCTATCTGAAGAAAATACTCAGGGGGTTATTATAATTAGATGACAAATGAAACAGAGCAGCGATTCCAAAAGATACCTGTAAGAGAGGGAAATTTTGTTAAAGAAGGACGTTAAAATCTCTCTCCATGTTTTTCTTAATCCATCTATCATATCTACGTTCCTATCTATCTAAAATGGCTATGCTTTTGAAATAGAAGCTTGGGGGCACCTGGGTGGCTCAGTGGTTGAGCGTTTGCCTTTGGCTCAGGTCATGATCCCGGGGACCTGGAATTGAGTCCCACATCAGGCTCCCTAGAGGGAGCCTGATTCTCCCTCTGCTTATGTTTCTGCTTCTTTCTCTGTATCTCTCATGAATAAATAAATAAATAATCTTTAAAAAAAGAAAGAAAGGAAGAAATAGAAGTTTTATGGACTCTTTATTCAAAAAAATTATCAAGAAAAATATTCATAGAAGCTTGAAATGGAAATTTTAAATTTTCTCAGCCAAACAGGGTTGGTTGGTATGACCATTGAAATTGATATCACTTATTTGATATAATATTAAAAGGGATAAAAAAGAATCCTTTTTAAAATGTAAACAAGATAATATAAGTAAGGAAAGTGAGAATAAAAAAGATTCATTTTTGTAAAAGCAAACAAACCAAAGCTCTGTAAATGTACAAATGTTCGTACATAATTTTGTATGGGGACAAGATGAGAAGGGATATAAAGGCTGTTAACACGGGCTTGATTATGAATGGGTTAAGGAAGAAAGTGATGGGGAGAAATCATTAAGTTTTTATACCGTCTTGCACTATTTCACTCATCCCAGTGATCATATAATGCTTCTTTAATTAATATTTTAATAAGGAAACTTAATTAATGGTTACCTATCCATTTGGATAAACATTTAGTCTTTGGTTGAGCACCTACTATCTTTAAGATATTGTGTTGAAGTGGAGGTATTAGGACACGCAAGAGATCTGCCCTCAAGAAACTATCAATCATTTTTCCACTCATTTGGACATAGGCTTCAGAGAGTTATAAAAGTCAGAACTAAAGGGAAATCCAGAAAAGTGAGCCCAATATTTAGTGCCAGTTTTCCTCTCCTTGATGTATTTGCCAATTAACATATACTTCTGATAGGCTGAAAAGATGTAAAGCAAATGGTAGCTTAGGGCCTGAGAAATTGGTCAAAGCTTCTGGTCCTTTCATTTGGCTGATGGGACATAATTGTGTTTCAAAGCAACCAAGAAGGAGGATGTTGAGTCTGAAGACCTTGAAAAGCTACCACCTGAGAGACGGGAAATAGACCATCTTTCACAAATAACAACATCTAGGTAATAATAAGCTTAAACTTGTTTACCCTTAACCTAGCCTGTCAGAAGTAAAACTAAATCTTCTTTGAAAGGTGCAACATCATCTATAGCATGAAAACACCATTTTCATATGCAATGTTTGGCATTAAATCAAAATTACAAGGCATAAGAGAAGACAAATGACATAAAAAAGATCAAGAGAAAAAAAAACAAAATAGAAAGAAACCTAAAGAAGAGTGTCCTGTTTGATTAATCATGAATTTGTATCACAAAAATAAATAACAAAGTCCATGAGGAAATATTTTGAATTGAATGGCTATGTCTATTTAGACCATACAAATATTTATGAAATGAAGCTGTAACAGTTACTGAAGGGAAAAGGAAGAAGACACATTACCAACATCACAAATAAGAAATGGAGATAGAAGTATAGCTTATACAGACACTAGACGCATTAAACCATGATTTTGTGAACAGCTTTATGATAATACCTGATAATATGCTTCAAAATATCGATTAAAAAGGATAAATTCTTTAAGAAATACAAATTATCAAAACTGCCATAAGAGGGAAGAGAACATCTGAAAAGTCCTATATCTATTAAAGAAATGCAATCAATAATTAGCATTTTTCAACTAAGAAAACTTCAAATATAGAAAGCTTGGAGATGGAGAATTATTCCTAATATTTAAAGAGAAGACAACATAAATGTTGGTCAAATTATTCTAGAAAATTTAAAGGAACTCCTCCAAATTCACTTTATAAGGACATAAAACTTGATATAAACATCTAAGATAGGTATAATTAAAAAATAAGTGTTTAAGCTAATTTTCCTAAATATAGGTGAAGATTTACTAAGCAAATAATAAGTAGCAAGCCAAGTCAAAGTGAAAGAATTATAATATACATGGTTAATTGGACTTTTTTCAAGGGTAAAATATAATTTAACAGTTTGAAAGATAAATAATGTCATTCACATCATTAACAGGACAAAGGAAAAAATATGTGACCTTCTTAAAGAGAACCTAGCCAGTACAATATGATAAGCAAAAGAAAAAGTTGAGGATTAAAAAGGGAAAATAAAATTATTTATTTGTTGGAGGCATGGTTATATATCTAAAAATTTTAAAATAAGTGTATATGGAAGGAAGCCAAGTGTCCATCAACTGATGAATGGATAAACAAATTCAAGTAGGATACATACAACGAAACATTATTTAGCCTAAAAAGGAAAGAAATTCTGACACTTGCTACAAGGTGGGTAAACCTTCAAGACATTACACGAGGTAAAAGAAACCATCTGCAAAAAAAACAAATACTCCTCTATGATTCCAATTATATGAGGTACCTAGAGTGGTCAAATTCATAGAGAATGTACAATGGTAGTTGCCAAGGGCTAGGGGGAAGGATAAATGAGGAAGTGTTGCCTAGTGGGCATAGAGTTTTAGTTTTGCAAGATGGAAGAGTTCTTGACTGGTTGCACAACAAATGTGAAGGTACTTTTTAGTACTAAACGACACACCTAAAAAGGGTTAAGATGAAAAAAAATAATAATAAAAATAAAAAGGGTTAAGATTATAAATAGTAATATTTTGTGTATTTTACTACAATAAAAAATAAGTGTGTAAATACAGTATTAGAATTAGTGAATTAGGTAAGCTCACTTTAATTGCTATATACCACCACAACCACACACACAAAAAGCAAGTACCTAATCTAACAAATAGTGTGCAATACTTCTACATGAAAAACTTTAAAACATTAGTAAACTAGGTTTAAAGGAATTTAATCAGTGGGGTATGCAGTATGTTCTTGGACCTGAAGATTCAATTATGTAAATATATTTATTTTATCCAAGTATATTCCTGGATTTAATGCAATCCTAAGCAAAATCCTAACAGTCCTTTTGTATGTATGAAAATATGGTATTGACAAAGGGATAGACAACATATACAAACGTAACAATAGAATCCAGAAACAGATTCACATGTATAGGAAACCTTAGGTATAATATAACATTGCATAAATAGTGTTTGATATACAAGCAAATAAGCACACTTTGATTAACATCTCACATAACATCTACAACTAAATTCAAGGATGCCAGATGGATTAAAGTCTTTAATATAAAATGTAAAATAATAAAACCTTGAGAATATTGTATAGAACATATCTTTATGAACTTCTGCTAGGTTAATTTTTAAAAATGCAACACAAAAAGTAATGATCATTACAATTACACATTCCTAGTCAACTAAATACAGTGTTAAAAGATTTAAAAAAGGATAGGATGTTATGTGTTTTTTAGCACAGTTAAAAAAAAATAGAGTGAAAAGACAACCCAGAGAGTGGGAAAATCTATAACTGGCAAAGGCCTCACTGAATAATATATAAAGAACATTTACAAATCCATAACAAAAAAGACATAAAGCCACTATAAAACTGAGCAATAGACTTGCACAGGCACTGTGAAGAAAAAAAATTCAAATGGCCAGGAAATGTATACTGACCTGTTCAATTTCATTATTCATTAGGAAAATATAAATTAAATCTATAATAAGACACCAAACATGGGTAAAATTTTAAACACTGAAAATTCTAAATGTTGGTGAAGATTCAGAGCAATTGAAGAATCCAAAGCCAAGAATACATTCAGTATGATTCCATTATTATATAAAGTTTATAAAAATGATGAACTAAAATCTGAGGGTAGGTATTTGAATGGTTGACTTTGGCAACAAGGGTGGGAACAATGATTTGGAAGTGACATGAAGGAGGATTACAGGACCCTGGTACTATATTAGTTCTTGCTATACAGATTGCTTATATCATTGTCAACTTGGTGCTTATTCTTCAAGCTATACAAGTGATTTCTGTATTTTTCTATAATATTGTTCAATAAAAATATTTATTATAGTATAATAAGAATTTGTTGCTGGAGTACAGATAAAGTATATTTAGAACATGGTAGTTAGGAGAAAATTGAGCTGGAGACATCAAGAAAGGCTGAAATTGGAAAGAAAACCTGAATTTGATGGTTGTAGATTGGTCAAGTGTGCATTTCAGGCAAGAGAAAAGCATGACCAAATCCATGGAGGTAAGAAAGTATGGAGAATATGTACTAGCAACGCTTTAGCTTAATTATAGCTGGTGTACAGGGATTTCAAGAAAAATGAGAATGGAAAAACAGGTAAAGGTTAGCTCGAGGAGGATTGACACACTATTACATGAATAACAGACCCTTTAGTCAGTTCAAGATGCAAAATCAGGGAAGAATTTAAAATGAAAGTATTAATTCTATAATATTTCGTTAACTGGTCTATTAAATCATACATGTAAATTTACATGTACGTAAATGGTAAGCCTCAGTTTTCTCATGAATTTTTCCAATTATAAGGAGTTGATACAGGATTCACAGTGCAACAAAGTCCGACTTTCTGTAAAAGAAATGTGAACAAAGAGAAATGAAAAAGCACTCTCAGGGGCACTTGAGTGGTGCAGTTTAGTTAAGCATCTGCCTTCAGCTCGGGGTACTGGGATTGGAGCCCCACAGCCTGTTCAGCAGGGAGTCTGCTTATCCCTCTCCCACGGCTCTTCCTCCTGAGCAGCCTCTCTCTCACAAATAAATTAATAAAATATTTAATAAAAGAAAAAAAAGCACTCTGAGGTGCTGGAGCTTTTCCAGTGAGGCAGTATGGACCAATGGCCAGAGTTCACCACCATCTGTGATGCTTTCCCTAGCCAATCTCACCATTCTCAGCCACTTCTCTTGGTACAAAAAAAATCCAAGTGTGAATAAATATAAAGGAATATATGGGAGATATATGTGTAAAAATCATTAAAGAGGTTATTTTGCAAGGCTTGATAAAATTTTAAATTTGAGGAAGACTACAGATTTTAAAATAATTCTGAGAATTTTTACCCTATAATCATCCCAATTGGTACTTATGCAAAGGACAATATACTGGGAGGTCCTCAAGTTGGAGTCCTCAAATTGACAAAAAATTTTACATTTCTCAACCACCTTGGAGTTTGTTACAGGCACTCAAAATTTTGTGTACTGACGGATAGATGAGATAGCTGAAACAAGGGAATTAAAGGTGATGCTGATGAAGTAACTGGAAAGATATAGATGAGAGAGCGAGTAGTGGGGAAAGAGAGATTGAAATCAATATCTTGGAAAATATAGACCATACAAGTCTAAGGATCACATCAGATGTTATCAGGCAAATGCAAATTAAAACAATGAGATCTGGAACACTATGGCCCAAATCTGTAACACTGATGACACCAAATGCTTGTGAGGATGTGGAGCAACAGGAACTCTCATTCACTGCTACTGTACCATGCAAAATGGTACAGTCACTTTGGAAGATAGTGTGGTGGTTCCCTACAAACTAAACATATTCTTACCACATGATCCACTTGAAAATTTATGCCTACCCAAAATCTGCACATGAATGTTTATAGCAGCCATATTCTTTTTTTTGTTTTGTTTTTTTAGCAGCCATATTCTTAATTGTTAAATTCTGCAAGAAACCAAGATCTCCTTCTGTATGTGAATGGAGCAATATACTTGATTATGTCCAGACAGTGAAGTATTATTCAGTAATATAAATAAATGAGTTATTAGGATGCCTGGGTGGCTCAGCGGCCTTTGACTCAGGTAGTGATCCCAGGGTCCTGGGATCAAGTCACGTATCAGGCTCCCTATGGGGAGCCTGCTTCTCCCTCTGTCTATGGCTCTACCTCTCTCTCTCTCTGTCTTTCATGAATAAGTAAATAAAATAATAAATAAATAAATAAATAAATAAATAAATAAATAAGTTATCAAGCCATGAGAAGGCATGGAACCTCAAATGCATATTTACTAACTGAAATAAGTCAATACAAAAGGGCAAACATAAGGCTTGATTTCAACTATAGGATGTTCTGGAAAAGGCAAAACTGTGGGGACAGTAAAAGAAAAAAAAGAGTCAATGATTGACAGGGGTTGGGGAGGGGGGAATGGATGCAACTAATGCTTTTTAGGGCAATTAAAATACACTCCATGATACCATAATGATGGGTACATTTCATTATACACTTGTCCAAATTCATAGAATGTACAATGTTAAGAGTGAATTGTACTGTAAACTGTGGGCTTTGGATAATTATACTCTGTTAATATAGTTTCATCAGTTGTAATGAAAGTACCTCCCTGGTGGAGAACATAAATAATGGGAGAGGCTGTGCATGTGTGGGAGCAGGCAGTATTTCGGAAATCTCTGTACCTTCCTTTTAATTTTGTTGTGAGTCATAAAAAAATGTCTAAAGAAAGTCCATATATCATATATCTATATTTTAGTTATCTTGGTACACTGTTATTTGCTTATTATAGCAATCGTCCACAAGATTCTGCTTAACAAATATTTATTACATTTATTTCAAGCAGATTTATTTTGTTTCTTCAGTCTATATCAGGATAGCATATAGAACTGAGGAGAGAGACATTGCTAGAGGCTGAGAAAAGTGATGGTAGCAAAAGTAGCAAGGAATAGAATAACGAGGTAATAAATACTTTACAAGCCAAACAATTCTATAGTCTTCAGTGTAGGGAATAAATGGCCCTCCCAACAACCTAATAGTTCATCAGTGGGTCACTAGTTCTAGTGCAACATGGTTGATAGAGAAAACTATGCCCAGAAACCATTAAGAAATCAACACAACTTAGAAGCCAGCTCTTTATTTGTATTTTAGTGAAATCACTTCATAACACAGTACATTACAAACATATCCAATAAAGTCTTCGGTATTTATTCAGCTTGAGGTGTAAATAGAGTGGGAAGAGGATTGAGACAGACAAGATTTATAAGGATTTATGTATATGTACATATATATTTGTTTAATATATATTATACCAAATATGTATTTTATATATTCATTAGTTACAATGTCTATTTTTATTTTTTAAATTTTATTTAAATTCAATTTGCCAACATATTGTATAACACCCAGTGCTCATCTCATCATGTTCTTTCCTTAATGCCTGTCACCCAGTTATCCTGTCCCTCCCCTTCTGCAATCTTTTGTTTGTTTCCCAGAGTTAGGAGACTCTCATGGTTTGTTTTCTCCTCTAATTTTTCCCCACTCAGTTTCCCCCTTCTCTTACATTCCCTTTCACTATTTCTTATATTCCACATATGAGTGATACCATATGATAACTGCCTTTCTCTGATTGACTTATTTCACTCAGCGTAATACTCTCCAGTTCCATCCACATCAATGCAAATGGTAGGGGTTCATCCTTTCTGAGGGCTGAGTAATATTCCATTGTGTATATAGACCACATCTTCTTTATCCAGTCATATGTCAAAGGACATTGTGGCTCCTTCCACAGTTTGGCTATTTTGGACATTGTTGCTGTGAACATTGGGGTGCCGGTGTCCTGTTGTTCCACTGCATCTGCATCTTTGGGGTAAATATCCAGTATGCAATCTTAAGGTAGCTCTATTTTTAGCTCCTTGAGGACAATGTTTATTTTTTAAAACCTCTCTTATGAAGGCTTTTATCATTCTTACAAAAAGAGTCAGCTGACTAGCAAACCAGACTTGGGCCTTGAGAATAATATTTCTTCAAGGGCCTATTTTTATCTGACTCTCAATGTCCCACCAGGGCACCAAAGGCTTTAGACCAAAACAAGACTATGTGTAATATATTTGAGGCATTCCCACTAAATACACACACACACACATGCTCCTGCCTATCCCCCACATGTCATTTTGGCACTTAGCAAATGAAATTTTATACAAATTCATTTATAGAAAATACTACATTCCCCTGTTACAACAATAATAGAAAACTAAGGTCTTACTGTGTGTATTATCAGCTCTTTAAATAGCTTAAATATTAAAAGTTGAGGATATTTATTTATTATCATAAAAGTTGTATCAGTTTAATGCATACAACATGATATTTTGAAATATATATACTAGTGACATGATTACCATGGTCAATATCACCTCACATACTTACCTTTTGTGTGTGTTTGTGAGTGTGTGTGGTAAGAACACCCAAGATCTAGTCTCTTAGCAAATTCCAAGTATATAATACAGTATTTTTAAAATATTTTATTTATTTACTCATGAGAGACAGAGAGAGGCAGAGACATTGGCAGAGGGAGAGGCAGGCTCCATTGCAAGGAGCCAGGGATGTGGGACTCGACCCAGGGGCTCTAGGATCACGCCCTGAGCATAGGCAGAAGCTCAACCACTGAGCTACTCAGGCATCCCTATAATTAATACAGTATTATTAGCTATCGTCAGCATGATGTGCTTTAGGTTCCTAAAACTTACTCATCTTCCATAACTAAAGCTTTGTACCCTTTGATCCATATCTCCCCATGGTGTGATCTTTTTTGGTAAGTGAAAATTACAGAGTTAAAATATTTTCTATCCTAAAGCATTATTGTGGTTTATATTCTATTATACACATAATTTACATACATAATGTAATATATATAAGGTTTTTAGGTATTGTATATTATGTTGTAAAATGTTTGTAAATGGCTAAAATATGACTAACTCCCTCTCCCTCTTATTTGGCTTTTTAATCATTAACCAGTAAGCTCAGAGCCTAATTGAGTTCCTATTACACAAGAATTTGAACACCATTTTTTCTGCTTTCAAAGTCACATGATTTATAAGCATGAGTCTTATCCATCATTTTATATATTTCCACTAATTGATTGTTCTATCCTTAATATTTTAACAAAAGCTCCAATTTTTATCCCTTCTATCATCTCATCCTCTTCCTGCATCCAATTTCTTTATTTGAAAAAAGAAGTACAATTTATTTGAAACTCTAAGGAAAAAACCAAGTGAATCATGATTATGGAAAAACTGTGAAGTCATAAAGGCAGATTTCTCTGAGAACATATCCATGAGCTAGATTGAAAGTTTGCTGTATAAAGAAATGTGCCCACACTCTTGTGCTCTGCTAACATTGCATTGCTATAAAAAGTCAGACTAACAAAATCCCAGCAGAATATGTACATTACAGCAGTTGCTAAGGTAACCCTTTTAAAATTCTCTAAATAGAAAAAAGAATTAAAAATACATTGTTTGAGGGCATATAAGTTAAGGCTATCCCAAGGCTTTCTAAGAGTATTTTTGTGGCAGCAATAAATGACTGTAAGGAAAATAGCTGGGGTCTAAGCTGAGGCTGAGTCACAGGTAAATAATTAACCAATATGAATTAAATTAAAACAGCAGAGGACAAAGCCCTCCTGAAGTCCCCTTTAGGTACCCACAAGGAAAGGTGGCCTCAAGGAGAACTAAAAATGAGGAAATTAAACTATATTGTCATATTCCCCCCTTAGGGTGAATTCACGATGAAGAGGGAATGAAGCTGGGAATAATTTGCTCACTATACAACTCTTCCTATTCAAACTTTATCTTTCCTGTGGGGTGACCTTTGAAACGAGATTTCTTATATAAGAGCCTGGAAATGCAGAGAGAACAAGTTTCAGAACAAGATTAAATTACCCTCTATTTGAAAAGTGTAAGGTATCTAAATACATATTATTTAAAGAGGCAGCCACTGGATGTCATTGTAATGCCATGAAAATAAAAGTTTCGTAAGTAAACCTTTATTCCATAAATGTGATAGTGTTAAGCACAGTTCAGTTTATATTATATAAAACATCACATATGTTTTCCAAAATTGTTTTGTTTGGTGGAGACAGTGATGAGGTATTCATTAAAGGACATTTAATTTGATTTTGTTTTGTTTTGTTTTTGTTGTTGTTGTTGTTGTTTAAGTAGTTTCCATACCCAGCATGGAGCCCAACGTAGGGTTTGACCTCACAACCCTGAGATCAAGACCTGAACTGAAATCAAGAGTAAGATGTTTGATCGATTAAGCCACCCAGGGACCCTTTCTTTCTGTTTTATGAGTCACGTGAGAAGTAGACTAAAAATATTTTATGATTTTTCTGTTACAACAACTTGGCTATCCAAGTCAGAATAGTTCATATTATTAATTAATGAACAAGTATTTTATTAACAAAGACATTTTTATGGTTCAGTTGAACCAAAGAAATGAAGATCTGAGGCCCAGCCCCACTGGGTACTTCAGCTTTTTTCTGAGGCTACTGGAAAAAAATGATTGATGAGGCACTCTGAGCACTCCCAGAGACAGGGCATCGGATCACTGTACCTGCCAAGGTACTTCGCCCCTTATACTCCTTGGGCCATCTTGTTCAGGGCCCCACTTGCCCGGCGAAGCTCCTGATAGGATGCCGCAGTTTAAGCACAAATGAGCAAGTCAAATGGATAGAAATGCCAATGAAAAGACAGTGTAGATGAGGTTATTCTTGTTCTATTTGAAGTTAGACCATAAAGTTTAGGTAATTAGGAAAGTGCCTTATCTCCATCTCTTGCATCCTTATCGCTCTTAATAATGACCCATGATAAATCTGTTGTTGTTTATCTAAGCAAATTTACCGAAGGAAATTCAATGAAACCAGGATTCCAACAAAATTCTATGTAAACAAAAGGACATAGTGGTTAAGATTTTAAAAAATCAAGCTAGTCTGTGTACCTCTTGGAACTACATAATGAGTTTTATGTTATCAAAGGTCTGAGAATGCTCCCAGTAAAAAACTCTAACTTATATGTTTAATACAGACTTGACGCCCTTTAAGTCCTATCATAATTCATCAATCTAATATGTTGTCTATTTTGACATGCATATAATTTATGAATAGATTTTCTAGAGAAAAGGGAGCACCATATGAAATGCACATGAACAATTATTCACCAGAACTGATATTTAATTATTCCTAGACTTAGCTGCTGCATTTTTCTTGAGTACAAGCACCTATGTTTCAGTCTACATCTTCATCACATTCTGAATTTAAGATTCCTTTGAATCACTCTGGGGTCAGAGTTGTACAGTTTTTCCTATAATGTGATGTCCTTTTACTATGTTCAGTTCTGATGCACCATTTCAAAGATTGATTTTCTGTGTTGTTTGGGGTATTCTATTTCCACCATGCTCTCATTCTGCAAGCTCTGGTGCAGATATCCTTTTAATCTTAACCACAAAGAAGCTGAAGAAATAATTCAGTACGCTGTAGGTTTCATACTCTTTCCTCAGGTAACTCTTTCTAAATTTCAGCATGCCTCAGACACGCTTGGAGGGTTGTTAAAACACAGAATGCTAGGCTCCACTTTCAGAGTTTCTGATTCAGTATCTGGAATGGACTTCAAGAATTTATATTTACCAAGTTCCTATGTGATGCTAGTAGAGCCCAGGGACCACAGTTGGAGAACCATTGACTTGGATTTTCCCTAAAATGATTTGTTCAAACATCAAGGGCTGGAGGTAGAGGTATACTATGAGGGATAAAAACTATATCATAGCACATTCTGCTAAACTTACTTCAGTTGATTGAATGAATTGATTGTTCATCTATGAACCTATTAAAAATATGTGGGCCAGTCATGTTAACTAAAGATTTCCTGTGTGAATATTCAAGAAAATTTTTCTAGTCGTGTACCAGTTTCAAGGCAAGTATGATTATATATTTGAGAAAGAAAATATATATACATTCTTATGTAACTTTGTCTTTTAAAATGATACAAAATGGTAGGAGTACTAATAAATAGCACCAAGGTGAAGTACTTCATTTCAAAACTTGGTGTTTTGAAATTAATACCTGAGCTTTAGGATTAGCAGTATAATTCGAGATATATTTGATACACTATTTTTTTTTTTTTTTGGTTAAATTTGAGGTTATTTTCTTTTTCTTCATTGAATCACCGAAATTCAGCCAGTGTCTTCTGAAAGTCAGATGTGGAATGATGGCAACTTGTCATCTGATTGATATTACTTCATGATGCACAAAATGGAACATAAGTTCTTTTAACTTTGAGAAGTTTGGGCAGCCCCAAACTCAGCAGTTTAGCGCCGCCTCCGGCCCAGGGCATGATCCTGGAAACCCAGGATTGAGTCCCACATCGGGCTCCCTGCATGGAGCCTGGTTCTCCCTCTGCCTGTGTCTCTGCCTCTCTCTCTCTCTATGTCTCTCTCTCATGAATAAATAAGTAAACTCTAAAAAAAAAAAAAAACTTTGAGAAGTTCATTTTCTTGTATAGAAATGTGTCAATGTGTATGTCCTGATTTGCATCATCTCATACATAACAATTATTTTGAATAAGTCACACTGACATAATGAAATAAAACTTTTTTGGGGGGTATCTTGCATCTTGAAGTTCTGAACATGTCTTGGTTGTTTCTTCACAATTAAACATAGAAAAGTTTTTTCTCCATGAAACGTGTTTAAATCTCATAACTGTATCTATGTTCTTTTTGTTTCAAAATCTTATTATAGTGAAAACTTTTAAAAGATATTTTCATTTTACATTTTCACAAATGTAAACAATTATGTGATTTTATCAATGCTAATGTCTGAGGTGACAATTGGCTCAGGTTCTTTTTATGCTCATTTGACGTAGATATAAGCAAAGACAACACACTTCTGTCTTCCGTCCAGAGGCTGGCCATTAAGATGTGAGAAAATGTATATATGTTTATTTATTATTTGTTTTTTTTATTTTTTTATTTATTATTTGAAAGCAAAAAGAAATTCATTTATTATTTCATGTATTCAACCAAACATTAATTGAATGCTTAATATATACCAGGCAGGTACTGTGCTAGACTCCGAATTTGCAAAGATGTTACTACCTCTACTACGTTAGCAGACAGCACCACATTAGGACAGCACCACTAATGAAGATGCTGCAGCAGTTGCTGCTGCTACTGCTAATAAAGATGAAGGTAATGATTGCTGACATCTGTTGAAATACTCAATATTTCCCAGAATTTCTCTAAGCATTTCACTCATTTAATCTTTAGAACAAATGCAGGAGGTACATACTTTTATCTCTGCTTCAGAGTTGAGAAAATCAGAGCAGCTTGTCTAGTGTCACCGTGCTACTAGCTGATGCATCTAGGATTAGGTGATGCAGCTGGGACCAGGCAAGTCATCTTGGGTCTGGACCCCAAGCAGTCCAGCTCCAGAGCCACTTATGCTAGAGCCATTATGCTAGAGAGAATGTCTCTTTACATCCAAAAGCTCACAGTCTGAAGGAGGAGCTGGACATGAGTGGACATGAGAAGTTGCCAATTATGCTCTGCAAATTCATTGCAGTGAATGTGCAGACAGATGTACTGAGCTCTCCTTGGATGTTGTGGAGGCTTCATGGAGCAGAAAGTATGATGTAGGTTTTACAGGAAATCGTAGCATATTTTTATTCACACCCCTCTGGCAGTCTGATGAGATTTTCACAGAATAATATTTTTAAACACTTAAAATACATAGAATTGTAACTGAACAAACTATATGGAAATATTTATTTAAATTACATTTTCATGTACTAATAAATGTACTTATTTAGTAGTGCACTAAATAACATTAAAAGATGTGAAGAACCTAAATATTACTTGAGACATCTGTAAAAACTATAACCTGTTATGAAAATATCTGTGGTATTGGAAGAATCATAGGTTCTGCTAATAATACTGAGATTTACAGCCTACATTTATTTTTTAAAGATATACTGAATTTCAGGTAGCAGTTAGCAAAGTTGAAGATATAATTTTTTTCATCCACATTCATGAACACATTGAATTCTATCCATAGTCTATCTGGGGTCCATGGACCCATGGAAGAATAAAGAAGTGCTTATGATGTGGACAAGGCAAGCATAACCTTCTATGCTATTATTTAGAAAATGCTATATTAAAGGCTACCTTGAGTCGAATCGCAAGCAAAAGTCTTTCTCCAAAGTATAAACAGATTATTGCGTTCACAGTTCACATTATGGACTGCAAGGATGGCCTGCTGAGAAACACCATTAATTAAGAATGAAGAGTAAGCGGTTTAATCTCTGCAAACTTTGTCTTCTCTCTTAATGTAGCCAATTTAGGATTTACCTGCTCTTGCCAGCACTATCCTGAAGATTTCATTCTCTTAGTAACTTTTTATTATGAGGTAAACACATTGGATTCTGATGAAGGCATAGTTTCTACCTGTGAAGCAGCCAGAGAGTGGGAAAGAAGACCCAAAATGTGATAACAAAAGGAGTCCCCAGTCATGCTGGGACCAGATTCTGATGGCCAATGTCCAAGTGAATGTCCAAGTTGGGACTCAGGACACATCTTGCAAGGACTGACAGATGATCGGGGGGGGGGGCGGGGAAAGGAAGGGATTCCTGGTTACTCTTTGAAGGAAGGGTCATCTTTGGAATGTAATGGACCTCTCTGAGATTCAAGATTCAAGTATTTGTTTACCACCTAGCTCTCTGCTGCCAGGTTGCAGGGAGTGCCGGGATGTATTCCTCAGCACATGCAAAGGCTCCAAGTAGTTCATTAAGGCTTCTCACCTCTTCCTTGCTCACCCTCGTTTTTGGAGGTGTAAATTAGAGAGGCAGATGTACAATCTGGGAAGTTTTCCAGCTACATATTTAGAACACGGCGTGTTCGGCACCGTGGGCGTTGAGCAGGGTTTTTCAGTCTGTCACACATCCAGCCTCAGTGCCAAGGAAACCTCCCAAATGGCCCCCGAATACTTTGTTCTAGCATAAAATAGTAACCTTTCTCAGGACAGGCTACAGTTTGCTTTGTCATTTTTATTGTGTAATGAGAACTGTTGAGCATGGTGGGAGAAAAGGATTCTGTCTGAAGTCTGGGAAGCCCTGATTTCCTAAGTAAGTGATATCTGTTAGGTGAAACCTTTAAAGGTCTTTTTTTTTTTTTTTAAGATTTTATTTATTTATTTATTTATTTATTTATTTATTTATTTATTTATGAGAGAGAGAGAGAGAGAGAGAATGAGCAGTGGGAAGGGGCAGGGGGGTGGGAGAGAGGGAAGCAGACTCTCCGCTGAGCAAGGAACCCAGCATGGAGCTCAATCCCAGGATCCAGAGATCATGACCTACGGCAGAGGCTTAACCGACTGAGTCACCCAGATACCTCTTAAAAGGTCCTTTTATTGCAGTTTGCAGAAAATGCTGCTGCACCAACACATATATTAGGTACTAGAAGGCATAAGAGCATACTTAATTATATTTGAAAAGTACTTTTCAGTTGGAAGAGTGCTTTTATATATTTTACCTCAGATTATCCTGATTGAACCTCAAATCTGCAGAGTAGAGTTTTTTTTTTCCCAAAATTTGATAGGAAAGCAGAATTGGGTTAGGTAGGTCAGCCAGTGTCATAAAGATATACTACAATGGAACCAGGTATTAATCCCTTCATTCATGAAACTATTCAATAACTGTCATCTACCAGGCAAATATAGAGGGAAATAAGATCTTATAGAATTCTACACTTATCTGACTTCCTACACTCTCTTCCAAATAACCCAATATGGAGAACAGTCATCTGAGAAACAAATAATTGAGTATAAAAGGAAATTAAGGGCAGCCCATAAAGAACACGAAGGGTGGAAGTTGGGAGAATTGTTCTTTGGGTGCTTGTAGTACATTCAGATTTGTTTCTATCTCACACTCTTTTCCACATAATTCAGTTTTCAAGTCCTCCCGACTCTAAATTTCTCTTGCTTCTTTTACTGTAAATTGAGAAGAGTCTGACTCCGTTCATGGTGAAAGTGCTATGTCTTCATTTGTCCCTCAGGTGAACAATTTTGAGATGGATTCCATGTGGCTCTTCAGAGGCTCCCAGTAGGATTGAGGGCCAGTTGCCCACAAGGGTGACCATCTCAAGAACACTTGCTCGTAATGACTCTCTCTTCTTTTTTGTTTTTCCTTCTTTCCCACCTCACTTCTGCTCTCTGGGATGACTTCCAAAATAAGTCACTTGTACACAAGCCCTCATTTCAGGCTTTATTCTTTCTGGGGAAAGTTTATGTGGACACAGAAGAAAACTATAGGTTTTTGGTCTTGTGTGTAACCTAAATTCCTCAGCTGGCTCTAGGTTAGCAAGGAATTCTGTCACTGCATACTATCAACTCCAAAAATTAATAGTTGAACCAAATGCCCTGGGAAAGGAAGTGAATGCCATATGCCTCTAACTTTGAAGAAAGCCAGAATGAGTATAGCCCAAGTTTCAACTGCTCCCAGCCTACACCACAAAGTTGCAAGACCATCTTTGTATTATGTTCTTCCCATCTTCCCTAATTAGAACTCTAAGCAGAAAAAAAAAAAAAAAGAGAAAACACCTTCTGCCCTGCACGTTTTACCCAGCATAGACTCAGCTCTAAGGCGGATTCCCCTTTCAATTATGTAAGCCCCCAACTGAGGACTTCACTTGTGTGCTCCATTCTATTTTCATCATGAAATTCAGCTTGCCTTCCTTAGCAAGATCCATTCCAAATGAATGTGCTAGGAAATCCCCATCCTCTTTGACTTTTCTGTGGTAGCAGAACACATGTGGCATTGTTCCTGACAGCCACATTGCCACAGGCACCTCCTCTTCACCACACACTGCATGCATCAGGAAGCCAAGCCTTCTGCTTTCTTTTCCAGTAAGTTATGCAGTGGCTTTGGAAATAAAGGCTATGGTCTAAGATCTGGACACTTTTACCACAAGCTACTTTAAGGCAAAAAATCCCAAACCCTTCATTTAGTATTTAAATGATTAGCAGTTAACTTATTTTTTTTTTCAAAAATATAGACATAAACCATATGACTGACCTGCATAACATCACTCATCAGAAGTTGAAGAGCTGGTCTCTTAGACTTAGTCTCGTTCACGAGCTCCAGACGAAGTTATTATGTGAATTTTCATTTTCAACATGATCCCAGTCTGTGGAAAGAGCATAAAAGCTTTGAGTATTGTATTTTGTTGTTCACTGTTAGCAAAAAAATAAATAAATAAGTTTCACTTAAACATTTTAATTCAGCATGAGGACATTCCCTTTAGTGCTATGATGGAGTTCAAGAACAAACATATATTATCTGACAAAATGGTGCAGCAATTGCAAAGCTACAACATTTGATACCTTTTAAAATACTAGACAAATATGAGTTATTTGTAAGTGATGGTTGTGTTTTTGTGGGTGTGTCAGGAGCGAGCAAAACCACTCCTCACATTTTTTGAACATGTCAAATGACAAGTTTTGTGATTTATATCTGGGGTAAATATAAAGATATACATTATTTCTATTGAAATTTAAAGATTCTAGAAAACCTTTTGCTATTTTTAAAAACTACCACTAGATGGTATGCAAATACTCTTTCTCCAACGAGTATTGGAGAAAGATTGTTAGGATATGAGACGTATCTGTGTATGTGATGTTCTCATTTAACTTTATTCCTGAATTTGAGTTGGAGAATAAGAGGAAGGGAAGCTGCTTGGATCGAGGACTTTTCATTAGTTATTTTCAGGACCAATATTTTCCTCTTATATGCTAATGGTGATATTTTGAAATTTTAAACTTTAAAATTTTCCGTACCATTTCCCCAGCATACCCACAAACCAATTACTAAATAATACCGTTTAAGGATAGCCTGCAATTAGCAAGTACATTTTGTATCAAGAAGTCTTTGGACTAGAAAATTAATGATGTTTTACATTAGTGATTTAAAAAAATTACTCAGAGGTTTAAAAAACTACATAGTTACCAAATATAAATATGACTTACTAGTCTACAAAAAGAAAAAAAATTAGTGTTTTTAATATGTGTTACCTCATACTTTTTAATCGCTAAACTTAATTCCCAACTTGGTCTATTCAATCAAACATCTATGTTTTTAATATATGTGCAAATATTTAATGTCTCTCTGTCCAACTGCAATTCTGATTTGTTTTCTTCTAGCTCATAAAGAACATTAAGGGGCTACTCTTGCCAAAGAGTTAATGACATCTATCATTATATAACAAATCTATGGTGAGTCCAAATCTTTCTAAAACCGAGTACTATTTGGAGTATCAACCAACTCTGCTCCCAGTCTTAGATAGTATGTTCACCATTCCAGCTTCTTTATTCCTGCCGTAATGTGGGGCATCTTCTATGCAAAAGTTACTTACCACTTTCCACAGTCTATAGACTCCAATTGGAAGCTGTGGTCTCCCTGCCATTCTTCTGGATGGGAGATTAATGGAAGATCAAGAAAGAGTAGGGAGGAAAGAGAAAATGAGGTGGGATAGTCACAATAGTCACTGACACAACTGTCTATGCTTAAAACTAACCTTCTCTTGGAATATGTAGTACAGTTTTATGCATTAGTGCAATTTCATAGATAAAGAACATCTTATCTCATTACATCATTTAGTAGTTTCTATAACTACATATACCTACATAGCCATACACACTATGAATGTAAAAAAGCCATCTGCATACCTAACCACATAAATAGTAAAGAATTGCCTTATATCTCAAATTATCTGGATTTTTCTGATTATTCACTCTCAGATAATTAAGACTTCATCATCAGCCTGAATTTCATGTTGCTCTATTTTATTCCGTTTCGTGCCATATTTTTTTCTAAATCCTTGGCCTTTTAATCTCATACCTGTTTTTTCTGTTCTTGTTCTAAATCACACAATAATCCCAAAGGAAGATGGATAACCACACAGATTTCACACATTACAGAAGCCAGCTCAGTAGCAACTCTCCTGTTTTCTAATTTACTACTGAGGACCCGAAAGTAATTATATTCTTTGTTTAAGTTCCAGGATGACTGGTTCAACACACACTATTTATGGATAAACTCACTTTTGGCTTCATAGAAAGAATGGAGACTCTTGGATTTATTCTCCTGAAACTAATTTCACATTTTTGTGGAAAATAGTTGTGATGGAAGGTGTGGCGATCTTTGTAATCCATGACCAGTTGCTTTTGATCCTATTATTTCCTGACACATGAGGACTTTGCTTCTTTCTATACCCAACTCTGTACAGTTGTTCTATTTCAAGCAATTCTTTCTCCTACTTTAATACATGGTATTCCTTTCCTCTTTCCTCTTTTAAAATAAAAAAACAAAACAAAACAAAACAAAATGAATCCTTCCTTCACTCTCCCACACTTACTAACTTTTATCTTTTATTTCACTGAAAATATGTCAATACTCCAACATTTTAATTCTTGTCTTTATCAACTGTAACCTCTGCAATTTTGCAACTGACCCTACTGTTCTGAAAAAAATGCCCACTTTCCAATACAGTTGACCCTTGAACAACACACAGGTTAGGGGTGCCAACCCTACATAGCCTGATATCTACATTTAATTTTTGATTCTCCAAAACCTTAACTATGAAACAACCTACTGCTAACCAGAACCCTTACTAATAACATGAATAGTTTAATTAACATATATTTTAAATATTATGTGCATTATATACAGCATTATTACAATAAAGTAAGCTAGAGAAAGAAAAATGTTATTAAGAAAACCATAAGGAAGAAAAAATATATTTATAGTACTATACAGTATTCAGAAAAAATTCCACTTATACGTGGACCCACACAATTCAAACCCATTTTGTTCAAGGGAAAATTGTATTCTATTTATCACCACTGCTAATGACATTTCTTATTTCTCTGGATCTGAGAACTATATTTATTTATTTTGTCGATGGAACTTTCCTTCATGAACTGTGAATTCCTTGTACTGTGAATTCTGTAATCATTATCTTGATTCCCTTCTAGCATTCTGAGAGCATGTCCATTTATTTGAGAACTCTTGCACTTTCTCTTTCTTCTTAATTATAAACACTCTCAGGGACAACTGCATCCTGATCCTTTGCTCTTTTATTTGTTCTCCACTTTACTTTTTCATCTGCCCATTCCTTTGGTACAGCTGTCATATCAGTCTACCCTCACCACTACTAAACCTACCACATCTTTTTATGTGATGGCTTTACGGAAAAGATCATTAGAGAAAAGCTGATTGGAGAATGTGGAGAGAATGCTGGTGTTAGGAAACTGTCATTTTTTAAATGAATAAAGTTAAGTTTGTAAACCACATAATCATATTAAAGATTAAGTCAGTCAAGAATCATCCATGGATGCTTAATCTAGAAGGAAATTTTGATGAGGTCTAAGATATTTGGATTGCATTACATTGTCTTCCCAAATAATTGGTTCATAGTTGCAAAAGGAATTCAGGAACTGAACAGTGGAGAAAGTAAGCATCATCTTAGCTGGATTATAAAATTAATGTCACAAAATGAGAGAATGATGGACATTGTCTGCCTCCACATGCTGCACCCTGGTACAATATTACTTAAGCCATCCACACCTTAGCTTCCTTAGCAAAGAAGTGAAGATGTGCCTTGTGAATTCAAGAATTCAGCCCTGTGCCTGTACTGTTGTGAGCATTCAATAAATGTTAATTTCTTGTTTCAAAATTTTCCACTATATGTCTTCATACATTTCTTACCTTTTATCCCATTGCTCTTCAATATGCACTCTTCATCCAGGTCATCTGTGTGTGTCTCTTTTCCCCAACTAGATTAGCAAGTAGTGTTCATTATTGTGTCTTACACAGAGTAGATGCTGATATGTGTTTGTTGTCACCATTGTATTTGATTACTGTGTGTACTGTTTTGTTTGATGAATTAGAGGTGAATGGATTTTTACTAATTTATACTAAGTCTGTTGCTATAGATACCACATTTTCCTCTAGGTTTTCATTTTTTAAATTCTCTCCATGGTACCAGCAAGTTATTTTTTTTCCTAGCAAATTATTTTGATCACATCGCTTTTTAATTTCATTTAGCTACACAAATAACAAGTAAGAAATGTAATAATTTAATTTAAAAGACAAGCTAAATTCAAAGCTTATAAATAATCACTCTCATAATAAAGTTTATTTTCCAAAACTAATATTGGAAGACATATTTATTGATTACGCTGTGAAACACAAGGTGACACTAAATTTTAAAGTAAAGCTCTTATCTAATTGTGACTAAAGAAGCAAGTCAAAACTAAGTACATGATGCAATTTAATTAAATGGCTTAAATTGCATTTGTTACGTAAAAACTATGTTGGAAAATCATGTTTATTGATTACACAGATAACTATTGATTTTAAACTAAAGTAGTTTTCTAATTGAGTGCAAGGAATAATTAATATGTCAAGGTCTAAGGAATGATTCGTTTTTATTAAGCCACCTTGGCAATTCATCCTTTAAATTAAAATGTGCTTGTCCAATTTTATGTTTGATTCAGAGACCAACAAGAAATATTGTTTTAGTTTTTGTTATTTATTATACAGAGTACAGAGTTTCTACCCATTAAAGCATATTATGATTGTTCATATAAATGAGGAAAAGGAATATCCACCCATTGAACACAAATAAAATGGATGAGTTGGAGTGAATTTAATATTTTGTGTAATTTTCTCAATTGATTGCTTAGTAACTTAGCAGTCATTGTATACTGATTTAATTTTTTAGCTGAGACAATGATTTTTAAAGTTTTCTTTTTAGACAACTTAGTGAATATATTAAGGTAATAAATTTCAGAATAAATAAATACATTTCAGAAGTCAAGTACATATTCTTCAATTTTAAAATCAAATGCTAAATTATCTGCATATACATAATCAATTAAATCACCTTATTTGGTTAAAAAAGCAAGAAAAATAAGTTAGCTTTATGATGTCCTAGTCCACTGTATTTTGTAGCTTGTTTCTAAATGCAGGGTAGGGCTGAATCCTTGAAATAAAAAGCATTAAATAGCAAATATGACATTTTTTTTCTTTCTTTAATAGTATTTAAAGATACAATGCTATAAGAAACAATTAGGAAAACAATGAATCTCTATTTTTTTTTTGTCTAACTTACCTGTAATTTTCAAAACCTAAATTTCAAAACCACAATTCTTTATCAATAACATTAATAACTTCTATTTATCCATTTTTCAAATATAAATGGCATCTTGCATACATTAATTTCTACCTCAACACTTTCGATCTTTTGACAATTAAGAAAATTGACCTATATTATCTTTACTTGATAAATAAGAAAATAAAGACTATAAGAGGTAAAGTAATCTGGCCAAGATCATGAAGTAAGTATAAGCAGAACCAGAATTCAAAAACAGTTCTGTCTACACTTAGAGTCTGCACTTTTAACCAGTATGCATACTGCCTTCATGGTTATGCTTATATTTGAAGTGTGGAAGTTAAACAAGTTTTAGTTTCTATTGTTCTCCTTTGATCATGGCTACAGTCTACTTTCATTTCACCAGAAAACTGAGAAAATATGAGACTTTTGATATCACCTGCCATTTTTTCCAACTTTCATTTCATAGAAACTATTTGAAGGCCAGGCTTAAGATGGCAATGCTTTATCCTGATACTACCTTTTTTTCCCCCATTTTCAGGTGAAGAAAATTATATTTACCATCAAAAATTGTTGTAAACAGGGGTGTTTGGGTGGCTCAGTCAGTTAAGCACCTGCTTTCAGCTCAGTTCATGACCCCGGGGTCCTGGGATCAAGCCCAAGTCTGGCCCTCTGCTTAGTGGGGAGTTTGCTTATCCCTCTCTCTCTGCCTTTGCCCCTCCCCTCCACTCCACTCATGTGCACTCTCTCTCTCAGATAAAAAATAAAATCTTTATTTAAAAAATTTGTTGTAAGGATTAAATGAGATGGCTTGGGAGATGTGGTTGGGTGTCTCAATCGGTTGGGTGTCTGCCTTCAGCTCAGGTTGTGATCTCAGGACTCTGGGATTGACCCTCTCCTCCATCTGGCTCCCTGCTTAATGGGGGACCCTGCTTCTCCCTCTCCTTCTGCTCCTCCCTGCTGCCTGTGCTCTCTCTCATGTGTGTACACTCTATCTCAAATAAATAAAATCTTTAAAAAAAAAAGTTATGTGTAAGAAATACTAGAGGGTGCTACTCAAATGTGAACAGTGTTTTTACTTTTCTGTTTCCTTTTTTTTTTTTAAATCAGTGCTTAGCATAATGATGTAGTTATGACTTGAAAAAGGAGCCTCAACTTCTGGATTAATAGGGTCATAAATAAATTCACCAGTATAGTACACTAAAAAAATTCTGATTTGCCCCTATCCACAGGGTGGATATGAGTTGTTTAAAGAATCCCAATTAGTACTCCGATAGTTTGATGTACTTGCTTGTTTAGATCATCTAGGGAAACTAAATATTTCATAAAATATTTGAGTAGAATAAAAATTTGTATACCTCTTGTTTTGAAAATTGTTATATGTATATGTTTCTATATGCACACATATATATATAGTATGTAGGTGTGTGTGTGTGTGTGTGTGTGTGTGTATGGACATTATATAAATTGGCTGCATGCTCATCAGCCATAAGAACTTCTGAGCTGACTGGATCATGCATACTTTTTCTGTTATGTATGTACTGACAACTCTGTCCACATAGAAGGGAACTTTTAAACTAGAATACATGTTATACTTTAACGTTTTCTCAACAGAGTGTCAATTCTACGACCTGCACAGCTAGTATCTAAAGCATATGGATCTTTCTACATGGAACATTGGCACTTCGAATACTGTCACAGAATTCAATCATGACTGATGTGATTAATACTTGCCACATGTTCACTTGAGATAGCTAATATTTGAGAGGTACTGCAGGGATTCATTAAGTGTCCATTCTTCTGAGTTCTCTGACTTCCACAGTTTTCCCTATACCGAATCAGGCCACTTAGAAAACAATATTGAGTTTTCTTAGGTTCTTGTAAAAGACTTTTAAAATCAGCAAATGGAGCTATATCCTTCTGGTTATGTATGGCCACTTCCAGATCTTTGTTCCTTTTGCTTGATAAACAAACACAAAAACAGAAACAAAAACAAACAAACAAACAAACAAAAAACAGTAGTTTTCTACTATAACCTATAAGGAGCTTGGTAGTTGTCACCCCCATGCTCACAAGGGAAAAAAATGAGAAAATCGAAAATCAACAATTCATCTCTAATCAGAGAATTGAGGTTACTATGTAAATTGCTTCCTCAAAACTGGAGAGACAGGCTAATACAGAGAATCATGGTTTATTGGAAACAGAAGCTGCTTGCTGGAGCCAGAGACGGGTAGGAGCACTTACACAGTAATTGACAAAATGCTGGAAGCTGAATGTAGGTTAGCTTCAGAGTTGAAACTAGTGGGGCCCAACCATAATCCTACCCGCCACCACTTTCATTAATTTTACCTCCAGGAACTCCACCAATTTTTCATGCTGAACACTGCAGAAAACTCCTCTTGTGCTTTAGGTAGGAGCAAGGGAAAAGGAACCATTTTGAAATATACCTAGAGCATTCTGTTTTCCTTGACCAAGTTCTGTCCTCAAAGAAAACTACTTTACCAGAGACTCATCTGACCTGAGGGGAAGGGCAATAAGCCAACTCTAGCCCCACTCTGGCCTTCCTGTATCAGATAAGCGAAGAAACAAGAAGTCTAGGAAACTCATCTGAAGGTCACAATCCAGGGATTTTGTCCTTCCCCTCAATGAAAATGGAGATTTAATTGCAGGATTATAATTATAGAAGGTTTCCTCTCCCTAATACTGCACACACATAATCAGGGCTCTCTTATATTTGCAGTGCATTACATCTAAGAGTGGAGTAAGACATCCACTCTCCTTAAGGAGTTTCTAGGGAAATCAAACACAACAGAGTAAACAAAAGATGAGAACACCAGAGGAAATTGAAACCTCTGACATGACTACAGCATATGTGAAACACAGCCTAACTCCAAGCCAGATAAACATAGATCACTCACTAAAGCCTATTTACTTCAGTTACTATTACCCAATATATCATTTCCAGCATTCAACAAAAGAAGTACAAGGCACACTAACAGGCAAGGAAAGCACAGTTTTAGGAAACAAAGCAAACATCAGGATATATTCAGATGTGGCAGTTTCTGAAATTACCAGAACAGGAATTTATTTTACTTTATTTTAAGATTTTATTTATTTACTTGACAGAGAGAGAGAGAACACAAGACAGGGGAGCAGCAGACAGAGGGAGAGGGAGAAGCAGGCTCCTTGCTGAACAAGGAGCCTGATGCAGGACCCTATCCCAGAACCCTAGGACCCTGACCTGAGCAGAAGGCAGACACTTAACCGACTGAGCCACCCAGTCACCACTGAACAAGGAATTCAAGAACAACTATGATTAATACACTAAGGGCTATAATAGAAAAAGAAAGGACAACATGTCAGAAGAAATAAGTAATGTAAACAGAAAGATGGAAATTCTAAGAAAGAATAAGAAGGGAATTTTAAAAAATAAAAAACAGGGATCCCTGGGTGGCTCAGCTGTTTGGCACCTGCCTTCAGCCCAGGGAGCAATCCTGGAGTCCCAGGATGGAGTCCCACATCAGGCTTCGTGCATGGAGCCTGCTTCTCCCTCTGCCTGTGTCTCTACCTCTCTCTGTGTGTCTCTCATGAATAAATAAATAAAATCTTTAAAATAAATAAAATAAAAGACACTAACAGAAATGGAGAATACTTTTGATGAGCTAATCAATAGATTGGACATGACAAAGACAGAATCCATAAAGTGGAAGATATGTCAATAGACATTTCTCAAACTGAATGCAAACCGGAAAAAAAAAAGTTTAATTAAAAAGAAGTTAAATAGCCAAGAAAATTGAGGTAATTACAAAAAGAGTAACATGAATGAGAATACAAGGAGAAGAAAGAAGCAAAGGAACAAGAGCAATATTTGACATAATAATGAAAATTTTCCAAAACTAAGAACAGATTTCAAAACACAGATCCAGGTGCTCAGAGAACCCTAAGCAGGACAACAACAACAAAAATGTACTGTACACCTAAGCATATAATACTCAAACTGCAGAAAACCAAATACAAAGAAAAAATCTTGAAAGAAGGTAGGGTGGGGAGAACCCTACCTACAGAGAAAGAGAGATGTGAATTACATTGAACTTCTTTTCAGAAAATATGCAAGCAAAGAGAGGGTACAGTAAAATATTTAAAGACTTAAAAGAAGGGGCAGTGGGGTGGCTCAGTGGGTTGGACGTCTGCTTTTGGCTCAGGTCGTGATCCCAGGGTTCTGGGATCAAGCCCAGCATCAGGCTCTCTGCTCAGAGCCTGCTTCTCCCTCTCCCTCTGCCTGCCACTCTGCCTGCTGTTCTCTCTCTCTGTGTCAAATAAATAAAATCTTAAAAAAAAAAAAAAGACTTAAAAGAAAAAAAATCTCACCTATCTAGAATCCTGAATCCAGTGAAATTAGTTTTCAAAACTGAAGGAGAAATACTGTCTCACACAAACAAAACCTAGGAATTTGTCATTGGTAGACTTGCCTTGCAAATAATGTTAAAAGAAGTTCTTTTGATGACATAGGTCAGATAATCAGGCTTACATAAAGAAGATATTAGAGAAGGAATAAATAAAGATAAAATATTTTTAAATTCTTAATTGATCTAAGAGATAACATAAAGAAGATATTAGAGAAGGAATAAATAAAGATAAAATATTTTTAAATTCTTAATTGATCTAAGAGATAACTGTTCAAAATAATAGCAATAATGCATTGAGTAATTATATTTATGAATAAACAAAATAAATGACAACAATGTTATAAGAGATGGAATGGAATTAGGAATACTCTGCTACACTCTGTACTACCCATGAAGTGGTATAGTGTTATTTGAAAGTGGATATAGGTTAGTTGTAAAAGTATCCTACAAACCCCAGGGCAGCCACTAAAAAGTGAATATGAAAGTATAACATCAAAATTTGTGGGATGCAGCAAAACCAATGCTTAGAGGGAAGTTTAAAACATCAAATGCATAGATTGCAAATGAAAGAAGATCTAAAGTTCATAATCTAAATTACTGCCTTAAGAAAGTAAAAAAAAAGGATGCCTGGGTGGCTCAGCAGTTGAGTGTTTGCCTTCGGCTCAGGACATGATCCCAGGATCTGGGATTGAGTCCCACATTGGGCTCCCTGCGAGGAGCCTGCTTCTTCTTCTGCCTATGTCTCTGCCTCTCTTTCTCTGTCTCTCATGAATAAATAAATGCATCTTAAAAAAAAAAAAAAGGAAACTAAAGAAAGAAGACCAATGTAAACCTAAAGCCTGAAAAGAAAAAATAATAATAATAAAAATTAAGGCATAAACTAATGGAATAGAAAACAGGAATATGATAAAGAAAATCAACAAAACCAAAAGCTTTTTCTTTGAAAGGAACAATATAACTGATCACCGTCCATCCAGGCTAGCCAAGAAAAGAAGAGAGAAGATACATTACTAATGTAAGAAATGTGAGAAGATCCATCACTACTGATTCCACAGATATTAAAGTTTAATAAAGAAATGTAATGGACAATTCTATCCCCACAAATTTGATAACTTAATGAAATGAGCCAATTCTTTGACAACAAAAAATTTACCTAAACTCACACAAAGATGACAGAGCATCAGAACAGGCCCAATATCTATTAAAGGATCTAAATCAACAACCAATAATTGTACCAAAAAAAAAAAAAGTATAGGACCCAGGTGGTATCATTGAATTCTACCAAACATTAAAGGAAGAAATTACACCAAGTATCTATAGCCTTACCAAAAAATTGAAACAGATGGAGCACTTCCTAATTCTATAAGGTTAGTATTATCCTAATACCAAAACTAGACAACATTGCAAATTACAAACCAGTATTTCTCATAAATATAGATGCAGGGATCCCTGGGTGGTGCAGCGGTTTAGTGCCTGCCTTTGGCCCAGGGCGCGATCCTGGAGACCCGGGATCGAATCCCACGTCGGGCTCCCGGTGCATGGAGCCTGCTTCTCCCTCTGCCTGTGTCTCTACCTCTCTCTCTCTCTGTGTGTGACTATCATAAATAAATAAAAATTTAAAAAGAAAACCATTTTAAAAATATATAGATGCAAAATTTCTTAACAAAATAGCAAATCAAATCCAATAATGTATAAAAAGAAATATACAGGAGCACCAGGATGGCACTTCTGTTTTCCCCCATTACCTCCCACATTTAATACATGTTATTTTCAGAAAAGTTATAAAATATTCAGAAGTAAAAGCATTTTCATTACACATATTGCCATCTAAAAATAACTACTGCTAATATTTTATGTACATACTTCCTGTCCTTTTATTGTGAAAAAATTTAAATGTCTATTTTTTACAAAATTGGATTATACTATATATTTCACAACTTTAACACTATCTCATGAATATACTTCTGTGTCAAAAATAGACCTTGATTTTTTTAAAATTAATTTATTTATGATAGACAGAGAGAGAGAGAGAGAGAAAGAGAGGCAGAAGCACAGGAGGAGGGAGAAGCAGGCTCCATGCAGGGAGCCCAACTGGGGACTCGATCCCAGGACTCCAGGATCACACCCTGGGCCAAAGGCAGGTGCTAAACCGCTGAGCCACCCAGGGATCCCCCGACCTTGATCCTTTTAATGAATATATAATATTCTATCTGGTTCAACATTCAAAAATCAATATAATTCATCAAGTCAATAAGCTGGAAAAGAAAAATCACATGATCATATTAATAGATGGAGAAAACATTTGATAAAATCCAAAATTCAGTTTGATAAAACTCTCAGGGAATTAGGAATAAAAGAGAATGTTATCAATTTGGTTAAAAACACTATAAAACACCTTAACTTGAGCTCTTGGGTGTCTCAGTCTGTTAAGCATTTGACTTCAGCTCAAGTCATGTCCTCAGGGTCCTGGGATTGAGTCCTACATTGGGTTCCCTGCTCAGCAGGGAGTCTGATGCTCCCTGTCCTTCTGCCCCTTCCCTCCTGCTCAGGCAGGCTCTCTTTTTGTCTCTCCAATAAATAAATAAATAAAATCTTAAAAAAATCTTGATGGTGAGAATCTTCCTTCCCTATACTGCAGCTATGAAAAATTAAAGTTTGAAATCAGAAACACAGTATTATTTACATTAACACCTTCCCCCTCACCACAAGAAAAAGAAATACTTTTGTATAAATTTAACAAAATCATAGAAGGAAAGCCACATATGAGGAAAACTATAAACTATGATTAAATAAATCAAAGTCCTAAATAGAGAAATATTGCATGTTCATGGATGGGAATATTCAACATTTTTAAGATGTCAGTTCCTTTGAACTTGATCTATAGGTTGAATTCAATCAATCTCAATCAAATGTTATTTTGTGGCTATCAGCAAAGTGGTTTTAAAATGAGTAAGGAAGGGGATCCCTGGGTGGCTTGGCCCAGGGTGTCATTCTGGAGTCCTGGGATCGAGTCCCACATCAGGCTCCCTGCATGGAGCCTGCTTCTCCCTCTGCCTGTGTCTCTTTTTCTCTCTCTTTTTATCTCTCGTGAATAAATAAATAAAATCTTTTAAAAAATGTGTAAGGAAAGTAGAAAGGGGCCAAATAGCCAACACAATACTGAAGAATAATAAAGTCAGAGGACTGACATAGGCTGACTTCAAGACTTATTATAAAGCTATAATAGTTAAGATAGTATGGTTTGGCAAAAGAATAGACAAATGGGTCAATGGGACATAATAGAATAAACCCACCCAAACATAGTCAGCTGTTATTTGATAAAGAAGTGTCAAGAAGCAAAAGCAGTACAATGAAACAAAAACAGTCTTTCAACAAATGGAATTGGGACAGTTGGACATCTACATGCAAAGAAAGAAAGTGAATCTAGACACAAATTTTATTTCATTTCCAAAAAATTAACCAACCCCAAATGGATCACATAACTAAAGTAAAACACTGAAGCTACTAGATAATAACACAGAAAATCTAGATGACCTTGGGTATGATGGTGACTTTTTAGATTCAACACCAAAGCCATGATTTATGAAAGAAATAATTGATAAGATAGACTTCATTAAAATTACAAACTTCTGCTGTGTAAAAGACAGTCAAAAGAATGAGAATACATGCCACACATTGAAAGAAAATATTTACAAAAGTCGCATCAAATAAGGTAGTTATTCAAAATGTATTAAGCTCAACAATAGGAAAACAACCCAATTTAAAAATTGGGCAAAAGACCTGAACAGACATCTCACTGAAGAAAATAAGCAGATGGCAAATAAGTCTATAAAAAGATGCTCAATGTCATGTGTTATTAGGGAATTGCAAATTAAAACAACAATGAGATACCACTACAGGCTTATTAGAACGGCCAAAATCCAAAACATAGACAACATGGAATGCTGATGAGGATGTGGAACTACAAGAACCTTCATTCATTACTGGTGGGAATGCAAAATTGTATAACCACCTTGGAAGACAGTCTGGCCATATCTTATAAAGCTAAACATCGCATTACCGTATTATTCAGCAATCATATTCCCAACTATTTGAAAATATATGTCCACATAGGCACCTGCACATGAACAATTATAGAAGTTTTATATGTAATTGCCAAATTCTGGAAGCAGTCATGGTATTTTTCTATAAGAAATGGATTTTAAAAACCCTGTAGTACAACCGTACTATGGAATATTATTCAGCAATACAAAGAACTGAGCTCAGAAACCACAAGAAGATATGGAGAAAAGTTAAATGCGTTTTGCTAAGTGAAAGAAGCCAATGATAAGAGGCTACATATTATATGATTCCAAGTATATGACATTCTGAAAAGTAAAATTATCGAGAGAACAAAAAGATTAGTGATTGCCAAGGGACTGGGAGTAGGAGGAAGGACATGGTTAGGGCTGTGAAGGTGAAGCACAGATTTTTAGCTTCGTGAAACTATTCTGTGGTGTACCAAAATATGGGATATATGACATTAATCATTTGGCAAAACCCATGAAACTGTGCAACACAAAGAATAAATCCTAGTGTAAACTATGGACTTTAGTGAATAAAAGGAAAAAAAGAAGAGAAGAGAAAAGAAAAGAAAATGAGAAAGAAAGAAAGAAAGAAGAAAGAAAGAAAGAAAGAAAGAAAGAAAGAAAGAAAGAAAGAAAGAAAGGAAGGAAGAAAAAGATGAGAAAAAAGACAACCTGATTCTTTGAATCATATCTTATCTGACTTAAAACTTTTACATGCCCTCCTAACTACTAATTTTCTAGCACGTGGCTCATAGACTTAGACTCTAAGTTCTACTTTTATCCTTTGGAACGTAAAAAAAAATATTCAACAGTATGATTTCTTAGTTCCTGGATCCTCTCATCTTTAGCGGCATTCATACACCTGAGTTTACGGGTATAATTTCGCCACGCCATTACCTGAAAATAAAAGTAATCTCAGGGTACCTGGGTGGCTCTGTGGTTGAGCATTTGCCTTTGGCTCAGGTCATGATTTCGGGATCCTGGGATTGAGTCCCACATCGGGCTCCCCTCAGAGAGCCTCTACCTCTGCCTATGTCTCTGCCTTTCTCTCTGTGTCTCTTGTGATTGAATAAATAAAATATTTAAAAATAAAGTAATCTTTTTTTAAAAAATTGACTCAAGTTTTCCTCTCTCTCATCAAAACTTTATTTCCTTTTCACTCTCTTATTTAATTTCTTCTATCACACCACAGTTTGATCTCCAGGTCTTTGTATCTTCTATGTTGTCTCTACCAACATTCTTAGTCTTCACTCCCTTTCTTATCCAGGTAAGTTGACCATTTTTAACTATTCCTTGGCCATATCTTTAGTTTTATTAGTCATCGCTGCTTCACAAAACCCAAACTCCAGACCAACTTATCTCAAATGCCTAACAATGACCCCTGACTACATCTCCCCTACCATCAGGTTGTGATCTACTTGTAATCACGCATACACACAAAATTGCCCTATATTTTGCTTTCTAACTGCAACATAAGCCCTATCATTGCTCAGCAGTAATTTTTGTATTTTCCTACTTTGCCTCCTTATCTCAATCTTCAGAGCAATCATTTTACCCCCTTATAATTTCTGATACTGCATCTTTTCCTCGTTTTCAGTATTCACACTAGAATATCCTTGGGGTTAAACCTCTGTTCCAATCTCAGCTCCAAGAGTTAGTATATGACTTTGGGCAGGTAATTTAACTTTACTGAATGAACTTTATCTTCTATTTGATGAATATGATAAGAATGAAAAATTACAAACTACTGATAAACTCAATATGGACATTCTTTAAGAATGTTGCTAAGCGAAGGGACTTAGATGCACGAGACTAAATGTAATTCCATTTATATGAAGCTCAAGAATAAAAGTAAACTGGTAAAGTAAGAAAAGGATTTCCCTTTGGGATGGAGCTGCACTAGAAATGGGCATGAAAAAACTTACTGGCCTGTACCTCGATTGGTGTGGTGGTTATATGGGTATGCACATTTGTCATGAATCTTCAAACTTGACTTCTAAAACTGATTTTTAAATCTTGCATAAAAATTATACCTCAGTTCTTTTAAATAAGTCTTTATTCTCACATAAATCCTTGACTAGCATGCTCTCTCCAATCTTACCATATAATTGCCCCATCCAACAACTTCTGGCAGTCACTCCGTTCTCTTCATCTACACTGCCTCCTCATATATTCAGGCTATCATTTCTCTCATATGGTTTATTGAAATATCTTCTAATTAAGATCATTATCTGTAACTTAGTCAAACTGCTCTTTAAAAATGCAAAACTGACTGGAGTGCCTGGCACCTGGGGCTCTGTACTCAGCACAAAGTCTGCTTAGGAGTCTCTCTCTCTCCGCACCCTCCCCCTCACTCTCTCAAAAATAAATAAATCTTTAAAAAGTAAAAAAAATATAAAAATGCAAAACATATCATATCACATTATAACAAAATACTCTAGTGGCTGTCAGTGAATCTTTGGATAAATCTCCAATCCCTTTCATTAACTTCATGGGTCTTCATGATGTAGGCCCAAGGCACCACTTGTCTTATCTTTCACAATTTACCTACCAGAATATTTTCTCAGACATTAGAAATGTTTTAGTTTAATTTCACCCTCTTCCCTTGATTCTAGTTCTTCATATAATTTTCCTTTGATGAGAAGTAATCTTAATATCCTCTTACTTGACTAACTCCTACTCAATATCTGCTTTTCAATTCCTACTCAATCATCAACCTAACCTTTTGTTCTACAAGCTGTCTCAACCACATATTCTGTTAAGGCCATAAATGCTACCATAATATCCCACTCTTCTTAGACTATATGTAAAAAGGTCTCGATAAATATGTAGTTTATTATTACTAAGTCATTGAATAACTGAATGAATAAATGAATGACAAATGAAATAAAGAATGAGTGAATACTATATTCCTGACATTTAGAAAAATTTCCTCTATCAAAGAATTGTTTAAAAAATAGGTGGATTAAAAAAAAATAGGTGGATACCACTCACAAACCTGGAGTCCAGAGTCCTGTCCATAAAAGTCTCACAGCTGATGAAATTTGTCCACTTCGTATCAATTGTTTTTAAAAAACCTCTGACCAGGGATCCCTGGGTGGCGCAACGGTTTGGCGCCTGCCTTTGGCCCGGGGCGCGATCCTGGAGACCTGGGATCGAATCCCACGTCGGGCTCCCGGTGCATGGAGCCTGCTTCTCCCTCTGCCTATGTCTCTGCTTCTCTCTCTCTCTCACTGTGTGCCTATCATAAATAAATAAAATTAAAAAAAAAAAAAAAAAAAAAAAAAACCTCTGACCAACACAAGGCAAGAGAGTCTTACAACAATTTCTGCTAATGATTTCTGGGATACTTAGCAAGTATATTGTGAGAAGGTCAAACTAGTTCTGTTCCTGTGCAAGTAGGGCATAAGGTCTCCTGTAACAACAGCTGCTAAGTAGTTAAAAATAAAAATAAACAGTTTATAAGTCAACTCCCCAAGGGGAAACTTGGAGGAAGCAACGTAGTTAAGTTAATATCCTTTTATAAACCATGTCAATTTCTAATTAAAACAAAATCCCCAGTAGGAAATTTGGGATGCAATCATGTCACCTCTCAGGTAACACAAGTAAGCACAACTTTGTAAATTATTTCTTGTCATTTGATTGCCATGTGATGCTCTCTCTTCATTTGTTTAACCCTGCCTTCCCCGAGTTGAAGTCTGGTGAACCTATCAGATATAAAAACATTTGGGTAATAAGTAAAACTTTTAAATAATTAAATAATTATTTTTCCAATCTAAAACCTTTGTAGCTTATTTTTAGTTCATTTTCTTTAATTATAAGTTATAATGCTAACTGTCAGCGTTTACCAAGTGGTGTTCAGTTACTGGTTTACAGACAGGTTTTGTTTCACCTTATTGAACAATTATTGAAAAATTTCACTTTATTATGAAAATGAGTGGTGGAGATATGTCTGTAACATATTACTGGAAAGTATAACATTATTAAAAAACATCCTGAGTAATATTCTGGTCACTTAAAATTATAGATATACTGTGTATACGTGTGTGTACATGTAAAAGAGCCTAAGCAGAATCCCCACCAAAATGTTCACAATGATTTTGCCTGTGTGGAAGGCTTGGGGGGAATTCTTAATCTAAACAAATTATTTACAGTGTCTTAAAAAGGCATTTTATAATGAGCACATATTTCAAGTATCAGCAAGCACTTCTCTGCCCCTACATCCATATTTACTTTGAAGAAATTAAGATTAGACTTTTTATCATATTTAAAACTTTCCTTGTATTTTCATGTCTGTAAAGAGAAATATTTCCAGCTTTATAGATTCAGAGTTTTTGTTGTTGTTTGTATATTTTTTGCTATTTCTTATGTCTGGACTATAATATTATGCCGGAATTAAAGGAAGTAGAAATGGCTCATTGAGCAATAAATGAATCATTTTAATTTTTTTTAAATGTTTTTTTTATTTTTATTTATTTATGATAGTCACACACACACACACAGAGAGAGAGAGAGAGAGAGAGAGAGAGAGGCAGAGACACAGGCAGAGGGAGAAGCAGGTTCCATGCACCGGGAACCCGACATGGGATTCGATCCAGGGTCTCCCGGATCGTGCCCTGGGCCAAAGGCAGGCGCCAAACCACTGCGCCACCCAGGGATCCCAAATGAATCATTTTAAATGGAATAAATTGCAATATATCTTGACTCTTTTCCCTTCTTCTTAGTGTATAGCAAAACAGGTTAGTTTTAAAATATATTGAATTAAGACCACTAAGAATATAATCAATAATCACATTTCTTTACTCTTAAAAGTTGGAAAGCACTTAAGAAATTATTTAAAAAGAATAATTACACATTAACGACATCAAAAACTGAGTATTTTTAGGACAATTTCCCAGTGTTCAGACAGACAATATAAAATCATTCCATCCAAAGTTTACTCAACAATTATGAAGCTGCAATTTGAGACTACAGCTTGCAGCTAACGTTTTCTAGTAGGCTCAACAAAATCTGTGAACTTCAAAATCAGACATTCTACTAGAGCTATCTAGAGATTTTCTTATTGCTTATATTTGCACCTAAAATTCTGTAGGTTTTAAACTCCTACTTCTCCAGCCTTTAGGGCAATTTTTAGAAATTATTTTGAGAAAATATGTGGAACTTATTCCTACAGTCTGTCTTCCCACATAAGTACCAGGGCACCATACCTTCAAAAATGTAATGTTGACACAATTACTTAATGAAATGTTATCTAAAGCAAGAAGAATCTCTGTCCAACCATTTAAATATCTCTGCCCTTTAGACATTGACCTGAGCGCTTCGTCCTTAATTGACTCTTCCATTCTTCTCAAATATTTGAGATAAGTGTTCCTTGGGGAGAATGTCCAAAAAATATCCTATTTCTATTATCAGTAAAAATTGTGCTCACTTTCTCATGAAAATGTCTCTTCCATAAACAAATCACTTGGAGATAATTCCTTACTTCAGATAGAGAACTTTACTGAATGTGACCTGATGAAGAACATGTCTCAGCTCCAAATACCTAGAGCAAATAAGAAACTTTAAATCCATCATAACTATTTTCTTGATTCTTTGAGACCTGGTTCTACTCCTTAACCTTGAATTTTGAATAGCAACTCATGGTAAAGATCAAGAGGTACTGTGTCTCTTATTCTATCCATATTCAGTATATCTTATCTTAAAATTAAAGATGGTCTAAAATAATATTTTGTTTACAACCAAGGGTGAGAAGTGGGGAGAAGTGTTGGTCAGGCACTATTCATATAAAGAATATGAATAGCAACCAATGAATAGCCTGTTCTTTTCAAATATTTTAAATTTACTTAACATTAACAATATATTATTTCATAAAATGTGTACAAAATATTGGGTTCTAGACAATTGTGACAGATCTTTTCTTATTTTACCCTTTATGCTTTGGACCAAAACAGAGAGCATCTTCAGAAATGTCTACTGACAGGAATTAAATTTTTCTTTGACTTTTATCAATGATCAAATGAATAAATTAAAGAAAAAAACTATTTCTTTCCATCACATGTAAATATTTAATGCCCCTTAAATAAATTGTTATTCTTCCTAAAATGAATAAGATAAGGAGGAATGATAAATTACAATTTAGAGTAAGAAAATGTGTCTCTCTTGATAATCTTTTTGCAAATTGCTCTAACGACTACAAAGTGCATTCTTTCCTAATGATACTATATTATGGATTAATAATTAATCATTACATATATAATTTAAGAGGCTTATAGTATAATTCCATTTATACCTTTCCTATTCTTTGTGTTACTTTGTCATGCTTTAACAGATATTTTTTTTGACATATATGTTTTAAACACTGCGTACATTATTATTATTTGTAACTAAATAATATACTTTTTTTGAGGGAAAGAGAGAGTGTGATGGGTGAAAGGGGCAGAGGGAGAGAGAGAATCTTAAGCAGGCTGAGATCATGACCTGAGCCGAAATCAAGAGTCAGATGCTTAGCCAACTGAGACACCTAGGCACCCCTTAAATAACCTACTTTTAATGAATTTAAGAAAAGATATACACATATCCTTTGGTGTTTATCTACAAGTTTTCCAGTTCTACTGTTCATCATCCCTTCCTATATATAAAAATTTCCATCTGGAGTCATTTACCATAAGTCTAAGAACTTTAATTAGCAATATTTTAGTGTATATCTTCTGTGACAAGTTGTAGCAGCTTTTATTTACATGAAAATGTCTCTCTCTCTTTTTTTTTGCCTTAAATTTTTAAAGATATTTTTCCTGGATATAGCTTTTTTTTCCTTTTGTGATTTTTATAGTGCTATTACATTCTCTTTTGACTTATATTGTTTCTAAAGAGAAATAAGCAGTATTCTAATTGCGGTCCCACTGTATTTAATTTTTCTCTTCCTCTGGCTCCTTTTAGATTTTTTTCTCTACTTATTAGCAATTTGGCTATTATGTGCCTGCGTTCCTTTTCCTCTTTGTTATGCTGCCATGGGTTCACTGATTTTCCTGCATCTATAGGTTGCTTTTCTGGGTCAGATTTCAAATTTTTTTTAGTCAATATTTCTTCAAAAATATTTTTTCCCTAGACTATCCTTCTCTTTCTGGGACTCTAATTACATGGATGTTTTACTGTTTGATACTGTCATATTGGCCATTGAGGCTCTATTCATACTTCTCAGTCATCTTTCCCTCCATATTTTAGTTTGGATAATTTCTCGTGACTTGCTTTCATGTTTACTGATCCCTCCTCTCTTTTGTGCAATTTGTTGTTAGTCACAAGCAATCAATGCTTGTTTTCAGATATTATTTCTTTTCAGTTTTACATTTTCCATTTGTTTCTTCTTTATAGTTCTATAGCTCTTCTGAAATTTCCACTTTCACTAATTTTACCCATATTTTTCTATATTTCCTTTAATGTATTTGTCATAACTGTATTAAAATTTTGAAGGCTAATTCCAATATCTGGGTCATAAGTAGGTTTGTTTTAGTGAATCACATTTCCTATTTCTCTACAGATCTGGGAATTGTTTAGTAGTTTTTTTTTTTTTCTTAGTAGTTGGCATTATGTATTGCAGAGAATCTGAAAGCTGCTATTTTTTTAAAAAGTGCTGCATTTTCTACAAGTATGCAAATAAATTATAAGCAGTTTACTTGATCTTTGAAGAGAGTATTTTTAGGCATCCTTAAGAGTGGTCATTTGTAGGTTTTTGTATGTGTTTTTGTTTCTTATTTTTCTTTGTTGTTTTTTGAGTTTTATGTGTAACTCCTTAGTCTTTGGATGAAGTCTTTATTCCTAAGATGTGACCCTTATGTTGTCAGTGAAGACCCTGACATATTTATCGAATGATGAGATCCACACTCCAATCCTGTTTCTCCAGCGGTGGGCAGCTAGTAATATCTCAGTACAATTGTTTCAGCTTTCCAGATGTTATTTCTCCGGGAGAGATTCATTATCTTATTCTGCACATATGTAGTTCAGGAGTCAATGGTTTGAGAGGGCTTACATACAGCCTCTGTGGTTCTCTCCTTTTGGGCATTCTCCCTTCACTTTCTGTCTACTCCTAGATCCATGAATCTAATTTGAATCTACTTTTTGACCCCTTAAACTAATAAGACAGTGACTTTTTTCTTGAGTTCTATCAAAAGCATATTATGTGGACTTAAGATTTCCCTCAAGGGAAGACTCTGTAAATGAAAATCTCACCCAGGGTGTTTCCATTTTTTCAGGGTTAAACCTCTTCCAGTTTGCATTTGTTTTTGACACTTTCCAGTAACTTTAAGTGTTTATATTTTATAATTTGTCCATGATTGTATAATTGTTAGCATCAGATCAATTAGTCCACTGTGCATTTTTGCATCATTGATGAAGATTCCATCACTTTTATTTGCTTGATTTGCAGATTATTAGTGAACTAGTAGATCTTTGAAATATTTTATGAAAATTAAATTCATTTACATGCAAATTACTTCTTCATTATGTGCATGTTGGTACAACATATGAATGAGAGCCTCAGAATTTAGATATGTCTTATTCTAAAGTATATTAGTCATTATGCCATGAGCATACTAAAGATCACACAGATACTTGAAAGATTCCAATCAGGACTCTCAAGTCATCTTTATCCAAGTATTTACTGAAGTTGCTGATGTGTTTTTCTAATGTTTATTATACTACTCTTGCCTTTTAGTTCTCTAATTGTTCAGGTTAATGTACTTGTTTAAAGCAGCACTAAATATCTTGGGAAAGGATTTATGAATTTGTTCAACATAAATGATTTTACCTAAGGATATCTCACATTCATAAATACTATAGAGTTGGAAAACAAAATTCACATGTGTTTACCTGGTTTAGTTTTCTTAACTGCCCTCTCAGGTGGCATGCCAAGATTTCCATTTTATAGATTACAAAATTAGAATTTTAAGGGAATCTTGGTGGCTTTCTAAATAGAATACATATAGTAAGTGATGAAGCTAGGTTCTGGACACAAACATTCTGTCTCTTAGGGAAATTTTGTTTCCACTATTCCATAGCTATGTCCTTAAGGGGGGAAAAAGCGAAAAAGCTACTAATCAATTTCAATGTTCTTTTTTTTTTTTTTTGTAGAATCAAATACTTTGTGTTATCCTTCATATTACACAGCAGTAATATAGGATTTTTGATGGCAATTTTGAAACAGATTACCTTGATGAGACAATAAAACTCAGAAAGGTTAAGTAACATGTAGAGATCTAACAGATTGATTTAGCTTAGATTAGAATTTGAGTATTCTAACTTCTAAGTGTTTCATAGTTTCGCGCTTGACATAGTTAAAGAAATGCTTTCTGGCTCATTGTTTTCTATTACCAGTGTTTATATTTTTAAATCCTGATCAACTCCAAACTTAACACAAGCAATACATTTACACTGGAGGTGAGAAAATGTAGGGAAAAAAATCAATAATTGCAACTTCTGAAGTAAATGTTAAACTAAAACCTGTCTCCCTTAGCCTCCAATGTTTTATATCAGGCCTGAGGACAAGTTTTTAAAATTTACTTGCAAATGGCCTTTTTATATCTGCATCCCATAACTATTCTATTTTAACCTCTTGAAAACAACGGAAGATGAATATAATTCAATTTTTTTATCTACAAATCCCACTTATTTAATCCTACTTTGAAATTAAACTATTTTTTTAACCTCTAGATCTGAAAATATGGCTTCAGCCTCTCAGGCCCCACACAATGTACAGCATTTTGGTAATATTATTGATTACCATGGGAGTTTTCTTCTCTATAACTTTTTAGAATTGAATCAGACCTAAAAAATCTGCTGGTTGAGTATCTGTTTGTCTTCTCCCTCTTCTATACTATAATTGCACCACTACTTTGATTGTTAGATGTCTTGTACAGAAAATGAAACTGCTTCTGGAAAGCTCTCGCCTTGCTAATACCCTGTAGGCATATGATTGCAGAGATGGAGCTCTTGAAGAACTTATATGTGATTCTTGTTACTAGGAAACCACATTCCTAGATTAAATATCTCTTTCATACAGCCACTGCTTAATATAGATATATATAGATATATTATACATGCATATGTATATGCATATCCAAAAGTTAGCACATACATAAAAAATCAAGTTAAAATAGGAAATGGCCTTACACAAATATGATTTCTACAAATCTAATTGTACTGAAAACAGGTCACTTTTGAGATGCCAGGCAAGCATATGATGGATCCTAGATCTTATGTTCTTGACCCTAAATATATACAGAATGGAGAGTTAGAAAATAAAACAAGCTAACTTTGAAATCTTTCCAGTTTCTTATTATTCTGTAATGAAAATATATGTGTGGATCATAGTGAAGAGAGGCATTTGGTTAAATGACTGACTTTAGATATATTACAGGATTTATAAATGTACTTTCTCTTAAAAGAGTAAGAAAGAGATATGTATATCAATGTAGTGATTTTTCTGGGTCTTAAAGAGTGTTATAGCCCATCCAATCACATTTTACTTCCATTACTACATTATTTGGTAAAATTACAGAAAACTGCCTTTTGCAAATTGGTATAATGGTAAAGTGCATCCTCCCAAGTACTATTGTTCAGAAAACTTCTCCTTAGTGGACATTTGTCTAAAATTAAGCCTGATATGGAGAAATATAAAAAGGAGAATTATTTTGACCCAGTGGCCAGAATGACCACTAAGGTTCTTAAGACAGAAGGAAAGCTCCACTAATGGGAGCTATTTTAGAGAGCAAAATGATTATTAGCTCAACTATATTAGAAGTAAGTATATTACACTGATGGCAATGTTTAACCCCTCCAGATTTGTAGGTCAGGTCACACACACCCTCCTAATCCTAAAAGAGATTAAGATACTTCATCATAGGATATTTCTGAATAATAAGGGGTTCACATGATATTACATACCTAAATGTGCCTTCAGCTATTTGTGTATATGCACTGGTGCGCGCGCGCACACACACACACACACACACACACACACACACACACACATATTTAACCAAAAATGCCAACCCTTGGGTAGTTGACCTAGAAAAGTTGGTTCTATAAAAGTCAGTATGCAGGTAAGACAGACTAATACAGACTAATACATAAAACCAAACTATTGTGGGATTTCAAAACTTGTGTCTGTTATACAAGTATTTCTGTGGCCTTGTAAGGGAGTCAAGGAAAGAATTTTCTTGGAAAGTGAGGTAGGTTTAGATACAGGTGATTGAGGAGACTCAAATAGCAGTAAGGCCAGAATCGTGAAGATAGAGACTGCTTGAGGAGGGCTGGCAATTACCGAATTGTGAAGCTTCCAGTTTGGGAGATACTTAATCAATCACAACTCTTAGATAGTGAGTTGCACAACTCACAAATGTGCATATTGTAGACCAGACTAATTACCAAAGCTTCAAGATGTAATGACAGAACCACAACTATATCTCTAGTCTCCTGATTCCTCTTCCAGAGTTTTCCCCTTGCACTATGTGTATTCATACATGAGTTCTCCATAGGCTCTGATGCAACTGCATTTTTATTGCTCCTATTACTGGGAAGCAAAATAATGCCCTTTGATTGAAGGTCTAGTCATATACTAATAATAAAAGCATTGAGATCCAGAGATTAAAAAAATACCTTTCCTCAAGAGAATGGATGGAGTATGAGGGATCCTGGGAACAGAATGTCTGGCCATAAAATTATGAGGTTAAACACATCCACAAAATTATGTGATTTTGGTTAAAAAAAAGGAAAGCTAAGTTACTTAACAATTTAAAAATATTCATTCATTTATTATAACTCAAATCTTCATTTTTTTCTTTTCAGGCTAAGAAGTAGATTAAAGGATTTGTGGCATTGGTAAAATGACAAAGCAAAATTAAATCATCTTCTAACTACAACACCTTTTAGGTATTTCTAAAAATCTTCTTAAGTGTAAATGATCTGCTTGGACTAAATGGTCAAAAACTGCAAAATAAACTTGCATATATATATATTATGCATATATATATACACACATATACACATATAAAATTAGGCAAGAAATGTAGTTATGCTATCTGCTCCGGATTTTAGTTGGCTTCAACACTGCTTCTGCATTAATTGTGGGTGACTCATAGGAACTGACAAGATTATTCCTTTTTCGTAAAAACCCGTCTTTAACAAATATTGATTAGGAAGAAATTTTTTTGGCTTAAATGACTACTTCAGCACTTTGAAATTAATGAAAGCACATACAGTAAGATAAGACCTTTTTATGAGTTTTGCGCTTTTTAAACTATTTTTTCTTTTGGTATAAATTAGGTATGAAACAGAATTGAGAAGCAAAAGATTAATAACTTCAACAAAATAAAAATAAGTTAAAATTGCACAACCTAAGAAGGACCATAAACAAATTAAAGAGAGAAAAAAAAAAAAAGGGACAGGGACGCTGGGTGGCTCTGTGGTTGAGCATCTGTCTTGGGCTCAGGATGTGATCCTGGGTCTGGGTTCAGGGGTTGAATCCTGCATAGGATTCCCGCATGGAGCCTGCTTCTCCCTCTGCCTGTGTCTCTGTCTCTCTCTCTCTATGTCAGTCATAAATAAATAAATAAAATCTTAAAAAAAAGACATTTTTCCAAAAATGGAAGGAAGTGTTTGCAGTATGTATTGTAGATTAGTGTGCCTTATCTGTAATGTGTAAAGAATGCTTCAAAAGCAAGGATAGAAGGTCAGAAACTTTTTAGAAAAATGAGCACATGGGGCACCCGGGGTGCTCAGTAGGTTAAGGATCCAACTCTTGATCTTGCTCAGGTCTTGATCTCAGGATTGTGAGATAGAACCCTGTGACAGGCTCTCTGCTGGGCATGGAGCCTGCTTAAGATTCTCTCTCCTTCTCCCTTTGCCCCTTCTTTCCCTCTTTCTCCATCTCTTAAAAAAAAAAAAGTAAGCAAATGACATAAAGATTTTCCAGAAAAAATATGCAAATGGCCTTTGAACTTATAAAAAAAATCTTCAACATTACTCATAATAAGAGCAACACTAAATAAAATTACTCCATGATGCCATTTCTCATCTGTCAGATTAGCAAAAATTGGAAGTCTGACAATACACTCTGCTGATATTTTGTTCCAGCAGATACTTTCATGTACTGCTGATAGAATATAAAAACTTAAAACCATTATGAAGAAGAATTTCCCAATAGCTAAAAAATAATTACATGAAATTATTCTTTAACTCAGTAATCTCACTTCTAGGAATTTACCCGTAAAGCATATCTCCAAAGAGAACAAAACAAAGCAAATACTTATGGCATCTTTATTGCAGTAATATTTCTAATAGCAAAATGTTTGAAACAAATCGAGTTCTCATTTATAGAAAACTGATTGGATAAACTCTGTTAAATCCACAAGATTGGAACTAAGCAGATGTAATAAAGATCATCTCTATGTATCATATTGCATTTTTTCTAGGCTATATTGTGCAGTGAAAAAAACAAGGTGGGGAAAATATATTTATTATGCTATGTTTTCTTTAATAGTAAAGGGGGAATAAAATATTTATCGATACATATTTTTATGATTTCTATTTCTTATAAAAGGAAACTCAGAAAGGAACGATCAGATACAAAAGAAGAGAGTTACAGAGAGGGAATGGTAGGATTGAGTGGAAGGGGAAGGGTGGAATGAAACTCTTCTAACTATATGTTTTTGCTTTGGAACTATGTAAATAATTTACTGTAAATTATTTACTGTAATATATTCTGTAATAATTTATTGTGAACTATGTAAATAATTTCCATATTTAAATTTCCGTATTTAATCCATATGCGAACTATGTAAATAATTTCCATATTTAAATTTCCATATTTAATCCATATGTGAACTATGTAAATAATTTCCATATTTAAATTTCCATATTTAATCCATATGTAAATTAGGGGTGCCTGGCTGGTTCAGTCAGTATAGCATGCCACTTGCTTTGGAACTATGTAAATAATTACTGTAAATTATTTACTGTAATATATTCTGTAATAATTTATTGTGAACTATGTAAATAATTTCCATATTTAAATTTCCATATTTAATCCATATGCGAACTATGTAAATAATTTCCATATTTAAATTTCCATATTTAATCCATATGTGAACTATGTAAATAATTTCCATATTTAAATTTCCATATTTAATCCATATGTAAATTAGGGGTGCCTGGCTGGTTCAGTCAGTATAGCATGCCACCCTTGATCTCAGGGTTGTATAGAGATTACTTAAAAGTAAAATCTTTTTTTTTTTTTTTTTTTTTTTTTTTAAAAACATGTCTATTCATGTTTTTAAAAATATCAAATTAAAAAAGAAAAATGGAAAAGAAGCAACAACATGAAAAACAAACAGAAACAAAGGAACGTAACACTAAAATGTAGATAACATAATCACACAGCAGAAGAATTAATCTGCTTAGTTAAAAGTGGAATTAATAAACTTTTTTTCTTCCAATTTTTTATTTAAATTCTAGTTAGTTAACATATAGTCTAATACTGGCTTCCGGAGTAGAATTTAGCTATTCGTCACTTACATATAATACCTAGTGCTCTCCTTAATTCTCATCACCCATTGAGCCCATCCCCCACCCACTTCCCTCCATCAATCTTCAGTTTGTTCTCTATCGTTGAGAGTCTCTTATGGTTTGCTTTCCTCTCTCTCTCTCTTTTTATCCCTTCCCATATGTTCATCTGTTTTGTTTCCTAAATTCTACATATGAGTGAAATCATATGATATTTGTCTTTCCCTGACTGATTTATTTCGTTTAGCATAATACAGCCTAACTCTATCCATGTCATTGCAAATGACAAGATATCATTCTTTTTGATGGCTGAGTAATATATATACCACATCAGTCTCATACACACACACACACACACACACACACACACACACACACCACATCTTCTTTACCCATTCATCAGTCAATGGACACTTGAGCTCTTTCCCTTGTTTGGCTCTTGTTGATAATGCTGCTATTAACATTGGGGTGCATGTGTCCCTTCAAATCAATATTTTTGTATCCATTGGGCAAATATTTAGTGCAATTGCTGGGTCATAGGGTAGTTGCATTTTTAACTTTTTGAGGAAACTCCATACTGTTTTCCAGAGTGACTGCACCAGTTTGCATTCCCACCAACAGTGTAAGAGGGTTTCCTTTTCTCCACATCCTCATCAACATCTGTTGTTTCCTATGTTGTTAATTTTAGCCATTCTGACAGGTGTGAGATGGTATCTCATTGTGGTTTTGATTTGCATTTCTCTGATGATGAATCATGTTGAACATCTTTTTATGTGTCTGCTAGCCATCTGGATGTCTTCTATTGAAAAATGTCTATTCATGTCTTCTGTCCATTTCTTGACTGGATTATTTTTTTGGGGGGTGTTGAGTTTGAGAAATTCTTTATTGATTTTTTTATACTAACCCTTTGTCAGATATGTCATTTGCAAATACCTTCTTTCATTCTGTAGGCTGCTTTTAGTTTTGTGATTATTTCCTTTGCAATGAAGAAGTTTTTTTCTTGATGAAGTCCCAATAGTTCATTTTTGCTTTTGATTCCCTTGCTGTCAGAAATGTGTCCAGTGAGAAGTTGCTGCAGCCAAGGTCAAAGGATTTGCTGCGTGTGTTCTCCTCTAGGATTTTAATGGATTCCTGTCTCATATTTTGATCTTTCATCCATTTTGAGTTTATCTTTGTGTATGGTAAGAGAATGATCTAGTTTCATTCTTCTGCATGTTGCTGTTCAATTTTCCCAACACTATTTGTTGAAGAGATTGTCTTTTTTCCATTGGATAGTCTTTCCTATTTTGTCGAGTATTAATTTGACCATATTGTGAGGCCTTTTCTGCCTTTTCTATTCCTGTCCCATTGATCTATGTGTATGTTTTTGTACCAATGCCATACTGTCTTGATGACTACAGCTATGTAATATATCTTAAAGTCCGGAATCATGATGCCTCCAGCTGTGCTTTTCTTTTTCAGGATTGCTTTATTTGAGGTCTTTTGTGGTTGCATACAAATTTTAAGATTGTTTGTTCTAGCTCTGTGAAAAATGCTGTTGGTGTTTTGATAGGGATTGAATTAAATGTATACATTGCTTTGGGTATTATAGACATTTTAACAATGTTTGTTCTTCCAATCCATGAGCATAGAATTTTTCCCCATTTCTTTGTGTCTTCTTCAATCTCTCATAAGTGTTCTATAGTTTTTAGAGTACAGATTTTTCACCTCTCCTGTTAGGTTTATTTCTAGGTATCTTACGGTTTCTGGTGCAATTATAAATGGGATCAATTCCTTGATTTCTTTTTCTGCTGCTTCATTATTGGTGTATAGAAATGCTACATATTTCTGTACCATGATTTTATATGCTGCAACTTTGCTGAATTCATGTATTAGTTCTAGCAATTTTTTGGTGGAATCTTTTGGGTTTCTACAGAGTATCATGTCTTCTGCAAGTAGTGAGAGTTTGACTTCTTCCTTGACAATGTGGATGCCTTTTATTTATTTTTATTGTCTGATTACCGAGGCTAGAATATATACACTTTTAAACATAGCTCTCTGATGGTACCTCCTGGATGTATATACTCTAAAGACCACTGCCTCTCCCCCCAAAAAAACCAGCAAAATCTACAGAGAAAACATAACATGGTAGGTTTGATATTTGTAGTGGTAGGAATGCAGCAATTCAAAATCTACCTTGGTGTATTTTAAGATTGAGCAAACAGAGGAACATATCGATACTATTGAGAACTAAGTTCTTACTGTGAGAGAAGTGAATACAAGTATGGAGTAGAAAGGAGACAAAGGAGACAAAGAACCTAGTGGGACAAGAATAGAGTTATCAGTATAGCTTCTCTTCTTGTTTTTTTTTTTTTTTAAAAAAAAACCCCTCTGTATCCATCTATTAATTTATCTATCTATCAACTATCTTTCTATCTATCTATCTATCTGCTAGATAACAATGCATTTCTTAACATGCCTTTGACAGAATCTAGAATTCTAGTAGCTATACAGTGCCCAGATCTTGTTTTTTGTGTTATTTTTTTTTCAATATTATTCCTCACTTAAAGAAACAAGAGCTTCTTAGAGAAGTGGGGTGGAACAGGGAAAGTAGATATTTGGAAGATTCCACACAGAAGGTAGAGAAGCCCTTCAAGATATATGGAGATGTGGAAAGGACATAGGAGCCAGCTTAAAGGGGCTCCTTTAAGCTGTTGATCAGCCAAATTTAGCACAATTTGAATATCAAAATAAGCAATGACCTAAATGGTTTCATAGTATATTGAATAAAAATGAATTCTTGAGTTTATATGGATATATAAAAACAACTTTAAGGGAGTAGAAAATACAAAGTTCTTTTTTTTATTATTTTTTATTATTATTTATTTATGATGGTCACACAGAGAGAGAGAAAGAGGCAGAGACATAGGCAGAGGGAGAAGCAGGCTCCATGCACCGGGAGCCCGACGTGGGATTCGATCCCGGGTCTCCAGGATCACGCCCTGGGCCAAAGACAGGCGCTAAACCGCTGTGCCACCCAGGGATCCTGAAGATACAAAGTTCTTTAGAGAAAGATGCCAATCTATAAACACAGAAATATTGATGAAATTAAGACATCATCACCATACTATTAATTGATTCAGGCAAGAATCACCAATGGATTTTAAAACTATTACATCAAAGGTTTTTATGGAACATGATTTTCATGCCAAAAAATCATGCTATGATATTCTCTCTCATTATGAGAACATAATTAGTGATTGTGATGAAATAAAAGTAAAAAATAGATTTTATTAATTGAATATGTGATAATACAAGGACTGATAAATATTTACTTTGAAAAGTACAGAAAAATTCAAAGAGTAAAATGAAATCCACCATCAATCTCTTTTCAATGAAACTCTTCTTAGTATGTTAGTGTATGTTCTTCCAATCTCCTCTGTTTAATATTTTTCTTTTAACATAATTTGGCTTCTCTGTGCACTATTTTTCATTTAACACAATGCCATTTCCAAATATCCCTGAATATTATGCTCTATCTTTGTTTTTACAAGTAGAATGGGATGCTATAATGTAGATTAACATCTGTATGGTTTTAATTTCTTTCTAGATTGGTATAGCAAGACTATTCTAAGCTTAAGTTTACTTTTTCAGGAGATATGTTTTCTCCTCTAGGTTCTAATGTGTATGTTTGTAAATAAAAGGGGCTTTAGTTAGACAAAATAATTTAAAACCTAGAAATAGTCCATTTATAAAATAAATGAAACCAGCAGACATATCACACTAACAATTTCACATCTGACTTGTTTCTCTTTGTAAATTATTAAGTCTGGTGCTCATTAGCAAAAGACATACAGCATCAAATGGAAATGGTACTTGAATTAACAAGAATGTCAGTGCTGGAATTATCTCTGTTATTATCTCTGCTTCTGTTAAAAGAAAAAAAAAGGAAGTTTCTTAATCTATATAATTGGAAGCATAGTTTAGGGATCCCATAGAAGTAGGGTAATTAGCCAAGATTATCTCTCAGGCTCAGTTTTAGACTGGGCTGATGCATAAAAGATACCCCTGCCCTGGGCGGATGCTCGGACAGGTCTCTTTCTCAAACCTCTGGTACCTTTCCAGTATAACTTGTTCCCTAGTTTCTGGAATGAGATTCTATTCCCTCACACCTCATCTACACTGTGCTCACACACTGCCACACTTCATGCTGAGCTGAACTGCTTCTTACTGTGGATTGTTTATTTCCCTCAATGAACAGGTAAGCACAAGTTCTTTGAAATCACTTATGCAAACTTATAAACTAATCAATCCAACACCAGATCTATAATTCACCAACCCCACCCCACTCTTTAAAATATTCCATAGACACATTAAAGTAAGAACCTACCTTTATTGTAAATGTAACACATTTACTTTGATAATATTTGGACATTAAAACCCATTTCTTTCTGTATATGTGTAAAAACAACATGCTCTCTTCACATATTATAGGAAATTCAGAGCAGGGCTTTCTATTTGTGTCCAGGAAGCCAGCAAGACAGGATTTGAGCATTAATATTTTTTTTTTCATTTTAATTTAATTAACTGTGAGAGAAGCAAAAAAGTAACTCTATTTTCCCCCTATTTTCCTCCCATATGCCTCACACCTCTCCAACATAAGGATAACCAGTTCCGCCCAATAAAGTTGGCGACATTAATTATTGCTGCATCACTTTGGCTGCTACAAGAGGCTCACTGCAGTGATGTCTGGCTGTCTGCCAAGAGACAATCTTTCTTCTCAGCCTTTCTCATTCTTCTCTCATTAGCTGCATGTGAAATTGTCACATATATTTTTATAAGAAGGCTTTTTTATGAGAACCTAATTCATTCAATATTATATCTAGCCTGAAATTCTGGGCATCACAAGCTTCTGTGTATTTCAAGAAACTTTATTTTTAGCTGGTCCTTTTTTGTGCCTTGTCAGCACTTCCGGCTTTCCTCTCTCTGTAGCTAAGCAGTTAGGGAAGGTTAATAGTTGAAAAGATGTATCCATTCAGAAAGAAGAGCCTCTTGAATCCTTGTGATGACTATGCCAATCCTGTGATGCCAAATATTTGTATAGCAGCCTATAAATGAACATCATTCATATTGCCATCGTCACCAAAGGTCAACTCTTCCTTTTATAGATTCTGTTCAAATCTGTGTTGACACTCACAAAGCCCTGATTTGGTTTTTGCCCCCTTGATCACCCAAAATGATCCAGCAATAGTGTAGTTCTAACATTCTAGAGGAAAAGTCCTGGTAGACTTTAGTCCATAAAATTGGCAGACTTTCATGGGTCACACTTTATTGCTCTTACTCCTTGAAAATAGTTTGTCAAACTGATCCACATGCCCAGAAAATATGAATTACTTTTATAAGGCGGAGCGGGAAGAAAAGAATTTAACAAGGTCAATGAAAAATAATGTCGTTACTACTTTTGGCAATTGATTTGATTTGAGCCTCATCCTTAAGTTGTAGGAAGAAGCAAATTTTCACACTCCATTTTTCCCTGTATCTTCCTTGGTCTGAAGGATAAAGCCTGAAGCCATTGGTTAGCAACTTTGTGAACAGAAGATTTGAGATAATCACTGGCAGTGCTCTTGGGTGAAAATAATTAAGAGGAAATGAGTGGGTAAGCTCATTGGTTTCACAACTCCAGCCTACCACAAATCACAATAAGGAACCAAATATTTGTCTAAAAATAATTTTCTTTCTCATGAATTCAATTGGTTTTTACACTAGGAAGATCAAAACTAGTCAAATACTTTCCACCTTTGTTGCCTATGCCTATACTCCAGAAGTAGAATTTTCCGTCAAAATTAAATGCTATGAAATTCTAAAAGATAGTGAGAAGTTAAGGCTGGAATAATCTTTGTTTTTCAGTAGCTGTGGAAGTGGCCAACAGAGCAAGTTATGGAGCTAATCATTGGTAGTCAATGAAAGGAGGTGCAGATGATTTCTTTGAGCATAGAGTCAAAATGCTGAATTCATCAACCCAGCAAAAAAAGATGCGAATAAGGAAACTTCTTGAGAACATTTAGCAGTGATAAATTGCCCTCTGGTCTGTGCTGGTGAACGTCCTTCCCTTGTGTTTTTTCCTTCTAGCCATTGTTGATAAAATGGTATATTTTATTGTTTGGATGGTTGTCCTTAACGTTTTAAGAGGCATATTAACATAAGTGTAAGGCTAATCATTATTGCTACCCTAATCACCCACACAACAACACAAAACATAGAATTATTTAACCTGAATATTTCTTTTTACCTTATGAGGTGTTTTTGTTTGGTATTTTTTCTCTATTTTTAGTACCATGAATAAATAATTACTATTTTTATAGTGTCCCTGTTAGTGTAAATTTACCCACATATTTACCAAGAACTGTGCACAGTCTTCTATTCTACATCTGTCACTTTCCTTAAATAATTATTTTTTAATTTTTCTTAAAGTACATCTTTTAGAAGTTTTTTTTAATGAAGTTCTATGGAAGGTAAGCATTCTTAGTTTTATCTAAATATGTATTTTATCTTACTCTTAAATGTAAGTTAAAGTAGTTTACAGTTTTTTAAATTATAGTTATTTTTTTAGTAAACTGAAGCCATTTTTCCATTAACATTTTGCTTCTATTGTTCTTATTAAAAGGTTGTCTTCATAATTGCAGATGATCTATCTTAATTTTTAACAACCTTTAAGATATTCTCTTTGTCTTTGGAGTTCTACAGATTCACTATGATATATCCAATATTTTTCCCTTGTTTGTATCTTGTTGAGATTCCTGAGTCTGAGAATTCATGTCTTCAGTTATTAAAAATGTTCAGCCTTATCTCTTCAAATATTGTCTCTCATTATACTTCTAGAATTTTAAAATGTATTAGATGTTTTTATTTTTGTCTGACATCTCATGTTTCCTATCCCTTTACTTTCCTAGACTTTAGATTAGAAGTTCAGCTTACTAAAGTATCTTCCGTTGTGTCTATACCTGATATTATGTGATCTAATTTCAATAGTTTGAAACTAATTTCAATAGTTTTATGTCTACTGTAGACATTTTGTATATGTTTTTGTTGTTTTGTTCTGTTTTTCTGTTATTTTTTAATATATGACTACTTGTAAGTTTCTTTTTCCTTTCATTTAATCTTAAGTAAAATTTCTTTATATGCTGTATCCGATTTTTCTAAAATCAGAAATGTTTATGAATCTAATTCTGCCGATGGTGGTTTCTGCTGATTGACTCTTACTCATAGTGATCTACTTCTTAGCATGTTTGATAATTTTGGATTATGAGCTCATATTCAGTTATTCTTTATTGAATTTATATAAGACTAGGTTTAGGTGCATCCTTCTAAAAATAATTTGTATTTGATATTTCCATATACTTGAGATATCACAATAAGTTCTCCACTTGGGGTTTCCAAGGACTTAACAAGTAGTATAAATTCAGGCCTAAGACTGTGTGAAAACACCTCTGGTCATGAATTCTCAGGGGGAATTTATTTTTTCCACCTCTAATCAAAGTGAGGACAGACAAATTCTTTTGTCATTTTTAATTGCCAGAGGGAATATTTTTTTCTAGTGTATCCTCCAGTGAAGAAGGACTTCATCATGGAGGTTCTCTGGTTTCATGCAAGTGTCTCAGTTTAAACTCAACATATTGCATGACCAAGGCCTTATCGCCTTTCTACCTTGAGAACAGATGCTATTCCAGCTTTAGCTTTCTATTTCTCTTTTAGATTCTTTTCCTTTATATATTTTACCCATATAGCCAGAAATTGAAGATCACATTATGTTTTTTCAATGTGATCCACAGAATTATGGAAGTAAACATTAGAGATATGGATTAGAATCCTAAATCCAGCACTAATACTCTGAACTTTGATGTTTATGAACAATGAGCAACATATCTCTCTAAAAATATGTTTTCATATAGTGAAAGAATCTTATTGGCTTCTCAAGACCAGATTTTGAGGCATTATAACATGCCTTAAAAAATCCATGTCTGATCACTACTGTGTATTTGAGGTACACTTTAGATAGCTCATTTGTATTTGTACACATTTAACACTTTCCATTACTTCTAAATCTTCCTTTTTAACAAAGAGAAAGCAAGCCCCAGGCTTAAAGTCTAATGTATCAGACAGCTGTATCCAATTAGACTTAAAAGCATTATGTTTGTGTTTTTTGATTCATTTTAAAAATATCCTCTATTTATGGCAACGTTAGTATTTTCTTTTTATAGTAGCAGATACAAGGCTTCCTTACATATCTGACTTCACAAAATGAATCAATTTAAAAATAGTAAGTAAATAATAATATTTGTGAGATGTGTACATGGTAAAACTTTAAAGATTACACTCAGAAAACAAGAGATGGTAAACCTTGATCAGACATGTGCTCTTAACCATTAGTCCATCAGGAACCATGGATTTGACTTGATCTTAACAAACTCTCTAGTGTGCTTTCTAGCAAACAACAATAGTAAATAAACAACATACTTATAAAAGCTCCTGGTGAAAAAGTGAGGGACAGTATATGATGACAGAAAAGTGTTCTAATTATAACTTATGCTTTAATAGGATGATGCTCTACCTGGCCGAAGTAAAGAAAGTAGATTGTAATTAGTTGGTAACCCACATGATTAAAAACAACAACAACAAACCTCTAATTCCATAAAAAAATTAAATTAGAAGTCAGCCACAGAGCAAAGAAGGAAAGTGAAATAATCTTGAGAAGAGATTGCTAAATCATCATATTAGAATCACCTGGGGAACTAGTTTGACTATTCATGCCTAAGGTCCACTCTGAACAATGAATTAGAATTGTTAGTGACAGGTCTTCTGAAAAGGGATTGAATATAATGTACTATAGTTAAATGATTTTGACAATATGTTCCTGAAATAAATTGGGAAGAACACAATATATAATTTATCCCAGAGGGGAAAAAAGGCATGTTATAGTTTAAAAAAGAAAAAGGAAAGAAAATAAACAAAAGAATAGGAAATTAAGAAATGAATTTTAGCATTTTAACACATATAATCTTTTTTAGAATTTTAACACTTATAAATAAGTTGTAAAACATATTTTTTCTTGGTTAGTATTATTAGAATATTATATGGATAGAAAGTAGAATAATTTGGTTTTGCCATCCTTGTTATGTTACTCTTGAGGTATTGACTTCATCATTTATAAGTTCTGAAGAAGACTGTTGTCTTTTCTAAGTTTTCTTTGAAAAAGTTCAGTCATATGAGATATTTCTAGCCATCATTCTTATTTAATGAAAGACTTACTAAAAATAGTTTCAGATGATTGAAAGAGTGGAAAGGTTGTGAATAGGTTGTCATTCGAAAGGATAGCCAGCTCCATGCTAATGATGTATAAAAAAAATTTAATACATTAACAAATATATAAGAATGTAAGTCATATGAATCTACAGCTTTCCAAGAAACCCACCTGAAATTATCATCTGGTGTTTTTCAAGAGCAAATTGTCTGACTTTCTTCCCATGATTAGTGGCACATTTTGGCACATGTACAATTAAGTTACTTTCTCTGCGCCTCAGTTTTAAAAGTCATCTACAAAATAAAATAAAATAGAGATAATAATCCTTATATAGTTGTTATGAGGATTGGATACCATAATGAACATCAGATTTTTAGTTCTTATTCATAGCTAGCAAGAGATCTCTTGCCTTTGGGAGATTTGAGTTTAGATTACAAACATAAGTTTTGATGTAAAAAATTTTTAGCACTAAAACATGTGAGATCATGGTATTCAGGAATAAATATAAATAATTTATATTTCACAACTGTAGGAAAAAGAGGCTCTTCTACTTTCTTGGAAGGAAAAACATTGTTACCATCTATGAAGAATCTGATATTTAATTTGATATGTTTTAAGCAGTGCCTTGAGGATATGTTACGTATAATATAGCCAAAATTTTTATCATACTAATATTTCAACCTAATATTTTAAGATCCTTATAATCCCTTGTCAGGTATTAGATGAGCTGATTTTAGTTTATGGTAACTATTCAGCATTAGTATTATTTCAAATGGACTATTTGAGTATATGATATCAAGATCATCACAGATAAATGTGACAGTACCTGCAAATACAAATAAAGGCAAATGTGGTCATTTAGAAATGAACAATATGAGAAAGAAGATGAGATGAATGAAATATATCATCTGGAGAATATTATACAGTTACACATGATGACAAATCATGCTTGTTTTAGATTTGTCAAATGTCATGAACTCATTTTAAAATGGTTAAGTTTGATAAAACACTCAACACTTATTAAATTACTTTTAGATCATTCATAGATTAATCTTTTTATAAACTACTTGAACTTCTTTTTTTTTTTTTGAACTTCTTTTTAATATGTCATTAAGTGTTCTTGAAATATTTTTAAAGAAACCATTGATCCATTGTGAATTTTTTTAATTAAGAATATTTGATGAAGTTCTTTCAGGCCAATTTAAAAAAAATCACACACACAACAACAACAAAAACAACAGATCCTGAATGCAACACTTTGCTATTGTCGAGAATTTATTTGGAAACCCTGTAATTGTCAATTTGTAAGGACTCCAAATTCTGAGGAAAAGTTCTCTTACCACTAATTCTTGTACTATTTCTGGCCGTCAGATGCTTTTAAATATTTTGAACAAATATTGTTGCTAAGAAGACAGGGAAACTAAAGCATATGCAATGGTATTGGTTCTTTTTTCACACCAACAGGAATGAGAATCTTGACACATAACAGGAAGAAGTATGTTCTAAGAAATCCCCAAACAGAGTCAGAGATTAAATATTAAACATATTGGAGGCAGTCAAGCCTATATATTTTGTCATGACTGCAGAAGCAAAGTAGATGTGATGTAAATAGGATCAATGTTCAAGGAGTCTGTGAGTTTTCTGTCTTCATCAGCAAGAGACCTAGATGGCAGGTTTGAACAGTTGTCTTCGGTAGTCATTAAGAAATCATAAACAACATGCAGGAAGGGCAGCTTGCTTCAGACTGTTCTGCTGGCCTTGGCTGGATCAAGAGACGGTACTGTTTCAAAACCTATCAGATTTGGGGATATGAGGACCTAAAACAATGTTTCCCAATTGTAGGATGTGAACAATGTGAAATCCCTTTCCATCTAGAGCTAACCAAAATTTAGTTCAATCTGCCACACAAAACATTATTCTCTGACCATAAAATTACTTGTAACACATACAAAATATTTTAATACAGCTTAAATATAAAAAAGGAAGGTTGTTTAAATAATTTTAAGAGACAATGGGATAGAGGATTTGTTTCTTAGCATAGAAGGAAAATCATGGCTTTGTGACTAGCAGTGTCTACATCTACTAAAATAGGGAAAATTTGGCATGACATAATGTTTAACCTCATGGGGAGAAGTCTTGCACTTGATCTAATGATTTTCTCTAACTCATCTCTCCTAAAGAGAGAAAGTAGAAAGATAGAAAGGAGAAATTAAACTTTATTATTCCCTTCCACTCAGATAGATCTCATGATGTCACAACCTGTGTATATATTCCAGAATTACATATACTTCCAGGAATCTTATGATAATAAAATAGAGTATAATAGAGTCATCCTGCCACAAGCCAGCCATTGAACACTTGCTGATTTTTTTTTTACCTCCTCCTTTATAAAAAGCAGTGAAGAAACAGATCTTAGATAACTAACATGAAAGGTGAACCTTCCTACTATAGATTTTTTGTTTATTGTCTGTTCATTTATTTTTGGTTCTTGGGTGATAGAAAGCAAATCAAAAAAGGTGGTGATTACTTGTGCTGCCATGAAACTGTAGAAGCAATAGAAATTCTCTAATATTGATTGAGTGCAGCAATAACTGTATCTTGAAAGCCCTACCTGCAGACACACATTCTGAAAATAGATCCCCTGATAGTGTTTTCAGACAATATCTTTCTTTTCAGTCAGCTGCAGGAGCATCCAAGCTCTTTACGTTTATTTTTTTGATTTGTTAAAAAGAAATAAAATATATCCAAGATGAATTTCAGTTGAATTCTACCAAATTCAAGGTTTTTCAAATTTAACACATTTTGCATTGAAGTTCATTGAGTACCAGGGAATAAAATAAGGCATCAAGTCCTTATTATCTACCTTCAAAAACCCTTGATATGAAACCAGGGCTTAAGAACACTCTCTCAGTTATTTTCACTCCCTACTTGCACTGTCTGCACTTTTTAAGGAGCAGACAATACCCAAGCTAACTTTAAGGGGCTCTGAGACCCACTAGGAGAAAGGAAATTACAGCAATTAGGTAAGTCAAGAACATTGAGAAATATACACAGCAGTGCTAACTCCTATAGTTATTAAGAAAAGGAAAATGATTTCTGTGGTTTGGAAAAGGTGAAATGTGAGCTCCGTAACGGTGACATAATGTTAATTTAAGGATGGATGACAAAAGAACTTTAGGGTCAGAGGAATGGAGATAAGCAAACAATTTAAACTGAGGTGACCAGCTTCATAGGCAGATATCAGAAGCCTTATTTAAAAGTTGAGGAAATGGAAGTATCAAGAATGTAGGAAATTTGTCCAGGATCACACACCTTAATAAGTGACACTACCTGAATTTCAAACAGTGTCACAGCTACTTTGCCAGTGAGGAACCCACGTTTGCCTGGGGGAATGGTGAGAGACATCTCGAGTAGGATGGGTAGGGCCTCCACTTAAAACCCATTCCTCCAACCCGTTCCTATTCTGGTTTCCTTTATTTCCACTTTTCAGTATTGGTCCTTTTCCATTTTATTTTTCATTCTCAAATTTTCTCAAAATAAGACTCTCATCCTTAACTCGATTTCAGGACTCAATGGCCACTGCCTGAGAAACACAAAAATTAATTTTTCTCCTAGAGAGCTTTTTAGGTGTGCCTCATCCAGAGATTTTCTCTGGGAATGAAGGACTGCAGACAAAGCTGGACTGGCGAATTACCATTTCAAAGGAATCTGATGAGAGCCTCCTATCAGACTGAGTACCAAGCTCAGCTTTAACTTTACTAATTTACTTTACACATTTAGCACCACAGAAACTGCTCCCTCTATAAATCTCCCTCTTCCTGTTCACTTTCTCTTCCTTCTCTTACAGTTTAATAATCTTTAAATTTTCTGTCTCTCTCAACCTGTCATCTTGATATAGTTCCCTTTCTTTCGTATTTTATTCCACTTCTTTCCTTCTCCCTCAAAAATATGTAATGTTTACATATATACATGTATGTATAACGCTTACATAGATATACTAACACATATGTATTCATATAATGTAAAATATTTTTTACACTTATTTAAAAAGATCTTTCTTTTTTTTAATAAATTTATTTTTTATTGGTGTTCAATTTACCAACATACAGAATAACACCCAGTGCTCATCCCGTCAAGTGCCCCCCTCAGTGCCCGTCACCCATTCACCCCACCCTCCACCCTCCCCCCCTTACACCACCCCTAGCTCGTTTCCCAGAGTTAGGAGTCTTTATGTTCTGTCTCCCTTTCTGATATTTCCCACACACTTCTTCTCCTTTCCCTTATATTCCCTTTCACTATTATTTATATTCCCCAAATGAATGAGAACATACACTGTTTGTCCTTCTCCAATTGACTTACTTCATTCAGCATAATACCTTCCAGTTCCATCCACGTTGAAGCAAATGGTGGGTATTTGTCATTTCTAATGGCTGAGGAATATTCCATTGTATACATAAACCACATCTTCTTTATCCATCATCTTTTGATGGACACCGAGGCTCCTTCCACAGTTCGGCTATCGCGGACATTGCTGCTAGAAACATCGGGGTGCAGGTGTCCCGGCGTTTCATTGCATCTGAATCTTTGGGGTAAATCCCCAACAGTGCAATTGCTGGGTCATAGGGCAGGTCTATTTTTAACTCTTTGAGGAACCTCCACACAGTTTTCCAGAGTGGCTGCACCAGGTCACATTCCCACCAACAGTGCAAGAGGGTTCCCTTTTCTCCGCATCCTCTCCAACATTTGTGGTTTCCTGTCTTGTTAATTTTCCCCATTCTCACTGGTGTGAGGTGGTATCTCATTGTGGTTTTGATTTGTATTTCCCTGATGGCAAGTGATGCGGAGCATTTTCTCATGTGCATGTTGGCCATGTCTATGTCTTCCTCTGTCAGGTTTCTCTTCATGTCTTTTGCCCATTTCATGATTGGATTGTTTGTTTCTTGGGTGTTGAGTTTCATAAATTCTTTATAGATCTTGGAAACTAGCCCTTTATCTGATACGTCATTTGCAAATATCTTCTCCCATTCTGTAGGCTGTCTTTTAGTTTTGTTGACTGTATCCTTTGCTGTGCAGAAGCTTCTTATCTTGATGAAGTGCCAATAGTTCATTTTTGCTTTTGTTTCTTTTGCCTTCGTGGATGTATCTTGCAAGAAGTTACTGTGGCCAAGTTCAAAAAGGGTGTTGCCTGTGTTCTCCTCTAGGATTTTGATGGAATCTTGTCTCACATTTAGATCTTTCATCCATTTTGAGTTTATCTTTGTGTATGGTGAAAGAGAGTGGTCCAGTTTCATTCTTCTGCATGTGGATGTCCAATTTTCCCAACACCATTTATTGAAGAGACTGTCTTTCTTCCAATGGATAGTCTTTCCTCCTTTATTGAATATTAGTTGACCATAAAGTTCAGGGTCTACTTCTGGGTTCTCTATTCTGTTCCATTGATCTATGTGTCTGTTTTTGTGCCAGTACCACACTGTCTTGATGACCAAAGCTTTGTAGTACAACCTGGAATCTGGCATTGTGATGCCCCCAGCTATGGTTTTCTTTTTTAAAATTCCCCTAGCTATTCGGGGTCTTTTCTGATTCCACACAAATCTTAAAATAATTTGTTCTAACTCTCTGAAGAAAGTCCATGGTATTTTGATAGGGATTGCATTAAACGTGTAAATTGCCCCGGGTAACATTGACATTTTCACAATATTAATTCTGCCAATCCATGAGCATGGAATATTTTTCCATATCTTTGTGTCTTCCTCAATTTCTTTCAGAAGTGTTCTATAGTTTTTAGGGTATAGATCCTTTACCTCTTTGGTTAGGTTTATTCCTAGGTATCTTATGCTTTTGGGTGCGATTGTAAATGGGATTGACTCCTTAATTTCTCTTTCTTCAGTCTCATTGTTAGTGTATAGAAATGCCACTGATTTCTGGGCATTGATTTTGTATCCTGCCACGCTACCAAATTGCTGTATGAGTTCTAGCAATCTTGGGGTGGAGGCTTTTGGGTTTTCTATGTAGAGTATCATGTCATCAGCAAAGAGGGAGAGTTTGACTTCTTCTTTGCCAATTTGAATGCCTTTAATGTCTTTTTGTTGTCTGATTGCTGAGGCTAGGACTTCCAGTACTATGTTGAATAGCAGTGGTGAGAGTGGACATCCCTGTCTTGTTCCTGATCTTAGGGGAAAGGCTCCCAGTGCTTCCCCATTGAGAATGATATTTGCTGTGGGCTTTTCATAGATGGCTTTTAAGATGTCGAGGAAAGTTCCCTCTATCCCAACACTCTGAAGGGTTTTGATCAGGAATGGATGCTGTATTTTGTCAAATGCTTTCTCTGCATCTAATGAGAGGATCATATGGTTCTTGGTTTTTCTCTTGCTGTTATGATGAATCACATTGATGGTTTTACGAGTGTTGAACCAGCCTTGTGTCCCGGGGATAAATCCTACTTGGTCATGGTGAATAATTTCTTAATGTGTTCTTAGATCCTATTGGCTAGTATCTTGTTGAGAATTTTTGCATCCATGTTCATCAGGGATATTGGTCTGTAATTCTTTTTGGTTGGGTCTTTGTCTGGTTTTGGAATTAAGGTGATGCTGGCCTCATAGAGTGAATTTGGAAGTACTCCATCTCTTTCTATCTTTCCAAACAGCTTTAGTAGAATAGGTATGGTTTCTTCTTTAAACGTTTGATAGAATTCCCCTGGGAAGCCATCTGGCCCTGGACTTTTGTGTCTTGGGAGGTTTTTGATGACTGTTTCAATTTCCTCCCTGGTTATTGGCCTGTTCAGGTTTTCTATTTCTTCCTGTTACAGTTTTGGTAGTTTGTGGCTTTCCAGGAATGCATCCATTTCTTCTATATTGCCTAATTTATTGGCGTAAAGCTGTTCATAATATGTTTTTAAAATCATCTGTATTTCCTTGGTGTTGGTAGTGATCTCTCCTTTCTCATTCATGATTTTATTAATTTGAGTCTTCTCTCTCTTCTTTTTAATAAGGCTGGCTAATGGTTTATCTATCTTATTAATTCTTTCAAAGAACCAACTCCTGGTTTTGTTGGTCTGTTCCACAGTACTTCTGGTCTCGATTTCATTGAGTTCTGCTCGAATCTTTATAAACTCTCTTCTTCTTCTGGGTGTAGGATCTATTTGCTGTTTCTTCTCTAGCTCCTTTATGTGTAAGGTTAGCTTCTGTATTTGAGTTCTTTCCAGTTTTTGAATGGATGCTTGTATTGCGATGTATTTCCCCCTCAGGACTGCTTTTGCTGCATCTCAAAGATTTTGAACGGTTGTATCTTCATTCTCATTAGTTTCCATGAATCTTTTTAATTCTTCCTTAATTTCCTGGTTGACCCTTTCATCTTTTAGCAGGATGGTCCTTAACCTCCGCGTGTTTGAGGTCCTTCCAAACTTCTTGTTGTGATTTAGTTCTAATTTTAAGGCATTATGGTCTGAGAATATGCAGGGGACGATCCCAATCTTTTGGTATCGGTTCAGACCCGATTTATGACCCAGTATGTGGTCTATTCTGGAGAAAGTTCCATGTGTATTTGAGAAGAATGTGTATTCAGTTGAGTTTGGATGTAAAGTTCTGTAGATATCTGTGAAATCCATCTGGTCCAGTGTATCATTTAAAGCTCTCATTTCTGTGGAGATGTTGTGCTTAGAAGACCTATCAAGTATAGAAAGAGCTAGATTGAAGTCACCAAGCATAAGTGTATTATTATCTAAGTATTTCTTCACTTTGGTTATTAATTGATGGATATATTTGGCAGCTCCCACATTCGGGGCATATATATTGAGGATTGTTAAGACCTCTTGTTGGATAGATCCTTTAAGTATGATAATAGTGTCCCTCTTCATCTCTCACTACAGTCTTTGGGGTAAATTTTAGTTTATCTGATATAAGGATGGCTACCCCTGCTTTCTTTTGAGGACCATTTGAATGGTAAATGGTTCTCTAACCTTTTATTTTCAGGCTGTAGGTGTCCTTCTGTCTAAAATGAGTCTCTTGTAGACAGCAAATAGATGGGTCCTGCTTTTTTATCCAGTCTGAAACCCTGCGCCTTTTGATGGGGTCATTAAGCCCGTTCATGTTCAGAGTTACTATTGACAGATATGAGTTTAGTGTCACCATGATATCTATTCAGTCCTTGTTTTTGTGGATTGTTCCACTGAACTTCTTCTTAAAGGGGAATTTTAAGAGTCCCCCTTAAAATTTCTTGCAGAGCTGGTTTGGAGGTCACATATTCTTTCAGTTCCTGCCTGTCTTGGAAGCTCTTTATCTCTCCGTCCATTTTGAATGAGAGCCTTGCAGATAAAGTATTCTTGGTTGCATGTTCTTCTCATTTAGGACCCTGAATATATCCTGCCAGCCCTTTCTGGCCTTCCAGGTCTCTGTGGAGAGGTCTGCTGTTACCCTAATATTCCTCCCCATAAAAGTCAGGGATTTCTTGTCTCTTGCTGCTTTAAGGATCTTCTCTTTATCTTTGGAATTTGCAAGCTTAACTATTAAATGTTGAGGTGTTGAACAGTTTTTATTGATTTTAGGGGGGGATCTCTCTATTTCCTGGATCTGAATGCCTGTTTCCCTTCCCAGACTAGGAAAGTTTTCAGCTATGATTTGTTCAAATACATATTCTGGCCCTCTGGCCCTTTCGGCGCCCTCGGGAACCCCAATTAAACATAGGTTTTTCTTCCTCAGGCTGTCGTTTATTTCCCTTAATCTGTCTTCATGGTCTCTTGTCTGTCTCTTTTTTCCTCAGTTTCCCTCTTTGCCATCAACTTGTCTTCTATGTCACTCACTCATTCTTCCACCTCGTTAACCCTCGTCGTTAGGACTTCTAGTTTGGATTGCATCTCATTCAATTGATTTTTAATTTCTGCCTGATTGGATCTAAATTCTGCAGTCATGAAGTCTCTTGAGTCCTTTATGCTTTTTTCTAGAGCCACCAGTAGCTGTATAACAGTGCTTCTGAATTGGCTTTCTGACATTGAATTGTAATCCAGATTTTGTAACTTTGTGGGAGAGAAGACTGTTTCTGATTCTTTCTTTTGAGGTGAGGTTTTCCTTCTAGTCATTTTGCTCAGTGCAGAGTGGTCAAAAACAAGTTGTATTGGGAAAAGGAGAAAAAGAGAGAGAAGGAAAGAAAAGAGAAAAAGAAAAAAGAAAAAAGGAAGAAAAAATAAAAGAGAAAGAAAAAGAAAAGAAAAAAAAAGAAAAAAGGGGTGGGGGAAACAAACAAATCAAAAAGCAAAAAAAAAAAAAACAACAAAAAACAAAAAACAAAAACAAAACAAAACAAAACAAAACAAAAAAAAAACACGGGGGAGTATCTTCCGATTCTGTATACTTTAAGTCCCTTGACTTCCCTTGGAACTGGTCCGTGTCGCTGGTCTTCTGGGGGAGGGGCCTGCTGTGCTGATTCTCAGGTGTTAGCACTTGGGGGAGCTGCTCTGCCCCCTCCCTGGTGCAGGGCTCAGTGGGGGTTGTTTACCCCGTGAGGCCCCAGGAGGAAGAACCGCAGTGGCATTGGCCAGCTCTCCAGCCCTGGATTCAGCTCCCACAGTAACTACGATGCTCTCCGTCTGCAGGGGCCTGGATGCTCCGGGGCGGGGTAAAAAGATCTTTCTTTTAAAATTTTAAGCATGGATTTCTTTACCCTTTTACCTCTCATAAAGAATTGATCTTACATGGGCTTATCTTAGAACTCTATTTGTTAAAAGATGAACTGAGGCAGATTACAATTTTTAAGAGTTTATTTGAGCAAAAATTGATCCGAATTGGACAGCATCCAATCTAGTTAGTTGAAAGGAGCTCCGAGGAGCTGTACAAAATGAAAAGCTTTTATTGGCAGAAGGAAGCAGAAACAAGGAAATTATACTAGGTAAAAAAGTGTAGTTGGGTATCGCAAGGTCACTTTCTTTTAGGGGACAAGAGTCTATCCATCAGATTACCTAAGTAGTGCTGACCAGTTAATTCCTGAGTGACTGGTTTAAGATTCCATTTCTGGGAAAGCCAGAACTATAATTACATCTCAGTTTGGTGACCTAGGACTTATCCTAAAGGATTCTAAGTGCGGCCTGTTTTGTTTTTAACAATCCATCCCCTCTTATTCAATATTTTAATTCCCCACAAATTAAAAAAAATCTTATCTGGAACTTTTTTTTTTGAAGATTTTATTTATTTATTCATGAGAGACACACAGAGAAAGGCAGAGACATAGGCAGAGGATACTGATGTGGAACTCAATCCCAGGACCCCGGGATCACAACCTGAGCCAAAGGCAGATGCTCAACCACTGAGCCACACAGGTTTTCCTTATTTGGAACTTTTTAGATAAATAAATACATGGGTACTAAAAGGTAGTATCTTTTTCCCCTATTAAAAACAAAAGCAAAACCAAACTCTTGGAAGTTTATTTGAAACTTCCACCCCTATTTTAAAAAGTTAGAAAACACTGTTTTATCTGTATTTGTTTCATCCTAAATAATTATTTGGCCTTCAGTTTTTCCCCAAGCATGGGTGGGTCATTGGGTCCATGTTACACACATAAACACACATACTCACAAAGTAACCATGTAATTTGTTAAGTAATCGGTGACCAAACAGCAGCAGATTGATTCATTGCAAGACCTCTCCAAGCCTTTAATACGATCATGTGCATTGTGGATTTGCTTTAATTCTTCATTTTCTTTTTCTCATAGCATTTTATGATAGAGCTCATGCCCCATAAACATACTGTGGGAAATATTGCTTGTTTATATATTATGTAGTATAAGCAAATATCTCTGCAAACTGCATTTGTTTTCTTTGCCGGCATAATAATAATAATAGAAGATTCCATTAAAGCTGTGTCAGAAAAAAAAATGAATCTAAACCAAGAAGTGCAGTATTGATATTCTAGTGTGACCTAGAATTACCTTGGAGAATCTATTCTAGGTTTCGTGCTCCCTTGGTTCTTATGTTAAGAGTTAAAATATAGATTTGAGTTATAAACAGAGCTGACACACTAACAAAAATAGAACTTAAAATGGTCCATACCTATTTTTCCAAGACACCTTGAAAGAAAATTTTACACAGTAAAGATTTTGAGATTTAATTTAGAGATTAAAAAAACAGTAACATTTATCTATTAATAATTGGTACATCTGACTCTCAACATTTGGTAGTTATCTTTATGGCACCTGATGTCTTTTTTCCCAAAATGGAATTAAAATCTGACGACCATGTGTTCTCAGTATAAACACAGATATACACAGGCATACACAAGGATTGTAGCAAGATTGCTTTCTGCCTTCTGCTATGTCTGCATCAACTGGAATCTAAATTTTTTTAAGTTGCTAAAGTAAATTGAAAAGCCAAAAAAATTATGTTGAAAATAATATCTTTCTAATCTATGCACTGTTGATGATAAAATAACATTTCTTTAAGGCATTCTTTTGTGAGTACATATCCACATTTCCTCATCCTTAGAGGAAATTGTGGTTTTTCGATTATAGACTCAGGTTGTGTATTTGCCCGGGGGTAAACATATTTTTAATAAATGGGCCATATTGAAAATTTGTTATCTTTCAAATCAATTTAAGTCTTTCCTTCAAAGTGAAGGTCTGCTCATGGTTTCCTAGTTTTGGATTGTTAATCTACATTACAACTGACCCTTGCCAAGGCTGGTTAGGGGATTGTAACCTTCAGAAGGAAACATCAAGCATAGTGCATGCTGGGATGCTGACCTAATTCTTGAAACTTCAACAACACCAGTGACACCTTTGCAATTAGTACAGCGTCAAGCTTCCTTCAAAAGGCTTCAAAGGGACATGATGCTAAAATCTGCAAAGACCTTCCAAGGTGGAAATTAAAAAATTAATAGAGGTGACCATGGGTTCAAGAGACTATATTTCTGTTTGCTTTTCTTGCTCCTGTCCCAGCTCCTGCTGGGAAATCCCACACAGAGATGTTAATCATAATTCCACCAGAACTTGCCTCAATATTTTCACGATGACTCATCAACAAAAAGTCTGTATGGTATAGGGTTTGAACCTTAGAGTGGTTATCTTAGAGCTGGAAAAAAAGGGTAGAAAATTTCCTTGACATTATTCTGTCATTTGATACTGACACTTCAGATTTCCAGCACAGTGTTCTATCTAGGGAACCCAATATATTTCAAATGTTTTATCTCCTTTTTCCCCCTTCTTCACAGCATCATTTCAACAAGGGCATGAAGTATTATTTCTATTGTAAGAGAGGTCACGTTGCACCAGGGAGTTTATAGAGAAGCTGGTCCTGTGCCATTCTAAATTTAGCAAGAAGATCCCACTGTGCACAGACATTTGGTCCTACATAATTGTGGGAGAGTCTCCAGCTTTGTTTCAGAAGCTTATGAAAACAAACATGACCCTCCACCACAGCAACAACCAGGTAGCCTAGAGCATCTCTTGACTCTTGCTTAATTGAAGCTTTACCCAGCAAAGCAACTGCTCCTTAAAGATGCAAAATTCCAGCTGTATCTACACATAGCAATCAGGCTGCAGAGGGAGCAAAGAATGGAGACAGTACCTAAGGCAGAATGAGTTCCATACAGAACCTAAAAGCTGGTTCTTCTCCTGGAACCAGAAATAAAGTATTCCTTTGACAGTAATAACTGTAAATAGCTGCTGAACTGTGCCCTCCCGAAACTGTGCTTCAAGGTTGCCTTCAGTGGGAAGAAATACATGATGCTAATAAATACCAAATGATAATGTGACAACGTGTTATAGATAATATAAAGACTGTACCATGAAAGGCAGGTATAGAGATTATCAATCAGGAAGACTACAAAATGAATCCCATAAGCAGAATTATTTTGTCCATCCTTCTTGCCTTGTTTTAATTTTAGTTTCTAACATTTAAAAATTGGAAGAGTTTCACTCCAAGAACCATTCTCTTAAAATCCGGAGGACCTAAACAAGTGTTTGTTAATGGATGAGTGGATAAAGAAAATGTGGTGTGTTTATGTGTCTATATGTACACACACACACACATTTCAGACGTGAAAAAGAAGGAAATCTTGCTATTTGTGACAAAGTGGATAGACCTTGAGGCATTATGCAAAGTGAAATAAGTCAGAGAAAGATGTATGTATTGTATGTATTGTATGACCCCAAATGAAGTCTAAAAAACCTCAATCTCTTTTTATTTTAAGATTTTATTTATGTATTCACAAGAGACACAGAGAGAGAGAGAGGCAGAGAGAGAAGCAGGCTACCCGCAAGGAGCCTGATGTGGGACTCGATCCCGCATCCCAAGATCATGACCTGAGCCAAAGGCAGACGCTCAACCGCTGAGCCAGGTGTCCCTAAAAACATCAGTTTCATAGAAAAGGAGACTGGAATAGTGGCTACCAGAGGCTAAATGCTTGGGAAAACGAGTTGTTGGTCAAAGAGTATAAATTTTCAGCCATAAAATGATTAAGAGCTGTGTCTAAGGTAGAGCCTGGTGATTTCAGTTAACAAACCTCTGTTGCATACATGAAAGTTGCTGTGAGATAGAGCTTTAATGTTCTTGCCATAACAACAGCAGAATGGTGATCGTGTGAGGTGAAGGATGGGTTAAGGAACATTATTGTAGTAAATATTTCATAGTGTAAATGTGTATCAAATTGTCACATTGTACATACTTAAAATTACACAATGCTGTATATATAATGCTGTATATAAAACATTAAAAATTAAATTGGAGGACCTGACAATAGCAGGCCCACATTAGTTAATGCCAAAAATGAGCTTAAGCTTACTTCACCCTACGCCCTCTACTTAGTCTGTTTTGCTTGTTATTTGGGCACCTGAATTTGCAAGTCCTGCTCTAAGAGATGCTTGAGATATAAAAACTGCCTGGATATCACCCAGAGGCTCCAAATGATATAGACAGTGACTTTCAGAAGATAGCATCTAGAAATATCAGTTTTAAATTATTGCAGTTTGTCATATAAGGAGCCCAGAAACAGGTACCACAAAACAACTAATCTAATGTGAATGTAGAAGTATTGCAAAGCCCACGCTCAGGAATGACTGAGGCTCTGTGAATCCCTGTTCCTCACCATGAACACTTAAGATTGCCACATCCATTCATCTGCTCTGACTTTTGAAAAGCCGTAGTATTTGAAGGAAGGCCCCTGGGTTTGGTGTACGGTATAATGATATGTCTGCATTATAGTTTATTTCCTGAAACAGGCAGGAATTTCTCTTCATGAAGATCTAAAGTCATGAAGAACTTAAACCAATAACTACTGTCAATGACATAGAAGCATTCAATATGTGAAATTACATACAATATATTTTCATAACACTTTACACTTAATGTGCTACACATGCATTAACACCTTCATTTCTGATAACAACTCTGAAAAGTAGGCAAAATAGATATTCTTGCTCCTGTTAATAGTTTCTGACAATAAAAATGACTTCTGCTGAAAAAAAAATCATATGAAGAGCAATGAGTAGAATTCTGACCTATTTTCTACCAATAATAAAATTTTGGAATGTGTCCTTTAAATCTCTAAATTATCTGCAATTGAGAAAATGTTATAGAGAGATGCAGTTGTTAAGAATGCAGGTTCTTACTCTGGATGCTGCTATTCCAGGTGTGTTGCTAAATAGCCCAGACCTTGCCAAGTTAATATATATTTTTAAGTTTTATTTTTCTCATTTGGAAAAAACACAGAACTATAGTCACTGCACAGAATAATTGTGAAAAAAATGAGATAATGCCTGTTAAGTATTTGTAACTGTGGCTGGAACATAATGGAAATTCAGTAAATAGTACTTAAAAGAATTATGTTAAGATTCATAAGAAAATAAAGAATTTGAATTTACCTGCCTGGCTGAAAAACTGATTTAGGTTATTTTAATGTAACTTTCTAAATAGCATGTATGGGGAAAAAAGCTCAATGTGGCTTTAACTTATTCAATGGAATATATATGTACCAAGACTCCTATAAAGATGCTAGCTAGCATGGTACTTGGGGAAAAATTTTGCTTTTGGATTCTATTAATTTTTTGTGTGCTGTGAAATTTTTTAAAAAAATCATTTCATTTTTATTGACAGGATATTTTTAATACTTGAAATGCTCTCAAGCATGGCTTTTAATAGTTTATTTCACATTTGCATTAACAAGTGGAAACATTCGAAACAATGTTTTCTCCATTACAGCTGTGAGATATTCTATAAAACTCTTGGAGAGCTGTAATCTTCCTTCCAATTTGCAACAAAGTTGATTTTTTTTTCTTTCTGTCCTTCAGAATTGGTATAATTCTCTTACTGGATAATGAGAAACAGGTTTACATGAGTCGAAACTCATTAAGATGAAAACCAACCCAGACTCCTACTTCTCTGCATACCATATAATAGATACTGTGTTCTCACGTTCAAATCAGTATAAATGCTTAATTCGTTGCCTGATTATCATTCATTAGAAATGGATCTTGACAACACTGCAATATTACTGACTTTTAATCTATGAACTACATCCTTACAAAACACAACCAAACTGCATTTTCTTTATATGGCATACTTCACATTTCACACACTTCCCAAATAACAAGGTTGACAATGCAGGCACCTCTAAATCATGCTCATAACACTTGCTGAATACCATGTATTTTTGTTATCTTCAATATTCTAAGGCTTCATGCAAAATTCTACCACTAATTATTTAAAGTATCTAAGTCAAATTGGTAATGACTTTGGGACTTGGCTTAATTAAAGAACCGAAGGTTTGGGTAAACCCATCCGGTTTGCAGTCTTTACTTGTAGCTTCCTTATAGTTTGTGTGCAGTTGTTTTGGAAGAAAAAAAATTATTACCTCTCAAAACTTGGCAGTTATAGGAATTATTTATAAAGGTAAAACCAAGATGTTATTCTTCACTAAAAATGCTCATTTTTTGTTAAGAAATAGATTTTTGTTTTAATCTGTAGTCTCTCTCAAATTCAGATTATAATTACAAAGCAAAAGAAAAAAACTATAAAATCATCTCTCAAGGCAGTGCTAATATTTTTAATTGCCCTTTTAACTTAGCTTAATAGTTTATATTTCATTACATCACATTTTTAATATAGCAATTTTTATATAAGATTCTTATGACTATTTTTTGTATATTTTATTGACTATAAAGTTGTTTTGCATTTACCAACATATGCAAATTAGTTGCATGAATACAAACTTTGATCTTCACATATGTATGCATATGTTTTGTTCTTATCAATAGTTTATATTAAATATATGTTCATAAAATATTTTTCATAAAAATAATACCATATTAAATAAATTAGGATCTTTAATCTTGCTCAAGCAATTTTGTGAAATTTATCATTAGCTACAGGATATATATACATATTGCAAGAGAAAAAAAAATTTGTTGCATACAAAATTTACACAATGAGGCAGCATTAAAATACTACTTATTCTGATGCATTGCACAGTGTGTTTATAGACATTTTTCACTCAATGGCTAGTATAATGAGGACTAGAGAAACTAAACTACCTAGAGAAAAACTAGTAGTCAGAAATTAAAACTAGCCAGAAATAAAAGAAGTAAGCAATGGATCCTTATTAGTTGACACCCCATTTGAATATATAATGCAAGTTGCTAGAGAAGAAAGAGAACCTTTATAAAGTTTGCACATTAATTTCTGTCAAAAGTATTTTTTTTACAATTCACTTCATTAGTTAGTACCTCAGTATTTGTGATAGAAAGTATAAGTAAAAAAATAAAGGGTGAATGACTAAAATATTATAATCTGACATTGTATATTTCTATATACATGGCTATTGGCTTTTATAGAAGTTATAAATAACTAATTTCTCTAATCGTCATTTAAAATCTGTTTATAAATGAAAGAGTACCCACTTTGCTTGGAAGCTAAGAAATTGGCCCCTATGCCCACTATGGACTAAGAACTCATGAAGAATCAGCCTCTGTTCTTCACAGAGGCTTTAGAATAGTGCAAGTTATTAACTCAATCGTTTCCTTTAAAAAAATAAATTTTTTCATGGTCCCAAATTTTAAGTTTGAAAACCTTTAAACCGAGATTCCAATAAAAAACATAGCCATATATTTGAATCCTTGGCCTATTTCAAAAACTTAGTCTGTGAGGATACTTCTTTCTGTCGCACAATTCTCCATTGCCAGTTACCATTTACAGTCTCTGTTCCAAAAAAAAAAAAAAAAAAAAAAAAACCCAACACATATTATTGAACAATTCAGAATAAGTCAAAATCCTTGAATTTCATGAAATAATTTGAACTGCAAAATTTCACTAATGGTGATATTTTAAATTATACTGGTAAGATTTTCTTAATTATTTGTATTGTGCACTGCTACAGGATAAGTTGCTAATCATTATCAAGATATAGGATCATTAACAATACTATCATTAAAACAGCTAGTATTTTTAAAGTACTTTCTATACATCACCCTTGGATGTTGTATGTATTATTTCATTCAATCCTTGCAACATTACCACCATATTTTATTTAAGATGGCATCAATTATAAGAAACATCATCACTTCTCATGTCACTAACAGAACTGATGCCTCCAATCAAACTATGTGCCCATGCTAAAATGCCATATACTGTACAAGATCTCCTGACTTTGGAGATGATGAAATGTGGGACAAAATATGTATTAAGCATCTATCCAACTATTCTAAAGAAATAAGGATGCTTCTATAATTGTTTCAGAACACACACACACAAACACATATCTTATAGCATTTATGAAATGAATTGCAGCCCTTTGATTTATCTAGTTGCCTTTTCAGTTACCTAGCAGATTGATGACTCTGTATATCAAGACATCATAGGCATCTGTTGCTTTGCCACCCATTTTCTATTCCTTTTTCATGTGCTAACAACATCCTCACTTTGCTTTGGGGGTCTAATTAGTTAGGTGTACTCTGCTCGGAATTGGAAGTATGAGCACAAAAATACTGACCATGATACCACCCTCAAGAAATGGTCTGTTCCCTTCCTTCCAGGTGCCGAGAGCTGCCTTGGACCTGGCATTTCCAAACCTAATGATTCAATAATTTGGTTTATCCTTACACTCTACAATCTATTTAATTCCTTTCCAAATAATCCCCTTTCTGATTCACTTGCTTGCAGCTAATGAACCTTTAATGACACCTACCATGAAAGCCAAATGACCTTTGATACAACATGATTCCATGGCCATTTAGATGTTACAACACTAAGAAAATATTCCAGTGAAACTAACAAACTTAAACTACCTGTAAACATATATCTACCAGGTTGTGTTACTTTTTGATTAACTAATTAAAATTTAAATGTTTATATTTAGAGTATTTTGTTGTTTTTAGGAGTCCATAGCAGCAAAAGCATCATATGGGAGCTTATCTAAGATGCAGATTCTCAAGCTTCACTCCAGATATATTTAATTAGAATCCATATTTTTTAAAGGCCACCATTCTCAAATGCTAAAGTGTGAGAAATACTGCTTTAAATCTTATTCTGAACCAAATACATGGAACTCTGTCGGCTAACACAAGTAAAAGTCATTCTTAAAACTATTATGTCTGTTTCAGTGAGAAACATCCATGATTGTTGGAAAGTGCACTTGGAAAACCTACAACCCACAAGTGGCTAACATTCAATGAAAACTATCTTGTTTGTTCATTATCTTTTAATCATAAAATTTACTTAGCCTTAGAGAACAATGTGTTATAAATTATACACTTTTCGATGGTGACTATTTTACATTTATTTTTAAACAAGTCAAACACAAATATTCATTCTTATAGCCCAGTGAAAAAAAATAAATATAGCAAAAAGCTCTAGGTTCTTTGCATACTTCCTACCTCAATAATTCCTTATTTCTCCTAGAGTTAATAAATAGTTAAGTGCCCTTCCAGATATTTCTATTCATGTGTGTGTGAGTGTGTGTGGTTATACACATAGATAGACGAACATACAAGTTTATTTAGAGATGCAGGAACTAATATAGGTAGTATGCATAAATCTATAAAAAGCTTCATAAACTTTTCTGTGGAGAAAATAACATTTGCTTTTTTTATTTCTGAACTCTCAATACATGCCCATTTTCTCCAGTAATGGGAAGTTTATTTTTTCCAATTTTTGGTAAACACAGTCAAATCAGGCATTCCACAGTTTATCCAGTGATATATTTAAGTTCCAAGGGCTTATGTAACTTAATAACATCAGCAGGGGGACTCTGGTCCTTGTCACCACCTCTGCATGCAGTATCTGCTGAGATGGTCATGCTCACATTAGGTATCAGGTCATACTCGAGACGAATGGACTTTCATTGCTATTTGTTCCTGCTTCTGCACTGGGGTTTATGAGGTCTCTGAGACTGGAATAGGCCTGTTTGCCAAGGCACCGTCAGGAAGACATTTCTATTATTCTTCTGTGCCATGGTAACATGGAGATCTTTAAGGGCAAGTACCTCTCCTCAGTCCCTAGGCAGGAGATGGGACTTAGGCCTTTCCTACTATCAGATCTCTGAGCTTATCTAGGAGTTTCGTGATCATCTCTGGTCAGCACAAAGGGGAGGCATAGTGTCCTATCTCAGCAGATCTTGCCAACACCTAACATTCCTGCCAGCTTCTCTAGTATGGCAAATTTTATCTTTGGGGGAGTCTCTCCTCAGTTCCAATAATTATCTCTTTTTGTTACCTTATGGAATTACCTACAATCTCTCATATATATTGAATATAGTGGTGATAGTGTCATTTTGTTTTTACAATTTAGTAGGGCCCTCTATCTTTCAAGAGGATACCACTTTATCAAATTAAGAAAGTTTCTTCCTATTTCTTACTTTTTTTTTTTTTAAGAGAGAGCACATGTGTGCTCTTGCAGAGGGGTGGCAGGGGTAGAAGGAGAGGAAGAGAGAGAATCTTAAGCCAGGTCTAGGCCCAGCACAGAACACAGGGCAGGACTTGATCTCACAACCCTCAGATCATGACCCAAGCTAAAATCAAGAGTTGGATGCTTCACCCACTGAGCCTCTCAGGTGCTCCTGACTTACCATTTTTTAATATCTGCCAAATCCCTTATGCTAGTTTTCTCTTTGGAACAATTAATTACTTGTAGATCCCCTAATGTTGAGTCCTTTTTGTATTTTTTTAGAACAAATCCTACCTGGTTACAATACCAAGTCTGCTAGAACACTGTTGGAGTCAATTTATAATACATTTTTTAAAGATTTTATTTATTCATGAGAGATGGAGAGAGAGAGAGAGAGAGAGGCAGAGACTCAGGCAGAGGGAGAAGTATGCTCCATGCAGGGAGCCCAACGTGGGACTTGATCTTGAGTCTCCAGGATCAGGCCCTGGGCTGAAGGCGGCGCTAACCTGCTGAGCCACCAGGGCTCCCCAATTTATATTTTATCCACGAGTTTTATATCTGCATTCACAAGTAAGATTGGTCTACTTTTCTCCTTCTTGTATTAGCTTTATGTTTTTATTTTAGTGTTTCATCAGTGGTATCAATATCTTTCACGTAAGAAACGTGTCATTATTGAAGGGCTAATGAACAGTTAGTTGTCTTATTCTGTCTTATTCAGTTGTGCAGAGTTTCATGGCTCTCCTTTGCTTTATATTCTATCACAACTAACTGAGCTTAGTATATTGTCACCTTGCACTTAAACTCTATAGTATTTTAGTAACCGGTATGCCACCAATATGACTACCTTCTAAAACATTTCACAGATCATTGCTAAAGTAATCTTCTCAAATCTTTTCATTGCCATGTATTCTTCCCTTTTCAAAAATCCATTCCCAATACTAATTCACTTGTGAAAATTGTGCCTTGATCAGGTAAAGGTTAGATAAATTTATTTTCTGACGTTGACAATTATAACAAAATATGGTTAAAAAGCACATTTTATATACATAATATAAATAAGCTATAAATAATACTTTAATATTTCATTCTGAATGCACTTAGAATAATATAAGAATCTTCATGAAATAGTTTATCTTTTACGATGCTATAAAATGGGAAGAGGACTCTTATGGATTGGGTTTCTAGATAAAGTTTTCTCTCAGAATTCAAAGGGAAAAAAATTACAGAGATGTAGAAAGCAACAACAGTATACTTGTTACTCTGTGTGAGCATATGTAGTATTTGTATTTGTGATTTAAAGAAGCAAATATTGTCAGTTATAATTTATAAAATAAAATGTGTATAATTGTCATTCATCAAAAATTTGGAATGTTTTAGTTTATATGTCATCTTGAGAAAATTAAATGAATCTTAGCTAAATATAGAGCTCAAGTTTCATCGATTCTACTGTGTCTCATCTGTCTTTGCAGAATGTACAGCTTTCACTCATCCTTGGAATAGATGCCTATGACAATATATATAGATAGATCAATATTCTCATATACATGTGTATATATATCTCATATACATATATAGTCACATAAATTAATACAAATATGCACATAAACTAAGGTGGCAAACATTAAATGCATTCAGCTAAAGTGAGGGAAGAACCAGTGAAAACGTAGAGTGATGGAAACAGGGGAAACTCAAATTTTTGAAATGCATTGGACAATGTAAATTGAAGTGAAACAGCACTTATTTCCAGCATCAGAAAAACATACACAAAACTCTCTGGTTGGATCTATTTTGGTCTATAGGCTGCATTTTTATTTATATGCCAATGTAGCTAAGTTTAGTAATCCTCTCCTCTCTGTTACCGCCTGTAAAAACAACACTTTTTGGAATAAAAATATGTTTTTACTGTAACCTGTTTAATATGCATTTTTCTTTAGTTTTACCATATGATTCAAATGTATGGTTTCTTTCAGGCAATAATTAGATTATCAACCTTACCCCCTCCCTTAAGCCTTTGTACTGTGTATTACCTCCAACAATCAACACAGTCCCAAGTTAGGGCACAGGATCCTGAAAATAAATGTCATATAGTTTTTGGAGTAGGAGTTCAAAATAAAAATTAAGTAAAATTATAGAAATAAAATACAGTTCTTATGAACATGCATTTGTACACCAAAATTCATGTCATAAATTTGTATGCCAAAATTCATGTCATATATATGTATATAGTTGTTGTTTTGAAAAGGAGGAATGCAAAAGAAAGAGCATCCCAAGCAGGAAGAACAGCCTATGGAAAGGTGAAAAAGTTAAAATGAATGTTTCATATTGTACCTAGAGAATGCATGACTCCTGATACAAAGTAGCTGCAAAATAAGTATTTATTGAACATGCCAAATTAAGAGCAGACACCAATAACTGATGAGACATTTTGTTTTTGTTTTTCTTTTTTTAAAAAAAATATTTTATTTACTTATTCATGAAAGACACACAGAACTGGTATCGCTGGGATGTCTGGGTGGCTCAGTTGGTTAGGCACTGGATTCTTGGTTTCCACTCAGGGTCATGAGATGGGGCTTGTGTTGGGCTTTGCACCAAGCACAGAATCTGAGATTCTCTCCCTCTCCCTCTATCCCTCCAGATCCTGCTCTGTCTCTCTAAAATAAATAAATCTTTAGAAGAAAAAAAAACTTGTATCATTAAGTCCAGTGTATGTAAATACACTTAAAAGGCCTACCTGTTGAATTTCCAAATATTTTTCATATATTCTGATTTGTTTCATATCCCAAACTTAAAATGTAAACATCCCAAATGAAATCATTTTCTTTTACCTCCCCCATCCAAATTAACTATAATCTCTCACTCTTTCTTAAAAACACGTAGACAAACTACATTGCCTAACGTTTAGTAAGAATTCAATAATTAAAATTAGTAAGTTACCAAGATGGCAATTATTTTCTTCTTTATAAGGATCTCTGTACAATATTCTAAAAAAAAATTATATTATATCATACCTCCCATACCCAGGTCAGGTCTAGATATATTTGCAACCTCGTGGGCTCCCTAATGCAAATGTACCTCTATCTCCATAGCCATCTACCATGACAGACTTTTCATTGGCTCATAGTCAGATATGTTTGATTCCACTCAGCTGATTTTGTTTTTGAGCTTTTCCCCATCTGGTGCATCTACAGTATTTGTTATACAATATATGTATTTCTCAAGAATCTTATCAGTAGCTTAAATATATTCAAGTCTTAATAGATTCAATATTGTAGATTCTTCTCCCTTTAATGCTTTTCCCACACTTTTTTCTTTTTTTTTCCACACTTTTTTCATAGTTTTATTTTTTTAATATTTTTTCATCATGTAGCCCCTAAATTGGTCCTTTTTCCTATTTTCTACATACTTATATAGAACTGACCACTATCTCTTTACCTTTGTACAGATGTGTTGAGATTTCTATTTTTGTATTTGAGCTTCACTGATCTTTTTGTAAATTATTATTTTGTGTCAGTGACTCAAATCTAGTTAGCTCTATGACCTCCTAATGCTCCTAATAAAAGTAAATCACTTTTCTTAACACATGATTATGTGTCCTAATTAATAAACTCAGTAATTATTTTTATGGTAGTTGGGATCACTTTGCCCTTTACATTTTACTTGTTATTACTAGATCTTTAAACAAAGTGTTTCAATGAAAGTTCAAATGTATATAGTAGGTACACTTTGAATCTTGTGATATATTATAAGGAATTGAAGCAGGAACTACCTCCATCTTAAATGAAGGAAAGTGAGGCTTAGCAAAGTTGGGCAATTTATCAAAAGCCATTTAACTAATGGCATATTCAAAAAGAATATCTAGTTTATTCCAAACACTTGTTGGCCAAACTTCTGTTTCTCAACTACAACAATATCACACCACATGAATAGAAAATTAATCATAAATTCAGATTGAAGAGGATTTACATCTTAAAATAACCCAAGTGGAATTCTACTTAAGTAGCATCTGTTCCCACCCACCTCCTCTTCTGATTTTTTCCCCCAAAGTGCAAGGATTGAGGACATTCAGCAATGTTCTTATGTGTTTTACCTCCAAACTCAATGTTTAAATTGACCTTTTGATGTGAGTTACATTGTCCTATAAGAAACGGACTGTATGTTCTATAGTTAAAAATTCCTTAAATCAAAATAGATCTCATATTACATTTTTAAAAATGGAATTTGAAATTCAGCTAATAATTTCTTATGGTAACATTATAACAAGGTTTTATTGAACATGCATTTGTATATTCATATTTTTGTCACAAATCTGGTTTGTTTGCCAAATACATGATCTATTAAGTTTTGTTTTCCATTGCAAGGTTTTCTTTTATTTGTATTTTGCACAGGATGATGATCTGAACTCACACATATTTAGCACCCCATCACCCACCAAGCGGTAAGTACCAAAGCCTTTAGCTCACAATATCACACACAATTTCTAACTTATTTTTAATATTTATGACCATTTATCTGTTGTCATTAAGCGCTATAGCACTCACAGATGTTAGGAAGCACCTAAAAATGTGTGAACTATGGACAGCAATGCAAGTAATGAAAATGAGCCTCCCTATGCAGTCTGCTATGCTAATCTTTGTCTGGTACAACTTCTTACTTTTTCTTGCAAGCATAAGAAGCAGATTTGGATATTCATGTTAGTTTCTTGGGGTTTCATGGAGGTTGAGAGTGGAAAGTGGTATCCTTTTAATTTCTCCATGAGTAGCACAAGCTTACCCAAGACTCTTAGGTCTATACTTCAGTACTCAAGAAAATGTTCTTAGTCTTTGGTGCTCCCTAAGGGCTTACAAATACACTTATGTAACCTAAAGAATAGGCCATTGCCTCCCAGTAGCTAGCATCCTGTCCTAGACAGAAATAGAAATGGGGTCCTAATCCAGACTATGGACCCTAGAACTGTCTTCTTTGCTTATCTTTCTCCTACTTCTTCCTTACACCTTTTTCTTAACATTTTTATTTTATTTTATTTTATTTTATTTTATTTTATTTTATTTTATTTTATTATTTTATTTTTTGTGAGCGAGAGAGAGCTTTCATGAGTGGAGGGAGAAGCAAACTCCCCACTGAGCAGGGAGCCTGGTGCGGGACTAGATCCCAGGACCCTGATCATAACCTGAGCCCACAACAGATGCTTAACCGAATAAGCCACCCAGGGACCCTTATTCCCTACTTCTATCTCTGTTTCCATTACCTTCTCTCAAAACATTTAAAAGGTAATAGCTCTTTTCAGTAGGAACTTATATGATATGTGTATCTGTGATTGGAGCGTAGTGAAGACAAATTTGGCTCAGGAGGCTTTTATGTTAATTGCAGTTTCTGAGGTCTCTAAGAGTTCAAAGTTTCCAGTTTTGTTCCTTGATTTTATCTCCTCCCATAATATAAATTTTTATTCTACTCAAATCCTTTAACAGGAATTTAGGCTCATTTATTCCTTTTGGCTTACTAGGCAGGAAATAAGAGGGAGAAGAAAAAGAATCTAATTCCCCAAGCTTCTGTCCTACTTTTTTCTTCACATCTTCTGGTGATATTATCAGAGTCACTGAGTCAATCTCATTAAACACATTATAGCCCAAGATTTAGATTACTTATTACACTTGGTGCCTTCCGAGTGGTGTGTGTGTGTGTGTGTGTGTGCGTGTGTGTGTGTGTGTGTGTGTTTATACCACACAGGAGTTTTTAACAAAGTGTTAACACCTGACTGAGTATAATGGCAAGGGCCCAGGATTGAAGGATTTACGTAGCCATGAAAATGTAACTATTAAGTGAAATATTTACCCAAGAAAAACTTTGTGTCTTTATGATTCTACCACAGAACAAAGAAGGTCTCCATAATTAATTCAATGGGCTAAGAAACATACCACTATAACATTCAAGTAAAGAATTATGAAATAGCATAAGATTTTGAAGCATTTGTGTGTTTCTCTTTTGTAGTAAATATTTATATTCTTTTGTTGCCATAATCTATGTTCATAATAGGTTCCCTGTTTCTACAAAAAAAAAGCATGAATGCTTTAAGAAATTTTCTCTGTTTTAGAGGTTGGATTCTAAATACGGAGAGGTTTCAGTAAATATTTTTGGTGTTATTGACCACAAGAAAGAAATGACCTATAAAAATAATTTTTACCCTCATTTGCGCTACTGTGTCCAAAAGAGGAGCTGTGTTGTGTAAACAAAATCAAGGTTAGCACAGCTTACGACAATAGCTAATATTTATCGAGTAGTTACAATGTGCTAGATACTATTCCAAGCATTTTATGCTTATTAATTTTGTAATCCTCAAAATAACTCTAGTAGGTTATTTTAATTCTCCAAGTGATGCATATTGGTGACAGTTTATATCAATTCCTGTTCAATCCAAATCAGCTTCCTTTTACCATAGCAAATCTCCATCATGCTTTATGTACTTAAGTGTTATAATCATTGAATTATAAACAAAATTAAAACAATTCAGTTCAATTAAACCAAATTAATTAAATCAAAACAAATCTGTTAAAATAGGAATATCAAGTGAAATTTGGCATAATTAATCGAGTGATGATGATATTATGGTATTACAACCCTTTTCAATAGTGCTTCCTTTAGAATTTCCCTGAAGGTCAGTGACAAATGGAATCCTTATTGTGCATTAGTAGGAGGCTATCTTACTCCATAAACTGATGATTTTGCTATTAATGAATTGAAAATTTAGTCCATGTGTAACAATTATTTTCTGTAAGACCCAATTTATTTAAGAAATTGATAATTAGTCCTTATCACTTTGAGTGCAATTTGAAATTCCACCACTATTTCTTTGTTGTGAGTCACTTCACTAACTGGAACAATTACTGTTGCATCCCTAATTCCACTCTTACAGTCCTGCAGTAGCACTTCCCCTCAGCTTCTAAAACTGACTTTTTCTTGCTTATACCTTTCTTGGGGAAGTGTCTGGGTATGGAGGACAATGGTAACTCTTTGAATCTGAATCTCTTCCTACATCTTTCTGGGGAAAAAACAAAAACAAAAAACAAAAACCACAAGATTGAAAATAACAAATAAAATGACATAAACAAAAGCCAAAAATGAAACAGAAATCAGCCATATTTTAGACATTGCTAGGAGACACCAATGCCATCTAATTCTTATAAATAGAGAAATGAAAACCAAATTCCAGCAGGCTCTCATGGCTGGTGAAAGTCTCCAGGTACAAAGAGTGAAGGAAGGAGACTTTAGAGATTCTGTGAAAAAAAAAAAGAGTAAAATGGAACATATAGCTAAAAGATAAATAAATCACTTCCAGTAAGAAATTACAACAGGAAGTACCAAAATACCAGAAACAAGTCAAGAAATTGGTAGTTTCCAGCACCAGCTACAAGAATGGGGCTTCTGTGTAGACAGAGATGGAGGAATTAGCCTTTGGGGAGCATTGCTTCTTATGGGGAGAATCTGCAAGATAGAGCAAGAAAAAGAAAGGAGGGGGAGAATTATAGCTAAGGATCCTACAGAAATGATAGATAAAAATGAGACACCATTCATTCCTGCTAACACTGCAACTATAAATGACACGACCAATTTTTTTTAAAATTCACTTTAACATACTAGTAGACAAAGGCATTCTTGAGCTAGGCGATTATTAAAAAAAAATGCCAAGGATTAAAAAAAAAATCAACCAAAATCAACACAAAGTACCCCAAAGAGTAAGCAGAAAATTCAAATTAAAATATTTCCTGTGATAATGTTTTTTCCAAAATTCAATAAGAAAGTAGAAGGACACTGTGTCAAACACTCTAAATTTTATTAAACAGCCTTTAAAAAGCATTTAGTTATAATTCTAGAAAGCCATTAAATCAGGAAGTTTAAAAAATGTGACAAAAAAGGACACAACACAGGAAAAAAATGCAATGAAAGTCCAACTCGGAGAAGAAATTGAAGGCAAAAATGTCAACCAGGAAATGAAGAAGAAATTAGAAGTTACCAGGGAAATATGTATTGGGATACAAATTTAATAAGTGACTATTTTTTTTTTTTTTAGGAGTAAGAAGTTTAAGAGGAAAGTGGATGAAATGCCAGGAAAGTTAAAGAAAAAAATCTGTCCTTTATATGATTAGACTCACTGGAAAATTAAAAGAAGCAGAGTAGAAATGAACATTGGAATCTGTAAGCCAAGAAAACTATCCAGAAATTAAAAAATTGCTTAAATCTACATTTCAAAAGGGCCTATCTTGTACCTGGGAAAATGGTCTAAAACAAATGATTTGGCAAAATACATTAGGAAAACTATTCTAGTTTAAGGGGGAAAAAATAGTTCCTCCAAACAAAATAATGAAATTATCTATAATGGGAAGTATATTAGTCTAACACCAGCCTATCAAGAGCAATATACAGCACAAAGCAACAATGGAGCAATACTTCCAAAATGTTCAAAAAGAGAAAAGTTAAGCAAGGTTTCTATATTTAGCCAAGTTGTCTTTAAAACCTCAAGACTGTAGAAAAACAGTTTCAACTGTGCAAGAACCCAGGGTCCATTGTATGGGTGAGTCGTTTGTGAGGCATCTACTCCAGGATGAGTTCATGTAAGTAACCAAGACATACCAAGGAAATCTTGATACGTGGATTTATGATGATTTCATATATTTAATTGAAAATCACAGACTACCTCAAGAGTAGAGTAAGAGATGAGAGGATAATATTTAAATGTCAACATTCTATTTAGATTAAAAATGGAAGGAGAGAGAAGTGCAAAATCTGAAAAAGGTAATTGGCTATTGCATATGTGAGTGCCAATGACTACTACATAACTATTTTGTCGATATTGATAAACTGATTCCAAAGTTTATATGGAAAGGCGAAAGACATGCAATCTTTTTCAACATAATATTCTTTCTTCATCAGTTACCATGTTTTCTTTTCAAAATAGGTTATTTTTGCTCTTAATTCCAGACTTCCATATTAGTAAAAACATGTTGTTAATATCTCTGCAAAAGTAGACTGGTTATTGGAAAATTCCCTTGGAAACAAACTCAGGTGTATCACCACGGGATGTACTTTTGCCATGCTTAAGGAAATTGGCAGTTAGTTGTTTATTTGGGTTGCTCTGGGATTCTATTTTAAACTCTCCACTATTATATACCCTAAAGGATTACACACGCCTGGTGGCAAGCATGCTGAGTATGTACAATTTGATTCACTTCATTGCTCAGATGTTCAATACACATCATGGTAATGTGCAAACTGAAAATCACAATTTCTCCTCTTGCTGAGCATAAGGGACTTATCAATACTGATGATTCTTCTCACGCAGGCTTCTGTCCCTGCAGAAATCTTTGAGACAGCTGATCAATGGCTAGGCTGCCATTTAAAAATTCATTATGATCCCCAAGGAAGATGTGATGCTGTGTTTCCTTTTTATAGCTCAGGAAACGTCTAAACGCCTGCACCTACTCCTTTCATTTGTTGTATGTAGGGCGGCCTATTTAGAAAATATGGACTACAAACCTAGAAAGAAAGATGAAAGAAAGAAGAAAGAAAGAAAGAAAGAAAGAAAGAAAGAAAGAAAGAAAGAAAGAAAGAAAGAAAGAAAGAAAAAGGAAAAAAGAAAGAAAGAAAGAAAGAAAGAAAGAAAGAAAGAAAGAAAGAAAGAAAGAAAGAAAGAAAAAAGAATGTTTTTCCCTACATTACAAAATTTTCCAAAGTCATAATAGATCTCCACCGAACAAAGTTAGAATGTGACATATCATGATGGAACTAGATAATTAGGTGAAAACTTACTAAATAAAAACAAAACTCAAGCAATTCACTAGTTTAGTCTGGTAAGTGAGTCTGTAAAAATCAGATGACTGAAATTCTATCCTTATATAATTCTGCACATGTATTGATTAGTTAAAATTTATGGAATCTGCTATGACTGATCATTATTCTTCCCTAGCAGAGTGACTTTTAAATTTTGATTTACAATATAATCACCTGTAGAACTTGAAAAACTCATAGATGCTCAAGCCCCTCTTTCCCCAAACTTACTATATTGGATCTCTAGGGCTTGGTCATTTGCATTTTTAACTAGCTCATCAGATAATTTTGATGTACATCAATTAGTGGATCATTCTCTTAGCACATAGTAGGTCTTCTAATATGATGCATGAAAGGAATTTACTATTAATTGTTCACTATCAGTGCCCGGTATTTAGAGGACCAGTTTCTTTTACTGTAACTATACCTTTTGCCACTGTTCTATTGGCATCTCACTTTACATTAATATATCTATCCTCTAGTGGTAGGAGCAGGTAAAAAGAGATGAAATAAAAATTTGTCAGTTTTTCTTCTCAAAGGTTTTGGTAAAAGGTTGAGAAGTAGACTAAAATTGATTTTCAGATTATTCTGGGGATTTTTCTATCTACACTCTCCATGATTTTTTGTTGTTGTTGTTCTCACAGATTAACAGAGATGATTATGTTATTTTGGATCCTAAATAAATCCTAAAATAGATTCAAGAATTACAGAACTAAAGAATTAACAGTAGTCTCAGAGATTATCTCAATCATGCCATTTTCTTGATATAGAACCTGAATGATTTTATTTATTTTTTTACTTTCAAACAGGTTTTCACTTTGCTTGATATCTTCAAGTCAGCAATATAGCGTAGGCCCATTAACTTGTAACAAATGAGCATAATGTGTCCATGAAGTCTTTACATCCTATCAACTTTATAAAATATATGCAATCTTGAGGCAACTAGTTTGAAAGAAAGGGAAAATCTGAAGAGCAATTTACAAAAAGGGATATATTTTTTTAAAAAATATTAAAAAGAGGAATCTAAGGGCTTATATGGACTATCATGTAGGAGACTAAAACCGTGTTTTCGATTGCAATTGGGAATGAAAAGCAAATGTGTTTTAGATTGCTTCAGGAAGTGTAGGTTCAGAACTTCTATTTGCACTTTCCTCAATCTAAGTACAATATGTCATGCCTCAGTCTCTTTGCACATGCTATTTCTTCCACTTGCAATGTCTTTGTCTTGCAAGTTTTTCTTGGCTTCAACTACCTTCTTTTGGCTTCTAATAGTTCTAATAATAGTAATATTGTGCTTGGCTGCTAGAGCTCCCCTCAGACAGAGGTCATATTCTGTTCACCTTAAGTTCCCCATTCTTATTACAGTGCCTTGAATATACTAGTGCTAGAAAAAAATGTTGAATAAATGAAAAGTTAAATGAAAAAATAAAATTCCTTTTGATGAACGAGTTATGGGTTAATCCAGAAAAAAAGTGATTGTGGGGGGTGGAGGAAGATAGAGTGAAATTGTGTTTTCTCTTCAGAATTTGTCAGAAGGTAAATGTGTGAAGCCTCTGATTTTTTTCTTCAAGCCTATTCTCTCTCCTAAGTTTACAGGGGAGGCAGTGAGCATGGCAGCTCTGGTGGCCTCGGAGAAGTTTCTTCTTTAGCTAGACCTACTACTTTAAAAATCTGAGCACAGAATCTGGGGCCAGACTGCTTGCAATGATATTTATACTGAAACATCTGAATGACGGGAGCTATAAGGTGCAACCTTCTGTTAGAGCAGCAACTTTACAGCCTTCAATAATCACAGAGCCTAAAAGCCTAACTGCTGGCTATAACCAGGCAAAAGCCAACTCCCATCACAACAGATTATAAAAAAAAAATACCCTGCATTTTGTTTTAACCAGAGCTTCACAAAATTTAAAGTGTGTAAGATTCATTTGAGAAGCTTGTAAACCCACATTCCCATTGACAATTGATTCTGTATGAGTAAGAAGTTGCCTGGAATCTGAAATTTAGCTACTGCTTTGTGATTCTAGTGCAATTGGTCTTTGAAAATCATTGTTTCATATTAGCTGCTGAAAAAAAAAGTTTTTGGCTAATTACATGATGAAATCCTAAAAATTTGCCCAAATAACATACAATTATTTTAAAAATACTTAGTTAGCCTTAATGGAATTAATCAAGATATGTAAAAAGTTTATTTAATTCCTATTCTTTGCAAGATAGAGGCAGACAGTATAGTAGTTCAGAGACTGCTCTGTATTCTTACTGTGCTTTGGGTAACAGGGCACTGGTAGGAGAGATGCTTAAATGTTTTGCATCTTAATTCCTTCCTTTTTTAGGAATGGGAAAAATGAAAGTCATACAGAGTGGCTGTAAGGATAAAATGAAATAATACGAAGTACTTAGTACTATGTACTACTTCTAGGGGAAGTTAAATACAGGTTTTCTGTATTGTGTGATGTCATGTTATGATGGAAGGGCAACTTGCAGTGGTTGAGCAAGATATAATACAGTTTACCCATAACACAGATAAATATGAAGTTCTGTGGAGTCCAGAAGACAGAAATAGTATATTCTGGGGCGCCTGAGTGGCTCAGTCAGTTAAGCATCTACCTTTGGCTCAGGTCATGATCCTGGGGTCCCGGGAATGAGCCCTGAGCTGGGCTTCCTGTTCAGCAGGGAGTCTGCTTCTCCCTCTCCCTCTGTGATCCCTCCCACTCTCTCTCAAATTAAAAAAAAAAAAGAAAGAAAGAAAAGAAAATGAAATAGTATATTCTACGGTGGGCAGAGTATAGAAAAGGCATTGTGGATGGAGTGACAGTTGATTTGAGCCTTGAAGAATCAGTAACCTATAAACATATGGGCAAGAGCATCTCCAACAGAGAAAACAAACAATTTTTGGAAGCACAGAAGCATGGTGTTTATGGGTGAGAGAGTGCTTTTATTTTGCTTTCTCAGAGGAGTAATGAGAAATCAGATTGAAATGTTACATAAGTCTAGAAAAAAAAATGGCAATTGAATTTTTGCTTATTTGATAGCTTTTTCTATACAGGTGTGTCTAACATGAACAGAGCAGCAGACACTTATTTCCAGCTTGAGAAGCAGTCCCAGAGGTGGTAACCGGAATGTCAATATGACTGCCTTTTCAAAATGCAATGAGTCAATTGGAGTCTAGAAAAAAGGTCTCTATTAGTCACAGATAAATATTCAACTGAGCCTGTCACATGAACCTAACAAGAGGGGAGGTGCCAGAAGTATTGAACAGATACAGCTTTTTTCACACCACAGTCCCCAGGCTTTTCCTAAAGAGAATGTAAGAAAATGACAGTATTTAGAACTGAAGAGAACACCACAGCTTTTGGTAATGAGCACCACAGTGTAAGTAGGAGTGTCTGAGTCCATTCTTTCCCTAGTTTTAACCCTTTTTGTGGTTTGGGGTAGATTCTAAAGCATTGAGGACATTCCCTTTCCAATGCTGTGACTCCTAACCTGAAAGGAAAATCATGATCTCAAGATCTTGCATTAGGCCAGCAAGTATGAGGTGTTATTTTTAGTAAAGAAATATTAAACTGGTACTTTGGTTTTTAAACTTAAAGTAAAAAAAATATGTTATATACTATTAATTCCAGTAGTGTTATAGAAATTGAAAATGAGTTTTTTGAACATTGCAAAGAAACAATAACTTGAAATCCATGTTAGCCATTCAACTGTCTTTTGAACATCAAGTTTCTAAAAGATAGTCATACCTACACTAAAGATTTTCTAATAATATAATGTACTTGTTATTGTTTTAAAAGAAATTATATAACAAAAAAATCAATAATTGTGGACCTGAATTCAGATTTTGTAAAACATCTGTATTGTAAAATCTGTGTTGGCTGTGTTTCTCTACATTAAAAACTCATACGCTAAAATATATGTATATATGCATATGTGTATATATGCTTAAGACCTATATACACACACATAGATGCATGTGTTTAAAAGAAGACAAATGTTCATAGGATTCCTCTAAAAGGATTTTCATTAATATATGTTAATGCGATATGGAAAGATATTGCATTAATGACTCCATTAAACATCCAGAATTGTGCATGCTGCACATATACCAAAAAGGATATTATTCAGGGTGCTTCACTGAGTAGGCAACACTAGATCATATCTACCTCATGATCAGAATGAGCTGGCCTCATGTGAAGTGTAGGCCACATTATTGCTCCTAAAGGTAATATTAACATGTTGAATGCAAGGGACATGGCTTATTGAATGACCTCGAAAATCCAATATGGCCATTGTTAGCTCTGACAGTTTTGCTGACTGACTTGTTAGGTACTATTATTGGTTTTCCTGATGACCCATCATTTTTACTTTCAAAGTGTATACACCAATTATTGACAACATCATTAGAATGACAATATACCAATACTATTTCACTACCTAGGTGCCACATAAAAAAACAACAAACCTACTTATACAAGAATTACCATGAGAAGAAGAAGGTATGAATCTGAGGAATAAAAGTAACATGAACCTTGGGACAAATGGAAAGGTGATTTCTGTAAACATCTAACTTAATCTTTAGCATAAAAGAATGAGGGAACTGGCTAAGTAGCTCAAAAATGAGAAATCCCAAATAAGCTTTGATTTAAAGTATTTAATGAATTCTTTGATTTTGTTATTGCTAAGGTTTATGTATAAAGAATAGGCTTGTGGTATTAAATAGCTGGACACTCCACACACTAGTGATATTTTTTAAATCATCATTTTTGTTCTAGAATGTAAATGAATGAATATTTTATTTCAGAACATTTTATGTGCAGAACTGATTCCAAAATCTTCTTATCTTAATTGATGAAATATACTGCCTGTACAAACATGTGCCTCTTTAAAAATAAGCTCAGGAAAATCCCAACCTGTTTTGTTTTTAAGTAATATACTTCTGGTTTGATAGCAAAACATCATGAATTTGGCTAGCATTTCCCAATGAATAAATTATATCCTAAGGCAAATTTGCACACTTTGGGACTTGACTGAATAAACTCATGTAATGTGGTTCTTGATTCCTCCTAGAATTTGATCCTCAGAGCTTGCAAGCAGTACTACAATGATTATATCCTAATGATGTACCACCTTTTGTCATTTTATTGTTTTACTCTCTAAGTGTACATGCCTTATATAGAGGTCATAAGGAACAATGATTTACATTGGTTTAGAGAAATCCAGTTCAGTGATAATTTGCTACATACCTCCTGTGTATCAAGAATTGTTCACTTAAATTTCTGTTGATATGTAGTATTCAAGAGTTTTAAGCAGAGAAATTAATCCGGATGCTATAAGGAAGATGATTCGAGGCAATCACCCCATAAGCAAGATGATGCCAGAGTCTGGGCTAGAGATGTTCAAATTTTACTCAGGCTCTGAGGGAGATAGATGATGAAGACAGAAGAAGAGAAGAATCCAAGGAATACTAAAAATGTAAATTGGGTCCGTCTGGTGATTAATTACATGTAGAAAATGGATACAACCAAGGGAAAGAAAAGAGTTGAGGGTGTTTCTAAGATACTTTGCATAATATCTTTGGGTTGGGATGATTCATGACCTCACATCTCTTGGGATAAAGAACACAGGAGAAAGTATTGATTGGAGACGAAGCTATACAAGGGTTTAAACTTTGGGTATATTAATTTGGAAGTTCTTCAAGGCATGCAAGTAGAGCTTTCCATCTGGATAGGAGAGTCTGAATGAATCTCACAAAAATTTCAGAGCTGGATATAGACATTTAGTTAGAATCAGCAAATGATAGTAGAGTGGATGAAATCACATTTGGAGAGAACAGAAGAAAATAAAAAGAGTTTGATGGTAAGCTCTTCTTATAGAGAAGATAGATGTTTAAGGCATTGATAGAATAAACAGCCACTGTAAAAGAAACTGAATGGGAAAGTCATAAAGGTAGAAAAGCCGACAGAATGGATTTATGGAAGCAAAGGAATTTTATGAATAATGAAAGTGAGTATTCACTTACAACATCAGCTTCATTACAGCAAGGAACCCACCTGGCTTGTTCAATGTTGCATCCTCAGCGCTGGGAGCAATGTCTACGCCTTAGTGGACACCCAAAAAGTGTTAAATTAATGAATCAATCAATAATATGAAATGTGCCTCAAAGGTTTACTCAAATAAATACTTAACAACCTAAACATACAAAGGGTTGGAGTCAAGTCATTTTACAGTGGAGCACAGAGAGGAGAATCCCATCATCAGATTGTAATTTCTTAATAACAGAGATAGCATCTCACTCTGTCTTCTTACCATAGTTCTATGTAAGGTAAGTACTCAAACTGAGTGTGCTTGCTGAATCAACTACATCTAAACTAGTTTTACTCCTAGATGAAAACTTTATTAGTTTGCACTTACTATTCCTGTCCTTCCCCTCTCTCCCCTCCCACCCCCCTCCCAGCTTGGCAGTGGACATAGAGTGTCTCAGGAGTTGGGCCCACACTTGTGGGTAAAATGATTGGAAATGGTCAGAGTAGCACTATTTGCAGATGGGCTTAATTATGCTCTAATCCTGGGAGCTCTGAGGAAATGAGATGAAACCGTTGCTCCTTATAATGAAATTAATTCTCACTCTTCTAGACATCAGATTTGTTATACAGTATTTGAAATTTTTTGTAAGATTTCTTATACAGTATAAGAAATTTCTTGTTATGCAGTATTTGAAATTTTTATAAGCTAGATACCAATACTATTGGATATTGGTGAATATGTATTTTATAGCTATTTTTTAGCTGAAAATAAAGGTTTGTTCATGTGAATATAATTAAATTACTTTCATATATTTACCTGGATATTAAAAAATAATGGTATTATTTTAAATCTGGAATTTGTCCTCCCTTCCTTCCTTCCTTCCTTCCTTCCTTCCTTCCTTCCTTCTTTCCTTCCTTCCTTCCTTCCTTCCTTCCTTCCTTCCTCCCTTCCTTCCTTCCTTCCTTCCTTCTTTTCTTCCTTCCTTCCTTCCCTCCTTCTTTCTTTTAGAATGGATATAGGTGGAAGCTGCAAAATTTCTGATTTAGGTGATTATATTTCTGTTTTGTTCCATGTTTCTCTCTTACCACTATACAGCTAGTTTACAGTGTTTGGATACATTCTTGGTATCTGCAATGATTTGCCAAAATACTAGTTGTAGGTAGACTGTTATATAAGTTACTGCTGCTCTGCAGACTCTCAGCATTTGGAGCTCTGTCATTGACAGTTGCACTTATTGGGAGCTGTTCTATCTAGACTTACAGGATGTCTCAGCGGATCTTTAATCTGATGTGATTGTGCCAAAATAACCTGGTGCCATGCATGCACAATATGTCTGTGCTAAAAATTCCCGCGGAAATTTTGGATGAGTAACCTCACAGGCAAAGTAACTGGGATCTGCTATTTTAAAAACAGAATTAATGCGATTATGTTTGTTGTTTTCAAATAGCGAAGAGTATATTATCACTAAATATGTTCAATTGCTCAACATCCCCCACATAAATGTTTTATGCTAGGTCTCCTATAAAAAATATCAATATAACATACAGCTTCAAGTGCTTGTTTATATTCCCCAAGTTCATAAAAGTAGAGCCCCCAGTATAAGACTTCATTTGTTATGGGAAACTAAACTGTCTCTTAAAACTATTTTTGACTCCTTGAAAACTCTGTGATATAATCAACTTCAGAACCAGCTATAAAGATCAAATAATTAGCTAGAAAGAGTGGAAAAGCATAAGACCCAAATTGTATTAATGTTCCTCAAATTTTTGTATGCCTAAAAGCCACTTGGGAGATTTATTAAAATTGCAGATTCCTGGGGCTCTGTTTCATGCCTACTGCACAGGAGTCCATAGGTGTGGAGTCTGAATTAAGGAATTTCATAACCATCCTTAATGAATTTTATATCCCTGGCCCTCCTAAATGCATAGTGTCCAGGCGGTTTCAAACTTTTCTGGGATTCAATGCCAGATTTTTAAAAATCTTAGTTGGTTTTCATATTTTCTTTCAGCCTTTGTTTATATGTGAAGGTGGTGTGAGATTAGCAATAGACCATCATGAGTCTGACAATCCCGAGAGGGTGAAAGGTCAAGAGAAGAGAAAGGGCTGGGCCTCCCCATCCTCTTTGTACAGGACATAAAGATAAGACATCCTTACTCTTAAAGCAACACACTCATAGGAGGCGATTGACCAATGAAGTGAAGGGAATCAGGTCAATCCCTGAGCAGGTGTATTTGCTATTTGAATAATCTGGGGAACTGACCTGATTTTCAGCTTTGTCTTGTCAATGGAGACGTGAACTAAATTTGTCCTTCACTGCATGCACACCAAGTATGAGAAGTGGTCAGACAGATCCAAATGGTCGAGGTGCTTTCAAGACAGTTGTATTAGTCTTTCATTAACATTGACACCATATTCAAATGAATTTTGATAACCCTTTGGATATTATAAAGTCTTATATATATGTTATGTCATTTGAGCTTCAAAAACTACAGGACAGGATTTTAATCCTATGTTTCTGCTTAAAAGATAAAAAGGCCAGAAAAATCTAACAGCTTGTTATTTGAAAATCAGGGACTATAACTCAGATTCTCTGACGTATCGTCCAGTGTTATATCTTTGATTGTCCTTTGATTTCTTTTTAAAATTATTAATGAATAATTGTTGCTAGGTAATAGTATTAATCTATTAGGATATTTTAAGTTGCAAGTCACAAAAAAAGTCTCAATTTGGCTGAAACAATAAAAGTAATTTTTTGATTCGTCAAAGCAAATGCTTCTATAATTAATATTGCTTCGAGAGAGGTTTGATCCTGGAACTTACATAAGGAACTCCCTATTTTTTTGCCCAACTTACCACTGTTGACTCTGTTCTCCAGCATGATCTTTCCTTATAGCCATAAAACAATAGCCAGCTACCCACCAATAGCTAGATTAAAATCTCGGATTTACATCATATGCTCAGCTCTGCAAGTAGAATAGATGGTATGATGATCGGCTTAAGCCAACCACAGGTCATACTTGAAGGTGAGATTCTCAAAAGCCCGGTGGTAAGGGAAAAGAATGTTCATGGAGATCAGATTAATTTTGCTTGTTGGAATTCTGATTTCAAAGTCCCAGTATTCTTTACTATTGATATTTAGATTATTTGTCTGGTCAGCTGGAGATCTGTGATATTGGAGTAAACACACTGGGTAACAAACTAGTTAGACTAGTTTTAGAGAGGACAAATCCCATTATTCTCCTAATTCTGAACAGCATTTGGGCAAAGCTTTACTTTTGATGACAAAAAGAATCAAGATAGAGAGTGTACATGATTCCGTGTAATTTCCTTATTCCATTAATATATAAAATAACATGTATAATTAAAATATATAATCACTGATATACAATAATACATTATATATATTGTGCACATACTATACCAGTAAGTCTTAAATCATGAGTGTTTTGATAAACATGGGAGACAATTTCTACGGCTTTATTCCAGCCCTGCCCTCCAAATTTTATTGGTGACGAAGTGAGTATTGGCATTAATTACTAGAAATACAACAAGAATATATCAGTGGAAGAAAAATATGAAAGCAAAAGACAAATTAAAAAGGAATTTTCATAGTTTCCTTAGGAAATCTCCAATGCCAAAAGAACTCTCTAAAGTTTAGGAAGATTAGCTTATCTTGAGAGAAACCATTTCAATTTTATTTTATTTTATTTTATTTTATTTTATTTTATTTTATTTTATTTTATTTTATTTTATTTTATTTTATTTTATTTTATTTTATTTTATTTTATTTTATTTTATTTTTACCATTTCAATTTTAACAGCAACATGACTTTACACAGAAAAACTGTTCAAGAGCTTCATTTCAGGGGATCCCTGAGTGGCGCAGCGGTTTGGCGCCTGCCTTTGGCCCAGGGCGCGATCCTGGAGACCCGGGATCGAATCCCACATCGGGCTCCCGGTGCATGGAGCCTGCTTCTCCCTCTGCCTGTGTCTCTGCCTCTCTCTCTCCTTCTCTCTGTGTGTGTGACTATCATAAATAATAAATAAAATTAAAAAAAAAAAAAAGAGCTTCATTTCATTAGCAAATATTTCTTTTTTTTTTTTTCATGAGCATGTATTTCTTAAGCAACAACTCTGTGCCAAGGATTTTTTTAAAGCATCCCATTCAATTACTGCAGAGAATTGTGTTGGTTGGTTTTTAGTCCTATTTGTTGTATTTGTGGATTGACCAGCCTCTAATCCCAAACTCCTTAGAAGGATATTGATTTGCTTTTTGAAAATCACAGGTCCCTAATACTCAGATCACCTGGTTGGGACATACTAACCATACCGCATTTCTCACAATGACCACATGACTTTCCCCTTAGCTGGGAATAGATTTGTTTTTTCTCTGTCCATGGTAATTGGTTCAGAGATATACCCAAGCCAGATCAATGGCAGTCATTTCAGGAATGTTGCTGGAACTATTAAGAAAGAGGAACTGGTATACTTTTTACATGAACTACCTAGATATAGACATCAGTCTTCTGGGGGCCACCATAGGGAAGAGAAATGGCTGGGAAATAATACCAACATGGAAGAGAGCAGAGCTGAGAGATGTAGATGAATATCTAGTCTTGATGATAATATTTGAACAACTATTATCATCCTTGTCTGAAACTACACTATATGCTTTCAGTTAAGTGAGCCAATAATTATTTTTTCTTTAAGCCAGTTTGATTTGTGTTTCCTTACAACTAAAGTATGGACTAACATACTAGTTAGTGCTAACCAGTGCTAACAGGTTTATAAATGTAAACCCTTACTTTTAAACTAATGAAGAATTAAACATTTGAGTATATACATGTGGGGGAGAGAATGTAGCCAGTTATAGTGGACATTTGTTTAAAAAAGAGTTTGTACAAGTGATCAAAATCTTCTAAGGGTAGACTCAATTTAATTGCAGTTTCCCAGTAGATACCATGCCCCTCTTTTATCACAAGTAGTCAGAGATTTCATCTCCTTCATAGAAAGACAATATTTCTGCATATTTATGTTGTTTTTAAATCAAATGTGCCTAGTTCTCAGAGGAGGCCACTCCAGGGTCAAGGAATTTTAGAATAAGAGGACCTTGGGTACACTTACAATTTAATTTTACTCTAGGCGTTAAATAGGGAATTTGAAAGTTGTAGATTTTTGGTCTAGCATGTTCATCTAGGTGACTTTCTTTTTGTGACATTTTGAAAGTGCAAAGCATAAAATAACTGAGTGTTTTGATAAGTCTTGAAATAAATGGCATGGTAAGAAACCATAAGAATGTGCCAAATTATACACTTTTAATTTCAGTCCAAATAGGAAAAATTATTCTTTCTTTCTTATGAAGGAAAAGTTTATGTACAATGAATTTCTTCAAAGTGCATATTTTGATGAACTTTGATAAATATACACACCATAGTAACCACCACACCAGTAAAAATGCAAAAAAATTCCAATCACCTCAGAAAATACTGTGGTATAATACTCTAGTCAACCAATATCCCCATAAGCAATCACTGTCTGTTTTTTGTTTTTAAAAATATTTTATTTATTTATTTGACAGAGCAAGAGAGAGAGCACACACACGCAAGGGGAGCAGCAGGCGAGGGAGAGGGAAAAGCAGACTCCCCACTAAACAGGGCTCCCGATGTTGGACTCCAACCCAGGACCCTGAGATCATGACCTGGGCCAGACAACTAGGGGCAACTCTGCTAGCCTTAGGGTGGACAAGGTGGGAGAAGAAGATAATATGCTGGAGATCTTAACCTACTACTTTGCAAAGCTTGGAGGGAACAAACTGCCTAGGATTAACATCCAGGCTCTTGTGGCAAAGCCTAAAAGGGATGCTATGAGATGAGATTCCTGGGAAAGTGAGGATGTAAAGAGGATGTTGTGGTGATTGTTGGTGAAACACATGGAATGCCCTGTACTATCTGACCTCTAATACAAAGGAAAGTAAAAGCTAGTAGAGTAGTGGATATCACATTTCTCTAACCTCAACTCTTCTTTCAACTTTCTAACTCAAATTTCAGCTTCTGGTTGGGCATCAGTGGCCAGCCAAACTGCTCACAGTAGGGGCCAACCCACTTCAGCAGCCATTTGTTTCTCTTCCTTGCCACAGGTTGCTCTGCCCAGTTCCTCAAACAAATGCATTAAAACAGCTGGCATTTTCAGGCATCCCATTGTCATGCAGTGTGGCCCACAAGCATCCCTAGCCAATGGAGCAGCCCCCAATCTAGGACATGTTTATAATGAAATAATATACTTCCACTCAGCTTATTTAGATAGTTCTCATGTTCTGGCAAAAGGCCAAGGAAAGTATCCAGGTGTGGTGAGTGTGGCTATAAGATGGGGGAAGGGGGCAGGGAGTAAGCGAGGTGGCAGTGGTATTTCTCCCACTGACAGCAGGCAGAAAAATGAGAAGCATCACTACACACCGTGTCCACTGGCAGCATTTGCATGGCACTAAGGAGGTTCAAAGCACTCAATACCTTAGAGATTGGATGATTCTAGCCTGAAGGGAGGCTTGACCCAATGAAAGGGGGTCATGTGGGTCCCCAAAAATCTAGAGAGGAGATACAACGATTTCTTAGAGAGCTGGAAGTGAGGCAGGCAACTATGCCCCAACTTGGAAGATCCTGATTGGTCCAGTCACTATAAGATACTCCAGTCCCCACCAGCACCTAGGAAAGGATGACAATATCATCCATAGGATGACAGCATCATCCTATGATGCTGAGCCCAATCATAGGATAAGACATTTGTGATATAGAGCAATCTATTTCTGATCTGGAGGAAGCTATAAGTCTCAGGAATGAGTATGGGTTGTGGGAAAGGCCTGAGACACAGAGGAATCTCTGAAAGCTAAAAGGCTATCTCAATCAGTTGTAAAGGGTCCAGTAAAAGTAAACTGGAAGCAAACGTGGTTTGACTTCACTGCTGCTAAGATCCCACCTGAACATGCAGACTGATGAACCAACACTGTGTTCGTCATCCTGAAGTCTGAACAACAGTTCATACCTGTCCCAGTTGTCCCTATCATACCTGATGCCCTGCTAACTCCAGCCAAGGCCTTGGGGATATTGTCCTATTTGGAATGGGTTCCTCCCATGTTCCAGGTATAGAATACAAGCCAAGATTACCTCCAGGTGAGGGCCATTGGAGTCCATTAGAGGCCTCATATTGACCTATGTATTGGTCCCTCAGAAACAAACAAAAGGTGGCACGGAGCCAAACGTATAGTAGTGTCCCCTTATCCATGTGGGAAACATTTGAAGACCCCCAGTGGATAGTACTGAGACCACAGATAGTACTGAACCCCCTATATACTATGATTTTTTCCTATACATACACACCTATGATAAGGTACAATTTATAAATTAGGCACAGTAAGATTGACAATCATAACTACTGTCAAAATAGAATAATTATAGCAATACACTGTAATATAAGCAGTATAAGTCTTTCTCAAACTCTCTTATACTGTACTCACCTTATACTGTACTCACCTTTCTTCTTCTTCACGTGATGCTATGAGATGATAAAATACCTAAGTGAAAAGATGAAGTGGGATGAATAATGTGGGCATTGTGATGTAGTGTTAGGCTACCGTTGACCTTCTGGTGATTCATCTGGAGTAGCACTTGCTTCCAAATCATGGTTGACCACAGGTAACTGAAACAGCAGAAAGCAAATCACAGATAAGGGAGGCCTGCTATACTGACTTACTTGGTAACTCTCAGAAGTTTTCTTGCCTCCTCAGCACCACTGATGGTTGCAGAAGGCAAAAGGTTAAGATCAGGAAGGTTTCTTTGGGACTGCAAATTGGGTGTTCTCCCCGACAAGAATATGTTTTTAATCTCTCTGATAGCAGAGAACATATTGGCCATTGATATTCCACAAGATCAAACTCTGGAAACCTCTAGCAGTGAATTCGACTTCCAGGTTAAAGCAATCAAACTAGAGTTAAGAGGGAATGCCAACTGGGAATCAGTATGCATGCTGCCCCCACAGAGTGGTAACTGTCAAATGATAGAAATTGTCTGGGGGGCGTAAGGAAATAGGAGAAACTATCCAAGAACTGCACCAAGTGGGCATTGTACACCTTGCCATAGTGCTTTCAACAGCCTGATATGGCCAATAAAAAAAGCTAGATAACTCATGGTAGAGGACCATAGACTACTGAGAATTGGATAAGGTAGTGCCACCATCCACGTGGCTGTGCCAATATTGCCATGATCATAGATACTTTGGCCACGGTCCTAGGAGTAATACCATGCTGTACTACACAAATGCATTTTTCAGTGTACCTCTGGCCACTGAGTGACAAGATCAATTTGCCTTCACATGGGAGAGGCAGCAAGAACCTTTCAAGTCTTTACCCAAGGTTACCTGCACAGCCCCACAATATGTCACATGATGGTAGCTTAAGATCTGTCACTATTCTCCTTGTCCCCATCAGTAAAATGGGCCCATGACATTGATGATATAATGTTACCATATGAAGACTTGCCTCTGCTGCAGGACACTCTGCAGGCTTTGCTGGGACATCCACCAGGGACAGGATAGCTAGGTAGTGAACCTACAGAGAACTCAAGGCTCAGGCACTGCTATAAAGTTTTTAGGAGTCATTTGGTTAGGTAGGACATACATTGTCCTAGGACCTGTGATTGATAAGGTGCAAGCCTATCCAATCCTTCAGAAAAAGAAAGAGATGTTAGCCTTTGTAGGGGTTTTGGGGTTTTGGAGGACTGTAACTGCCCACCTGGTAGAGTGTCTCTGTTCCCTATACAATCAGGTAAAAGGGCAGATGTGGGCCTGAGGATCAGAGCAGCAAGCCACCTTTGAAAACATGAAAATGTTAGCAAAGCAGATTAAAACTCTGGGAACTTTCCAAGTAGGGCTGCCATTTGAGTTAGATGTATCTGTGACTACAGAAGATATGGGTTGGGCACTGAGGCAGAGAAAACAGAAGGGGAAAGTAGCAGTGGGATTTTGGCCCCGAAAGGGGACGGCAAACCAATATACCCCCACAGAACAATAGCTTCTAGCAATGTACATAGCACTCCTCCAAGGAGAGCCTCTCACGAAAGAATATCATTTTATAGTAAAAACTTCTCTATCAAAGGGTGGGTTGAGAATATGTTCCATTGACCCACTTCTGCGGTGGCTCAAACTCCCACTTTGACTAAGTGGATGCCTATTTGCAGCAGAGGAGCACCTTGTCTGCCAGCCCACTGTCTCTACAAATGCGGTTCTACTAGGCCTTTTAGGGTATACAGATCCTTCAAATGCCTACCCCCTTTCCTGCAACCCATAGATAGGGAGCAGAAGAAATACCCACTGAGGGATGGAGTGAAGGCAATCGATTCACAGGGACCACAGTCACTATTTAGCCTGACACTGACCTCATCTGGCGGCAAACAGGAATGAACTGCAGAAGCCAGTGGGCCAAACTCAGTGGCTTAGCTGGTGATCACTTTTGAGTCCTGGCCATTTAACCCTCGGCACTGATAATTGAACTGGATCTAAAGGGATTAACCCCATAGTGTGGATAATCATGCATGAGCCCTTCGGAGGTCAGGAAATGCATAGAAAGATTGGTCACTATAGCACTCGGGGGATGGTGTACTGCCAAGGATGCTGAATTGCCCTTGAAACACAGTGACCTGGTTAATGCAGTAATAGCATGTCCTGTGTGTTCCGAACAACCAAGGCAGCTGCCAAAGGAATCTGGAACCATAAACCCAAGTTCCCAACTAGTGAGAGACTGAGAAAATTATTCTCCTAGCTCCCTCCCTCAAGTCAGTGTCCTAAGTATGGCTGGTTTGTGTGACCACTGCACCTGGCCTAACCCATGCTTTCCTCTGAGCTGCACAAACCAGGCTGCCACCATCGGAGGGGATTAGAGAAGCTGAGTAGCATGTACACACATACCCTCATCGAAAAGACGATAACCAGGGACTGGGAATCACATTTCAAAGGTCATGATGTGCAAGACAAGACAACAGTACGTGATATTGAGTGGAGGTTCCATCTCCACTCTAATTCACAAGTAGCAGAGATGATAGAAAGGAAGAATGGACTATTAAAGTAGCGGAATAAATTTACTAACAGATAAAATCACCTACATTGGGTAGACTAAGGTACTATTCCAGGCTTCACTATAATTTAACGATCAATCAGTAGGGCCTATGGTTCCATATGTTTAGACTGGGGACCCCTTCTGAGGCACCTAACACCGTGAAGGTGTGTAAGTCACAGACTATCATTGTGGATAAACGGGCTGTGCTGCTAAGAATGCTAAATCCCATCACATCCAGAAAAGGCATTTTCTACTGGAATCTGCCAACAGGCTGTCCCACTGGGATGGGTGAGTTACTCCATGCCTCTGGGTAAGGGGGGAACTACTCAATCTCCACTGGCATCCTATTGTCTTGCTGCAAGCCAGCCCTCTTGAAACACAATACCTGGAATGGACCATGTAGCATTGAAAGAGGGGAGAATATTGCGATATTGGGAGAATATTGGGGCTAGTCTGGCATATTCGACCCCCAGTCCATTTCCTCATGCCTGATGGTGCTACCTGCCTCGGTCAACATATCTGGTATGCACATGCAGGGCAAATTCCTAAAGCTGCCAACCTCCCTCTCCTTATGGCCAGGTGGGCACATTCTGTTTTCCATCCACAGATCATTTGGCCACCATCTTTATTCCTTCCATTGGTCTTGGGGACGTAATCGAACACATGGAAGCCCTTACTAAATTCACCCAGGAAGCCTTAGCTGATAGCCAGCAAAGCTTGTCTTTACTGAACACTGGAGTCTTCCTAATGAGGAAAGCTGTCTTCCAAAACAGAACTGAGCAGCATCACTGCCTGGCGAGGGGGCACCTGTCCCATTACGCACATAGCAATCCGTGTGTTGATACTGTTGAGTCTGCTAATGCGTCAACTTTATTAAATCACATGAGACACAAGTGACCAACTGGAGGCATCCCATCCTTGGCCCAGAGGACCTAATAATTCAATGGCCCACACCATGGAGCTCTTGGTGGAAAAAGATGTTACTTATTTTGGGAATCATTATCTTAATCCGTGTCTTCTCTTGCACGGGCCTCTATTACTGCCGTGGTACCTGCCTCCCATGGAGCCAGACAGCCACCCCCAATTAGCCACCTTCAGGCTGATGAAACCCCTCTCTGACTGCTCAAGCCACATTTCAGAAGAGGGGGATCTGTGAGACGGCAAGAGCCGGTCCCAGGAGGTGGAGTGCTCCAGGAGGTCACTGGAAGGACAGACCACAAACTGGCCTGCTAGCCCATGGGGCAGTGGGAGGCCGCTCAGGACCTGCCCCAGCCCAGCCCAGCCCAGCCCAGCCCACTCCTCCCCACCCCAACCCATCCCACCCCACTCCTCCCCAGCTCCCCAATCCTCCCCACTCCTCCCCAAGCCACTCGGCCCACCGCACCTCATCCCACCCCACACCTCCCCTTCCTACCGCATCCCACCGCACTCCTCCCCAGCCCACCCCACCCCTCCCCACTCCTCCCCGACCCTCCTCACCCCTCCCCACTCCTCCCCAGCCCTCCCCACCCTACCCCATCGCACCCCACTCCTCCCCAGCCCTCCCTACCCCACTCCTCCCCAGCTCCCCAGCCCTCCCCACTCCTCCCCACCCTAGCCCATCACACCCCACTCCTCCCCAGCCCTCCTCACTCCTCCCCACCCTACCCCATCACACCCCACTCCTCCCCAGCCGTCCTCACCCCTACCACTCCTCCCCAGCCCACTCCTCCCCACCCTACCCCACCCCACCCCACTCCTCCCCAGCTCCCCAGCCCTCCCCAGCCCACCCTCCCAGCCGCCCCCCTCCTCGGGCCTCGGAGCGGTCCGCCCACCCGCGGTTTCTGCAGCAGGAGCAGTTCCGAGGACGCATCCCTGCGGGAGTAAGGTGTTGCTGGGACCATCTGGATTGGGTGCGTCGCTCATCGCGGTTCGGGCCCCTAACTTCGAGGATCCTGGCGGCGCTGCGGGAGCGGGAGCGCTGCGGATAGCGGCCGCCGAGCCTGGTGAGGCCCCCCGGGGGGGGGGGTGCGGGGCTGACCCGGGTCTCCGTGGGCCGCTTGGGAGCCAGCGCAGGTGCCGTGCGGCACCCCGGGGCCTGCGGCTCTCCGTGTCTCGGTTCCCGCGACCGTGAGGTGCGGTCTAAGGATTTTACCTGCTGTGTCTCCACTACTGTGACGTGGAGGTGGGTTTTTGTTTTTTAATGTGATTATTTGCTATTCATATTTCTTACCTCTTTGGTAAAGTATCTCTTAAAGGTTTTGCCTACCTGTATATTTTTAAGTTCGTCTGTCTACTTAATATGTTGTAGATCCAAGGTATTTATGAGGTATGTGGTTTATAAATCTCTTCTGCAAATCTGTGGATAGCTGTTTCATTTTTTAATTTTTTTTTACTTTAAAGAGCAAAACATTTTGATGAAGTCCAACTTATGTATCTATACATACTTTTTTGGTTCATGATTTTGTACTCTATCTAAAAAATATTTGCCTGATCCAGTTTTCTCCTTTTATTTTTCTCTGGAAGCATATCTTTAGCTCTTACCCTAAAGTTTGTTATTCCTTTTTATCCAATATTTGTAATGATGTAGGACAAGATGTGAGGTTGGTTTTTTGCATATGGTTTTACAGTTCTGCACCATTTGTTGAGAAAGGCTCCTAACCGTAATAGTTTGCAATTAGTGCTGTAACATAGTATGAGAAATTTTGTAGCTTATAATAACTCAAATCTATTATCGTATGGTTCTGGAGGAGAGGGGTCCAAAGTCAGCGCCACTGGGCTAAAGTCAAGCCAAGGTGTTGGCAATGTCCGTTCCTTCTGGAGGTTCTAAGGTGGAATCCTGTTTGTACCTTTTCCAGATTCTAGAGGTTTCCTGCATTCTGTGCTCAGGCTGCATCCTCCATCTGCAAAGCCAGCGATGTAGCCCTGTCAAATCTAGTGTCCTGATTCTGCTTCTGTCATCACATTGCCTTCTCTCATTCTGAACCTTCTTCCTTCCTGTCATAAGGACTCTTATAATTACATTGTGCTCACGCAGAAAATAAACATCCTTAACTTAATAACATCAGCAAAGTCCTTCTTGCCATATAAGGTGACATCTCCATAGGTTTAGAGATTAAGACATAGATATCAGTTAATGTGTATGGTAAAGTCCCTAATCTCATTCCTGATACCAGTAATTTGTATTTTTTAATCAATTTATTTTATCCACTATTGAATTTTTAAAGAACCAACTTTTGAATTCATTGATTTTCTTTTTCTTTTTTTTTTTTTTTTGGATTTCCACTTCATTTTATATTTCATTGATTTCTGCTCGTGTCATTATTATTTCCTTACTTCTAGTTACTTTGGATTCAGTTTGATTTTTATTTTTCTAATTTTTTAAGTTGAAACTTAAATTACTGCTTTGAAATGTTTCTTCTTTCCTAAAACCATCACTTAATTTAATGCTGCAAAACTCCCTGCAAGCAATACTTAAACTGCGTACCTCATATCTTAGTATGTAATTTTTTTCATTCATTTCAAAGTATTTTATAATTTATCTTTCAACTATGAGTTCTTTCAAAGTATATGGTTTAATTTGCAAATACTTTGGGAATTTTCTGGTTATACTTGTTTAAGTTTGTTCAGATAACATACTTGGTATGTATTCAGTCCTCTCGAATTTATTTTGATGTTTTTTTATGGGCCAGGATGAGGTCTATTTTGATAAATATTCTGTGTTCACTTTAAAAGAACATGTGTTCACCTAGCATGGACTCTATATGGACTCTGTAAATGTCAGTTTGGCAAAGCTGACAGTGTTGTTCCAGTTCATCTGGATCTCTATATTTTTCTATTAACTCTTGAGAAATTGGTAGTGTAATATATAATTGAATTAATAACACATTCATCAACTTAATTGTTCAATTGTTTCAAGGAGTCACGCATCTCAAACAGTTGTTTTTCACAAAATAACTTTATTAACAAAGGTCTCAAACCATCACTAACTGCCTACAGGCAAAGCATCTTAGTACCAGGAAACCCAAGGTCTATGATGGTGAAGGTCTTTAGAATACACTATTATAGGCATATCCTAGCTATGTGACCAGCCTTAATTCTTGGAGCCCCATTAACATTTACTAAAACCAGGTGCAAATTAAAAATCCAATTAGAATTTCTAAACAATGCTTTCAGGCTATTAATTCCTGCTCTGAAACAATCACAAACCATAGTTACAGAATACTATATGATATTTTAATAATTTCCATAGCATTGACCCAAGTGTCAGTAGCTCTGGAGATAAGCATGAGATCAATCCACAGATGAAGTGAATCCACATTATACCAGTGAAGTGTGGTTATCAATTTAAGAAGCAACCAAACTAACATAGAATTTCTGTGAAAATTTTAACAGATTTTTGCATGAACTTAATTTTTTTATAACCTTTGCCTGTTGTAATTTGAACTGTATTATAAGCTTAAACTTATAGCTTTTAATAAATAATCAACTTATTATTAATGAGATATAAATCTTATTCAGGCCCATAATTTCCCATTGAGATTATATCCTAAGCAGATTTTAAGTCAGTTTCCCAGTACTTTTAATCAACTATCTGTATTATCATAAGTCTTATGTCATCTATCAAATTGACTCTTCCAATGACCTGAATATGGTACCAAATTGCAACATAATTATGAATATTTAAAAACAATTACAAAACAAATCAGAAATTATTACTGTAATGTTTATTGCTACTTTCCAATAGAAATAAGCATTCCTATGTGCCAGATTTTATTATGTGCAGAATTATTAACCAAAGGCTGTGTCTCAGTGAGGTATGAAGTTCTAGGAAATCCTTATGAAGATACATTCCTTCATCACACAGGATCAAAAGAAGGTGGTTTTGAAATGGAAGGAGGCTCCTAAGAGTCTTTTAACTGTCTCTTGGGAGTATTCCTGTAAAATTTAAAATTTGTCTATACTAACAAATTGTACGATGGCTTCCTTGTCCTAATCTGTGATGTTGCCAGAGATTTTAAGCAGACTGATATAAAATATACTCCCCATTTGGAAACTTGTATTGATAAGGGGTCTGTATATTTTCCATAAATGGACTAGTGTTTTGGCAGTTGTTTGCCTGGCCAATCGGATTGGTCTATTTGAAGTAATATATTTAAAACTCCTGCCTGTGTTATGATACAAAGCTTTCACTCACTGTTGTGTAGAGGCATGTTGTCTTAACTTTCTTTCATTTGCAAAAACTATTTAGTTAAAACTATATTATCGGAACAAACAGCTTGCACTCTTGGGTCTATTTCATGGAATTTGAATACTCCCCAAGCCACCTTTACTTCCAAGATCGTTTTTTTCTCTGAGAACTCTCTTAATTAAAGCAAATTCCATTTATCTCAGTATCCCTAGGCCTTTTCTTATTTCCCCTAAAGCTCTGTTTGATCTGGACCTAAATGTTGTTTTTTCCATCATGTTTGTTGTGCCCACTGTGTGCTATTTGTCTATGTGTAGTTGGGAAACATAATCAAACATGCCATATTTTCCAGGACAAAGTCATATGGGAAATTAGTGTGTGTATGTATATACATATAAATATACATATACCAGAATATCCTTCATAGCTCTCTCCAAATTTCCAGGTATTGCATATCTGATACATGATACCAGTGGCTAGCCATAAAAACTGATCCATCTCAAGAACCCACATGTTCTCTTAGTTTTCCTTTAAAGGTATAACACTATTAGGCACGAGGAAAATAGGAGAAGACATTCTATCATTTTACCTTTTCTTAAACAGTCCACTAAAATTGATAGTTACACAGTAATCTTCAGGGTTTTTTTTTTTTAAGATTTTATTTAGTTATTCATGAGAGACAGAGAGAGAGAGAGAGAGAGAGAGGCAGAGACACAGGCAGAGAGAGAAGCAGGCTCCATGCAGGGAGCCTGACATGGGACTCAATCCCAGGTCTCCAGGATCACGCCCTGGGCTGAAGACAGCGCTAAACCACTGAGCCACCCGGAATGACTTAATTTTCAGTTTTAATACAGAATGAAGCATGTAAGTATCTCCTACAGAAAGAAATTAACATAGAGATAGTCCCATTTGGGGTCACAATAGTAAATTTACCCTGTAAAATGAAAGCCAAATGACATAGTATGTTAGTATTATTCCATTTAGACATCAGGAGGATTTCTTTTCTTTCGTGGAAGCATATGACATAAGCCATTCCAAAAACAATGTTGCATGATGCTATCTCCCAGGTCATGATGTTTTGTTTTTAGTAATGATGGAGCTCAGCAGAAAAAGTCTATAATCTTTACAGGCATCTGAGCCAAAGCTAAGAAACAAAACTATTTTTTTTTGCTATTATATCTTTTTTGAGGTACCAAAATAGTGTTTAGTGTTCCCTTATGGATAATTCCTTTGTTAACTCCTTTACCCTCAGTGATTAGTTTACTTTCTTTCCACTTATTTCAACCCAAACTTCTCCTCCTCACATGTGTACTCAGGTTTAGCCATGGTGTTGATCCATATTGGTAAAAGAAATATGCACCTTGCTAGTGCCTCCCCCTCTCACCATTCTCATTGCTCTGGGATAGGATTAGAAAAATACAGATTTATGGACCATCCACTAGGGAATAAGGCACTTGATATTGTTGAAGCCAGTTTTGGCTTTATACATTGGATTAAGTGCATATACATTTAGTATTTTATGTCTCCTTGAAAAATTTACCTTTTTATCCAGTTTTATTGAGATATAATTGACATACAGCACTGTTTAAATTTAAGGTATATGTAGCGTAATGATTTGATTTGCATGTATTGTGAAATGATTACCACAATAACTTTAGTTAACATTCATCATTTCCTATAGATACAAAAGAAAAAAAAAGAAAAGAAAAAAATGTTATTTTCCTTGTGATGAGAACTTTTAGGATCTTCTGTCTTAGGAACTTTCAAATATGTCACACAGCAGCGTTCACTATTAATCATCATGCTGCACATTATATCCACAGACTTATTTATCTTACATCTGGAATTTTGTACCTTTTGATTACCTTCATCTAATTCAATTATGAATTGGCCCTTTAACATTATAAAACATTATTATTCATTTTTTATAATATTCCTTTTTCTGAAGTAAATCTTATCTAGCAATTCATTTTTTTTAAAGATTTTATTTATTCATGAGAGACACGGAGAGAGAGAGAGAGGCAGAGATGTAGGCAGAAAGAGAAGCAGGCTCCATGCAGGGAGCCCAGTGTGGGACTCGATCCCGGGAACCCCAGGATCAGGCCCTGGGCCAAAGGCAAGCGCTCAACCGCTGAGCCACCCAAGTGTCTCTTATCTAACAATTCTTTTTTTTTTTTTTTTTTTTTATCTAGCAATTCTTAAAGCCATTCTGACTTTGTTTTGATTTGTGCTTACATGATGTATCACTTTTGTCCTTTTGCTTTTAAAATATCTTTGTATTTATATTTAAAGTAGATTTTCATAGACAGTATAAAGTGAGTTTTACTCTGTTCCACTTTACAGTTGGAGCACTTAGGTCATATGAGTTTGATGTAATCATTAGCATACTTGCATTTAATTTTATAATCTTGCTCTTTGCTTTCCATTATGTCATGTGTTTCTTTTTGTTTATATATTTAATTTGTTTATTCATAAGAGACACAGAGAGAGAGGGAGAGACATAGGCAGAGGGAGAGGCAGACTCCCTGCAGGGAACTCAACATGAGATTCAATCCCAGGACCCCGGATCATGACCTGAGCCAAAGACAGACGCTCAACCACTGAGCCACCCAGGCATCTCTATCATGTGTTTCTTTTTCTCATAGTAGATAAAACATTTTTTTTTTGCTTATTTAAATTCATATATGTATATAAAGAATATTTTTCTGAATGACAGTTTTTGATAGTGAGTAAAAGTTACAATGAAAAACAATAAGCCCTTTCACTATTTTTTATATTCCCCAAATGAATGAGACCATATAATATTTGTCCTTCTCCAATTGACTTATTTCACTCAGCATAATACCCTCCAGTTCCATCCATGTTGAAGCAAATGGTGGGTATTTGTAGTTTCTAATGGCTGAGGAATATTCCATTGTATACATAGACCACAGCTTCTTTATCCATTCGTCTGTCGATGGAAACCAAGGCTCCTTCCACTGGGTATTATACTATATATGTTGGCAAATCGAACTCCAATAAAAAAATATACATATAAAAAAATGAACACAATAAGCCCTAATTTTCTGTAACAGCTTTTTTTCCCGTAAACAACAGTCCATTTTTCGACAAATACCATCATTTAGATATGTCTTCTAAAACACATGAAATTTTTTTCTAAAGTGCTAAAATGTATATCATCTCCATTATTTCAGAGGAGAATTACAATGAGCAGAAAAATACATCAACTTAGATTCTCAAGGTTATCTCAAATTCTGGAGTCCCTGGTTCCTGTGATAGGGTAAGAGTAACAAATGATTTGGACTAAAATCAAGCAAAATGCTATAAATCTTTTTTAAGAATAAAAAATTCTCAACTTTTTAATATATTGAAACAATTTTTAATCAAGTCTAGATACGTGACAACAAGACCTGAGAATGTTTTCTAGAAATTGTTTTAAAAATTCCCAAATAGGGCAGCCCCGGTGGCTCAGCGGCTTAGCGCTGCCTTCAGCCCAGGGCATGATCCTGGAGACCTGGGATCAAGTCCCATGTTGGGCTCCCAGTGCATGGAGCCTGCTTCTCCCTCTGCCTGTGTCTCTGCCTCTCTCTCTGTGTGTGTCTCTCATGAATAAATAAATACAATTTATTAATAAAAAATAAATATAAATAAATAAAAAATAAAAATTCCAGATAAACATTTTTCCCATTTCATATTTTACTATTTATATATTTTTTGTTTTGTCTGTCTTTTCCTTCCACAAATTCCCAAGGACAATCCCTAAAAAAACTGTTAGCCCTATTATTTGGTTGGAGGAAACAATCTCCACCATCCTCCGGTCTGTGGATGTCTAGAGTGTAAATCTGATGAGGCTGACGGCTTCCTGTGGCCAGAGCAGTGTAGTAGCAAGTGGTCTGATCCTTACTAGAACCCTATTAGGTACAGTGCCTCCAGGATCATGACATTGAAGTCACTGAATCACTCTTTGGTGTTTTTACTGAGCCACAGTGCCCTCGACTTCAGACCAGTCAGAACATCATCTCTTTTGTCCTGATGAACATGGATAGTATCATATATTACCGTTTTCAAAATTCTAGAAAATAAAGAACCAGGTAACCACCTGGATTACAGGAGCCCTTGTTAGCACACCATCCAAATAATAATCCCCACAGCTAAAAGTCAACCCCAAGGGTAATTAAAGCCAGTATGTAATTCCTTTTATTAGTGAGTAGGTGATTACACGAAGTAGGGATGCTGGTCCCATAGCTATACTTTTTATTGTAGTCACTGCCCTGCATGACATGAATTGTACAGCTTTGCTCCAATGCCAAAGAGCTCATCCTGGCTCATAGGCCAATTCTGTGCTCCAGGTACCTGGCAGACACAGCAACCAGATTCCAATGGGTTTGTCTAACTACATGAGGAGAAGGTAAGGTTGTAGAGGGTAGGATGCCAAATCCATGACCCCCAGAGCCACAGGCTGAGCAGCTGCTGGGCCTGACAGCCACCAGTCCCCCTGTGGCAATGGGTACCACTGGGAGCAGGGAGCAGCCCCAGGAGTCCTAGAGCCCACGGCTCCCTGTGAGTCTGCACTGGGGAGCCTAGGAAGCATGGTCCCCTTGTCATGTGGCCTTTGTTCTTTTTTTCTCATTTCCTGCCTTCTTTGGGTTGTTGAGTACTTTTTAGGATCCCACTGTATTACCATTATTCTCTTTTTAGATATATAATAAGAACCAAAGAAGCAGAACCAATAGGAGTCATATATGTATATATATGATTTTTTTTGTCTTAAGGCCTTCAACTGATTCAGAACATATTCATCATTATGAGATTCCATCATGTTGTCATTTTATAGCCATACGCACTTCTCTCCTGCCCCTACTTCTTCTTCTTCTTCTTTTTTTTTTAGGATTTTATTTATTTATTCATGAGAGACAGAAGCAGAGGGAGAAGCAAGCTCCCTCTGGGGAGCCCGATGCTGGACTTGACCTCAGGATCTCGGGATCATTGCCTGAGCTAAAGGCAGACACTCAACCACTGAGCCACCCAGGCCCCCCAAACCCCTACCCTCTTCTTAACCACTATCAACCATAGCTCTGTTCTCCAATCCTATAACTTCGTCTTTGTAAGAATGTTAGTAAATGGAATCATACTGTATGTACCTTTGAGATAGTTTTTTCCCCCCACTCACCATCCAAGTTTCCTAATGTCAGATAATTCTAACATTTCTGTCATTTTGATCTGGGCATCCAATGATTTTTTTCTGAATTCAGCCTGGGATCTTCTTGGTTCTTGATATGAGGGGTGATTTTTAGTGGAAATTTGGACTTTTTCATGTTATGTTCTGAGACTTGGGATTTTATTTAAAATTCTGGTTTAGTGGACTTTTTCTGACACTGCTTCAACAGAAAAGGGGAAGGAGGTGTTGCCTCAGTACTTCCAGAAGGAAGTAGATGTTCAGGTTCCCCACTTGTATTTTGTTGGCAATCAGGAGAGTGAGAGCTTTTTACTTTGCTGAACAATCAACTCTGAGCTCCCCATGTGGAGTCCATTGATGTTGCGGTGAGAATGGCTCTGTTAGCACTGTGTAACACTGGGTAAGAGTCCTGACTCTCCTCTAGGCCTGCCATGGCACTAGTGAGGAGCAGTGCTTTGTTGGGTGTGCACTTCTGGGTGAGTGTGGGATCTAGGCTGTATGCTCTTCATTAATTCTATGATCAGGGGACTCATTACCAGCTGGTGAAGATGAAAATCCCATCTCCTACTTGACCTTGTCTGACATCACCTCAAGGGTGATGACTGCCTTATAAGAGTGGAAGTCTAGTTTTCCCACTCAGCCTTTGCTGGTGTGGATGGAGTATGGCCAGAGTTTTTTTCCTTGGTTTTTATTGGAGTAGATTGGTCATTTACTAAAATTTGTCTGTCTTACTAGATTCCCTATTCCTGGTCTCTTGGCTAAAGAGAAGACCTTTTTGTTTGTTTTTGTTTGTTTTTGTCTGCACTTTCTGACATTTCTAAGCTATCTTCTTCAGCTCCAAGTCTGGAATAAAAAAAAAAAGAAAAAGACATCCCAGAGAATTCATCACCATGTTATCCCTTGGATCCTGAGGTTCCTGCTGGTCTATCTTCTTGCTACCTTTCAGAGTCTTCTTAAAATTTTACATATGTACATAGATACACACATGTACACACAACACACACATACACACACACACCTGCCTATCTATCTATCAATCATCATCTTAGTTTCCTCGGGCTGTCATAACTAAGTACCACGCACTGGGTGGCTTAAACAACAGAGATTTATTTTCTCACAGTTGTGGAGCTTAGAAATTTATAATCAAGGTTTCAACAGATTTGGTTTCTTCTGAGGTCTTTCTCCTTGAGGTGTTGATAGCTGTCTTATCATTGTGTCTCTGTACATACATAAGACTGATGTTTGTGTATCCAAATTTTCCCTTATAATGGTACCAGTCAGATTAGATTAAGGACTGCCCAAACCTATATATTTAGTTGTACTTAAAGAAATAGGGAAAGTACATGTACTCCATCATTCCAGGAGTAGAAGTCTTTATTATTGGCTTTAATATCATCACTTTAAATATTTCATTACATTCTGGCTTCCATTATTAAATCTAGTGAAATGTCAGCCATGATTTTTAGAGCTGTATATCTCTCTTTAAGATATATCTTGCTTTTTCTTTTGGTTTTCAGTAGTTTGACTGTACATGTGTAGATATGGCCTAGTTTGTGTTATCTATTTTGCACTTACTTGACCTCTTTGTAGTTTATTTTCTTTACCAAATTTTGAAAATTTTCAGCTCTAATATCCTGAAATACTTTTTTCTTTCTCATTTCTCTCAAGTCCTTTTGGAACTCCCATTACACATAATAGATCACTTGATTTTGTGTCACAGATTATTGAGGCTCTTCTGTTTTCTTGTCATTTTTACCTCTAGCTTTTCACATTAGATCATTTCTATTGAACATTTTCTGCATACATTGATCCTTTCTTTGGCCACCTCCAGTCACCTGTTGATCCCTTTGAGTGAATCTTTTATTTCAGGTACTGTGCTTCTAAATTCTAAATTCCTATTAAGTTATTTTTATATTTCCCATATCTCTGCTGAGATCCTACATATATTCACTCATTTTGACAATAGTGTCCTTTTGATCCTTGAATATGCTTTTATTAGATGCCATAAAGTTCTTTTCTGAAAATCCCACTTCTGGGTTATCTTGGAATCTCTCTTATTAACTGCTCTTTCTCTTGAAAATGGGCCATATTTTTTTCATGTAACTAGTAATTTTTGTTGTATATTAGATATTGTAGATGATACTTAGTAGAAATTCCGAATTCTATTATCTTCCTCTGAAGAGTGTTGATTTTTCTTTTTTAGACTGTTAGGTGTTAAACTACAGAAGCTTGGTTTTATGCTTGATTAGGAAAGATGTTTTGCTTTTATCTCTGTTCAAGATAAATATTTCTATAGTCCTGCTACATGATTGATAGTTTTAAGACATGACCTTGAGGTATTTCACTGAGAAGAACCCAAACTCAAAATTGTATGTTCCTTCTGTAGGAGGAAATTGAGATAGTTTCCAGCTTTAATCAGTCTTCCACTTGATGTTTTTCACTATTATCATTAGAGTCTTCTCCATGCATGCACAATTTAGGGAAAGGCCATAATAAAGTTATGTTTATGTATAACTATAAATCTAGTTATACATAGATTTGTGCATACCCCTTCAGTGTCCTCTTTTTTCCTCAGGATTTTTATACTCAGTAGCAGCAACTGTGGAAGCCAAAAACTCTATCCTTCGAGACTTCAAGCCACTGAGACAGCAGTTTTCTGTTTGGGTTCTAGTCCCCTCATGCTAGGTGGACTGAAATATGCTCTAGTAAAAAGGGGAAATCACTTTAAGATATAATTCCTTTTAATTTTATATGTCTCTTCATTTGATCTCCCATGCCTTCAAATAGTTACTTTAAAAAATATTTTGTTTAGAGTTTTTGTTTTCTGGGAGAGGGTTAAGTTATACCAATAAAAATTATACTACCAAACCAAAACCAAAACCTTTTTATATTTGTAAGCAAAGGAAAGTGACCAATTAAAGAGTGATAAGAAGATGGAATGAAATGTAAATGATAGTAATTTACTAGTTTCTTAGGATGATACACGAAAATGCCTTCCAGTGGGATTTTGAGTTTTAACAATCTGATTTTGTTCTTTTTTGAATAAGGGTTAGGAATATCAAGTAGGTAAATATGAAATAAGCAGATAAAGACAGAAAAAATCAAAGAAATATAAAATTTAGCTTTAGGATCCCATTCTAAAATCTGATTTTTAGACTGAATGTCACACTGTTTGCTAATTCTAAGTCTCCCTGGAACAATTTCAGTTATCATATCCAAGACTTCAAAGAGGAAATAGTAATGAACTTTTACACTTTTTATTAGATTCTTGAAAAGTAAGATTTTTCTCCTTATGACTAACAGAATTATTTTATCAATAATAAAAATCCAGGCAGTGATCTTTGTGTGCTGCTTCATTTGTTAAGTATGTTAAAAGAATGTTTTTAAGGGGTATTTGCAAGGTGTTAAAAAAATGACATCATTTTTTTTTCTTTTCCAAAATCCTCCTTAAATCAAAAAAACAAACAAACAAACAAACAAACAAACAAACAAACAAAAAACAAAAACTTTCAGAGAGCTTTAAGTGTCAGAGAGTGGGTAAACCAGTTAGTTCAGCTTGACTGGGAGGCTCTGTCATAAAGCCAAATTTGTACCTTTGCAGTTTCAGGACAATTTTCTTTTATACTTAATTTCAGGAGTCAAAATTAATTCCTCTTATAGTTATCCCTACAAAATTTGTTCTAGCAAACAAAAGTAAACTGAAATACAATTATCTTCAAAGAATGAAGTAATAGTCATCTCAGCCTCAATATTGGATTTCCCAATTATGCCCACAGTGTGGCTTAACTTTTTTATTATTTAAACTTGTCCCTTTGTTCTTAAGCCCTCCTTTTCTTATTGTGCTTAGGAGTCAGTGGAAAGGCTGCCTCTTGGAAGGTTAAGAAGTAATTTTCTGGGAAAATACTTTCACACAATTAAGCACGTCTTTTAAAGATAAACATTAAGCATTATGTGCGCAATTATGGTCTTTTAAGCTAAGCTGCTATATCCTGTTGAGTAAGTCATACTTTAGTTTTTCAACCTAACATTGTTTACCAAATAGACCTAAAATATTATGGAATTCAAGTTTGAAATACATGTTATCGTAAAAAAACAATGTTATTAAATTGGTTATACATGAAATTTTCTTTGCATTTTTTACTTTTCTGTTGCATGCATATTTTTATTTCTAACATTTTTTCTTTCTTTCTTTCTTTCTTTTGATTTTTATTTGAAATACACTTTAAGTGACTGTAACTCAAAACGGTACTAGTTAGGAACTCTTCAAATAGTCAATTTGAGCAGCTATTTGGATATCATCCTGTGGGTCCATTATGGCAATTCCTTCTAAAGATGGGAATTAGCGTTTATTAATATTTATTTACATACAATGTGTAAATATATGTATGTATTTCTCTTATTTCTTAAACATATTATGCCTTACACTTTCTGTTTCTCCCTGACTCCTGCCCCCTCAATCTATCATCTCAATTGCACAAATATTTATTTTGCTAGTGATCTCATTTTGTCACACCGTGAACAGGTGTTCATCACTTGTGTTTTCCTGCAAGATACTTTTCAAATCCAGTATACTGTCAAATACTTTTCCCTGTTTGTCAATGAGGTAGAGTTTTATTGGACATCCTGGTGTTATTTTGCATTGACAGGTTCAAGAAACAGGGTGAAGGCATGCATTGATGAAGACATATTGTGTACTTATCCGACTATAGGCTTTTGGGAGAATTGTTAAATCAGGTCCCCATCTTTTTAAATATTTATTGTGCTTGTTACTGCTTCTGCTAAACAATTTTCAATAATTTGTGTCTTGTTGAACTCTTGAAGTATACTAGATACAGAGGATTATAGTTATGTTTTGGCTCTTCTGCTACATTGTTAGTGACTGTTCTGTTCTGTAATTTGGAATGGTTTAACACTTATTTTATCTAAGATACCTAAAACAATTGTGCTATTTATATAATAACAATTCTATTAATAAAATTAAGCAACAGCAAAATTTGATTATGTTTTGATTATATCACCTATTTCTGTCACCTGTCTGTCCCATAATATTTGCTCAATTTTGAGTTGCATTTATGTAATATGATTGAATTTTTATGAATATATTATTATATTATTGGTAATATTGAATATATTTATGAGAGTTTTCATACAAATGCCATAACATTATGGCATTTTATTATCTATAGTGTCTTCAGAGTTAAGTAGGTGAAGTTTGCTCAAGTCATAGTTATTGAACACCCACAGGTGCATACCATTTATTATAATCGACTTGTCATAATCCTGCCTGCCAGAGGTAAAGGCACATTCATCATTTTGTTCAAATCTTTTAAACTTACTGAAACATTGGGACGCCTGGGTGGCTCAGTGGTTGAACGCCTGCCTTTGGCCCAGGGCGTGATCTTGGAATCCTGGGATCGAGTCCCACGTCGGGCTCCCTGCGTGGAGCCTGCCTTCTTCTCTGCCAATGTCTCTGCCCCCCTCTCTCTGTGTCTCTCATGAATAAATAAATAACATCTTTTAAAAATAAATAAATAATAAATAAACTTACTGAAACATGTAAGAGACTATATGTTAGAAATAATGTCAACAGTGATTCAATTAAAAAAATTACACTAGAGGTGTCAGGTGGCTCAGTCTGTTGAGTGGCAGACTCCTGATTTCAGCTCAGGTCATGATCTCTGGGTGATGGGGTGGGCAGCCTTGGTCTCCGGTGCTCAGGGCTCAGCGTGGAGTCTGCTTGTCCCTTTCCCTCCCGCAACCTCTTCAGATAAATAAATAAAATATTTTAAATAACAATAAAATTACACTACTAGGTGAGTTTGACCTGGTATATACTCTAGATTACAATTAGATTTTTATCTCTTGATTAAAGGCCAGATCTATTCCATTTTCATTGTTTCTCTACTGTTCTCTATTGCATAGGATGTCAAGGACTGTTCTGTCTCAAGGGGACAGCATAATCCATTAATGGCCAAGGGACTATAGTGGCAAACCTTTTGCTGTACATTTTTTTAGCATAGACCAACGGACCATTGATATACACAATTTATTTCCTTTTCTAATAGTATGAGCCTATGGGCCCATGAGTGTGGTTATGCTTCAAAATAAATTATTCCCAGACGATGCAACCACTTTACTAAGAGACACTACAAGAACCCTACAAGAACCATCTGTGGGAAGATAAGAGGATATTAAATAGTCTTAAATGAAGTAAAATGTTTTAGTGTGTAAAGTCAAAGGTGTATTGTAAGAAAGGGTCTTCCACAGTGGGAAATTATTGTTAAAAAAGAAGTAAAAATGTTCATTTGACAGATATGAAAAATGATTATTCCTTAGTATATCTAAACAATTATTAAGGAAAAAATGATACAACATATATAAATTCAAAGTTTAAAAATAGGAAAGAGAGAGATTAGAGTTTCTGTTGAACACCAAGTTGGAAATTATCATCATCCTTACCAGATGATCAATCATTCAGCTTGTTTGGACTCTGACAATGATGAGAGACTCCTCTCGGGAGCAAGCCTATATCCTTGTTAGACAAATTATCATTTTAAAAATATTTCACCAACATTTATTTGTAAGAAATGTCCACATGTCAGTAGATTTATGAGAATTAAAGGCAAAGGACAAGCTAAAAATATCATGCCTTATCATAATATAATTATGAATATGAATAATAATATTCATAATATATTATTATGAATATATAAATGAATAATATATATTATTCTTTTGAACTGATTATTTGTTTTTTTGCCTGTTTGCTTGCTTGTTTTTAAGCAATCTGAATTCTCTGTCCTGAGGTACCAGACCTTAACATTTCCTGGTTCTTCAGTAACTTGCTGATCTCATGGGCGGATCTGATTGTCTCACTGCATAGCTACACTGGCCTCCTTGCTATTCTTTGAATACTGCTGACACATTTTCTCTTTATTATGCACCATTGTCTAGTGTATTTAATATTTACTTAATTTGTCTTGATCATCTGGTTCTTTTAGTAGAATGCATTCTCTATGAGGGAAGATACTTTTGCCTCTTCTATTAACCACTCTACAGAAAGGACCTAGAATATTGCCTAATACATAATAGATACAAATACTTGTGGACTGAATGAATTGATCAAATATATCTGCATTTTAAAACTATAATATTTAATTTTGGCATGTATTTCTCTTATTTTGTAGTTCCTGGCGGTTCCTTTTTCTAAATAGTCTTATTTGCTTATTCCAGAATTGTTTCAAAGTTATCCATATGCTTTTTAGTTATATGAATGTTTTTCTCAAAGTTTTTCTGTGAAATTCATAAGCCAACGTTATGCTGTGAAATATGGAGATTAAAATCAAAGCTTTGCTTTGATACCTCCAAAATGTGTGACTTAGGCAACTTATTTAACTTCTCTGTGAGAGTTTCCTTATCTACAAAGCGAGAACCCTCATATTTCTCTGAGAATTAAATGAATGTATATATTTACAGTCCTTAGCACATCTTAAGTACTAAACAGTTGAAAATAATTGTCTTAGTCCATTTGAGCTGCTTATACCAAAGATTACAGACTAGGTGCCTTAAACAATACACATTTATTTCTTACAGTTCTGGTAACTGGAAATCCAAGATCCAGAGACTGGTAGACTTGGTGTCTGGTGAGGGCTGTCTTAGTGATTTATACACTGCCTTCTTCTTCTTGTGTCCTTTCTCATAGTGGAAAGCAGAGAGGGGGTAAGCTCTCCTGTCTCTTCTTCTAAGGACACTAATTTCATTCATGAGGGCTCCAGCCTCATGAACTAATTACCTTCCAAAGGCTCTACCTCCTAATTCCAGAATGATAGGGGTTCAATACTTGAATTTTAGAGGACACAGTCAGTCCATTGCAACATTATGATTATTACTCTCACTGTCATTATATCATAAATATTAATTATAAATGGTAATAGTTTTCCTTATGGAAGAAAAAAGCATCATCTTTTCACTACTGTTTTCCCATTCTTTGTTTCTTTGATTCAAAAATATAACAGTTGTCCTTCTTCTCTCTTGATTTAATAAATATTTGGTTTTACAAATAGTTAATTTTGCATAGAGCTCCCCCATAGGCTAAAAATAATAAATTAATATAGACATGATCCTAAAGGTATGGAGTTTAGTAAGAAAAGATACAGTAAAGAAGTCAAGATATAAAAATAAATAGATATATCAATAAAACTTAAGAAAAATATTCTAATTATAATAAACCTGTGCTGTGATAGAAAATGCTAGGAAGGACCCTTGGTTTCTGGTTCTCAGACAAAGGCCTTGAAGGTGATATGAATGAAATTGAGAACCAAACAATGAAAAGGCTGGGGATATTGTCAGTAGGGAAGCAGGTAGACCAGAAGCTTCAGGCAGAAGCAACTGCATGTGCTCATAAAATTATTTATGTTTAATCTTCAAAAATCCCACCAGAATATAGACTATTCTCTTTTAACATTAATAATAATAATAATAATAATAATAATGTTATTTCAGGGAGTTTCCACTTTCAAATTTTAGACTAAATTTTCTTTAGATACAAGTGTTTTTTATTCTGTCATTTCTGTTGATACTGTTTAAAATCCATTTTGGAAAAAATAAATAAATAAATAAATAAATAAATAAAATCCATTTTGGTAAGAGAGATTCTGTGGAATCTGACCTATGTTCTCCAATACTTTATTTTTAAAATTTTTCCTTCTTTCACTTTAAGTTTTGGGGGAATTTCTTGAGTTTGATGTCTTTAGTCATTTGACTTTCCACAGCATTCACTGTCTTCATTATTTTTTAAATGTGGTATTTATACTTTAAATTCTCTTTAAGTTCCTCATAAAGTCAGATAGTCCTGTTTTTATACTTTTATACTTGTTTATAATTCAAATAGGCAAAAATTATTTTGAATCATATTGAGGATACAAATCGTTTGTGTCTAATATGTTTTCTTTTTCTGCTTATTTAAATGACTTTTAATAAAAGTAAACTTCTGTATCTTTCAAAAAGTCACCCTCTTTTGAACCAAAGAATCTTTTAATGAGCTTGGTAGGTTTTTATTTTGTTCTGTTTTCTGTCAGTAAGAGCTTTCTGATTGCTCAGAATTGGCTGGTCATCTGATAGAATTGGACAAAGGTCAGTGAGGGTCCCTGCGGATGTGTAAAGATATTTGTTTGAATTTCTATGTACAATTATACAAGGAAAAGTGAGATCAAGTGGTAATTTGAGTATAGATAATTTCCTAAAAATACTTTAATAATGATATTGAGTGAGAAAAGAAAAAAATGCCATACAGGATCTGTTCAGTTTCATAGATTCTATAGTTTTTGTGTTAAACAGAAAATAAATCTGATTATTTTGAATTAGTCAGTGAATTCTAGCTCTAAAATTGCCCTAACTTTTACTATTTTATTAAATTTTTCTTTTCTTTCTCTGAACAGATCTTAGGGAAAAATAGCTAACTAAAGAAATTCTGAAATATTCAGAATAGGCAAAATTATGGAGACAGAAAGTAACTCGGTGGTTTCCATGGGATGGGGAAGAGGGGGAATGGAGATTATTAATAGGTATGGAGTTTCCTTTTGAAGTGATGAAAATGTTTTGGGATTTGATAGTGGTGATGGCTTCACAGCATTTCAGGTGTAGCAAACGTCACAAAATTGTACACTTTAAAATGGTTACTTTTTATGTCATGTGTATGTTATCACAATTTTTTTAAAAAAGGATCTGCCTAGAAAAAAAAAGTCAATTCCTTTAAGTAACAATAGGATTATGCTGTACAATAGGAAATTTCTTTTTCTGATGGACAAGAACAAAAGCAAGACAAACTTAAGAGGCAAACCCTGGCCCACGATGAGGCAATTATGGCCAGCACATTGTCCTCAACTGGGTAAGGCATCTTGTTACCCACCTCCACAATACATGGTACAAAATTATGGAACAGAAACACAGTTTCTATAAGAAAGGCATCTGCTTGAAAAAGATCAGACTAGAAAAAATGGTGGTCTTTTTTCCACAGCATATATTTTCTGCTAAATAGAAATAAAGACTCCCTGCTACCAACGGAAGAGACTTCTGTGCTGGCCCATCTAGAAGATAGTCCTGCCCTCAAGGAAGAGGATTTTTCTCCATTGTCCCGCATAACTACAACGAGAGGGACCTTTTCTATGTCCATACAGCTTTAGTGATCCACCTCCCGTTGGTGTGAAGTTGGTGGCCTTAGGATTGAACATTCATAAGTCATTAAGTTCCTTTGTATCAATGGAGTCCCCTCAAAAACTTAAGTCTTCTGTAGTACTAATTGTTGGGTTAAAAGTTGCAGCCAAGATCTTCACTTCACTGAACTCCATGTTTTTCCCACACCTAACTTCCAACTTAATGGACACTGCCTTGAGTCCAGGAAATAATAACCACTAATCAGATTTTCTTCTTAACCAAGTTTGTTTATTGTGTCTGGTGGAGAATACTTAATGAAAGATCCCTAGAGTAGGCGAGGCTTTCACTCTAAACAATTATACTTTCTGCAAAATTGTTTACTTTCTGATTATCTGAAGATACTAGCTTCAGCTTAAGGATAGAGAAATTGGTCTTATAAATCCTGAAAAGTACAATATAAAAGGATTCAGTCTACTTGGAAAGCCTGTTATAGACCTTTCTAGCATCTTTATTCTCAAGGCTATATTTTTTTCCTTTCTTCTTTAAGCTTGACATTCTTTAAAAAAAAATTATTGATTTATTCATGAGAGACATAAAGAGATGCAGAGACGAAGGCAGAGGGAGGAGCAGGCTCCATGCAGGGAGCCCGATGAGGGACTCGATCCCAGGACTGCGGGATCATGTCTTGAGCCAAAGGCAGACGCTCAACCCAGGTGTCCCAAGCTTGACATTCCTTAGGCTAATTTTCTCTCTGTTATACATATATTCCTTGGTCAAAGCCACAGGATGAAACCAAAACACAAATGTTTTAAATTTTTCATAATATTAATTTTTATAATTCTATATATTTTTAGTAGGACACTTTTTATGCTAGAAATAAATCAAAAGTGATGGTGGGGTTTGGATATAGATGGTAACTATTGAATGAAACAGCAAAGTCCGTTAGATTCAGGGCTTAATAAATGTGTATTGAGTTATTTTCCATAGGTTCATAGTTTTCTGGACGGCTCTTAATATTAAAAATATTTTCTTATTTTAGAAATCTTTCTTTACCTGTTCTTTTTTGTCCCTTGATTCTAAATATATCTGCATTATTATGATCAGGCTGCCATGTAAAATACAACGGAATGGCTTTTAAAAAAAACAGAAATTTACCTTTTCACAGTTTTGGCTGCTAGATGTCCAAAATCAGAACACCAGTAGGGTTCATTTCTGGTGAGATCTGTCCTCTGACTTTCAGATGTGTTCTCACTATGTCATCATGCATAAGTGGGGAGGGGACGCTCTCTGATGTCTCTTCCTTTATCTTTTCTAAGGACACAAACCTTGTTTGATTAGAGCCACTCTTATAACCTCATTTAATCTAAATCACCTCCTTAAAGACCATATCTCCAAAAACAGTCACATTGGGGATTATGGTCTCAACATATACATTTTGGAGGAATACAATTACATCCATTAAAAATACCATTTTTAAACAAAATCCTAGTAATAACTACATTTCTCTTAGAATGTCTGTTCTCACTACGAAAGGTGTATTACCACTTACATGTCAGAGACATTGCTCACTACTGTTAATCAGATAGGAAATCTTTCATGTCTAAGCAGGGAAATTTGTTTGCTTAAGAAAAACTAATATAGAATGTATTTAGCATGAGGGCTAAAAAAGTATAATCTCGTGAGTATTGTGCTTGTAAATGTATGTTGAGTTTTTAGTAGTATATGCCAAATTGATATACTGAATAAAATAGGTCTTATAAGATTTAGGGAGACAAAAAGAGAGAGTAGGAAGAAACAGTAAGAAATCTGCATTCTTGTAACCATGGAAATGAAGCATCCTGGGGAAGGAATATTGCCAAGTCTGACCCTAGAGGGGTAAAGATTTCAATTAAAAATGAACTAGGTTGTCCTCATTCCTGGTTTCTAGAGTTACTAGACCCCTTTGCAAGATAAGGGATTTGTTATGAGTGCCTAATGTATTCTGAACACTGAGGATACAGCAGTGAATTAGGCGATTAAGTAGAATAGATGCATCTCATCACCGCATCTCGTGTCACCTCAGCCTTTGGCTGTAGAGGACAATTCCTTTGCAATTGGACAGCTTTTCCACTCAGGTATTTTTGCTTTCCAATCTAAATGTTGGGTTTTCTCCAGAACTCGGGAAATTGTTCTTTCCACACAATGCTCAGCTCAGCAGAACTGGGAATGAAGCATTATCAGGACAAATCGCCTCAATGGGAAAATTTTGAGGTACAATCAATTCTGCTATCATACTTGTTCTGAAAATGTGAATATGTTACAACACAATTGATATATTAAGGAATTATTTGAGCAAAACCTAAGTTTTGTGTTTTCTTATGCGTGATTTCTTCCATGTGAAACAAATTAGGGAGTGGAAAACTCTGGCCCATTGCCTATTTTTGTAAATAAGGTTTTACTGGAGCACTACAGACAAGTTTGTTTTTTCTTAAGCCTCCTTTCTTTGACTGTGTTGGGGTCCCTGTGGTCCTGAAAACTAAAAATATTCGCTATCCGATTATTTAAGGAAAAGTGTGATAATTCCTGATCTTGGTGGATGGAGAAAACAGCATAAGGCTGACCAAAACTACATAAAAATACAAAAAATAAAAATAAAAAGGCACATATGCACACACCTGAAACATCTCCCTGTGACCTCAGGGTACAATATATATTGTGAGCCACACCCAGCCACAACTTGTGTTGTAAGTTTCCATCAGATTTCACATAATCCTTCCACCACTTTGTAATAGCTCACAAACTGCAACTCTTCCCACATGCCCTTCCATCAGCAAACATCAGGCTCTCTTCAAAACAAAGTGCCATAGTATTATAGGTTTGATGTATTTCTTAACCATTTAATATGTGTGACACTGCTACCATGTTTAAGCATCCTAACTTTTTAATGTGTAACTGATGGTTTTGAGTATTGTGCTTCTGACTTCATTTTTTATTCCCACAAGCCCTGTGGTTTTATTGCGTGTTTTTGTATCATACAGTGCTTTTTTGAAGGAAACGTGTGCCACACCCTGTCAAAACTGACTGCACTTTCTACACTATGTTCCTCAGAAGGTCCCCAGAAGAATGAGCCCTAATTGGCCAATCAGTGACTTGCTGATTAATAGATGGAATCCTGCCCTCATGGCAGGAACTGGGGTAAAAATTATAATTGTGTAATAATGGGAAGACTAGTGGAAATCACTAAATGGAAAAGGACCAGAGTAGTTCATTATGATGTTATATCAATACTTGAGGATGTGTTGGGCACTACAATGCATGCCATTCTCTTACTGGTATGGAAACAGCTAGTATAAGTGTATTTTGTTTTAATAAAGCCCTGTTATACTCATATATTGAAGAAACCATAGCCTGGAAGACTGACGTCCATATTTAGCATTTGGGAGACAGGATGGATAGGTAAAAACTGCAGCAAATCACCACCTCAATTGTTCTCCCTGTCCTTTGCAAAAGTAAGGTTTTCATAAAAAGATTAGAATCAATGAGTAGGAAAAGAGGTCAACAAATATGGTAAAAACAAAAAATGTGGTACAAATAAAGCATTAAAGGTAAGAATCTGGGGCACCTGGGTGGCTCAGTCAGTTAAGCATCTGACTCTTGATTTTACCTGGGGTCATGATCCCAGAGTCATGAGATTGAGCCCCACATTGGGCTCTACCCTGTATGTGGAGTCTGCTTGAGATTCTCTCCCTCTCTCTCCACCACTTCCTAACCCTGCTCCTGTGCTCTCTCTATTAAGAAAATTAAAAATAGGTGCACCTGGGTGGCTTAATGGTTGAGCATCTGCCTTTGGCTCAGGTTGTGATCCTGGGTCCTGGGATTAAGTTCTGCATTTGGCTCCCTGCAGGGAGCCAGCTTCTACCTTTGCCTATTTCTCTTTCTCTCTCTGTGTGTCTCTCATGAGTAAATAAATAAAAGCCTTAAAAAAATAAAAAATAAATAAAAGCTAGTATTTAAAAATAATCAAGTAAGAATCCTCTAGGTCCCCAGTAGCAGGCTCTCAAGGAATGGTAGTGGTGATGGTTTTGACATTGATGTTGGTCACTATGATAGTGTGATAATCATGATACTGATTATCAACTTTCAATGCAGAAAAAATGAAACACTATCAACCATGAGGCTTCCTACCAATTTGGAAGAGACACAAAATTTGAACATTTTTTGTAGGAATGGCTCTTAAAACTTAAGGTGTCCCATCAAAAAAGAGAGGAATGACAGAAGAAAGGATGGGTCAAGAGAAATGATATTGCTGAATGTTCTACATATCATCACTCTTTGTTATGTTTTATGCTATTTTACTCATCTTTGCAACAATCATATGTGACTGATAGTAGCCTACCTAGTTTTTACACACAAGGAAACTGAATCTTGGAGAAGTTCAGTAATTTGCCCAAGTTTACAGAGGTTATTTAAAGCAAAATGTACCTAGCTCCATGTTAACAGAGAGAGAAAGAGAGAGAGAGAGAGAAAAGAGCTAATGTAGGCTGAATAGGTATCTATAATTTTAAAGAAAAGAACAAAAATGAAAAAAATAGATGCCAGTTTTAAGTTGAAAGATGTCATTTAGAAAAGATTTGACAGGAGAGAAGACAAGAAGTGCTGCAGTAGGACTTGAGGTCTTCTTACTCATATTGTACTGTCTTTAGAGTGAACTCATTCTTGTGGATCATCACCTCTACTAAGATACAGAGTATTGAGCTTACTGTCAGTAATTAAACATTTGTGCTGATTTTGAAAACTTTTATGAACACGATAGGAAAGCCAAACTGATTTAATTGTTTTACTAATTGCTAATTAATTATCCTCAGTATAATGGCAGGTGTTTGTGTAATTAGGAAGAGGGCCAGAATATCATTTGTAAGAAATCCTGCCCTAAAATTTGAGAGATGTGAGAACTTTATCAGTTGACCAAGTTCCATACTATAAAGCAGATCGTTTAAAATATACTTTTTTTAGTTTTAAAATAATATTGATTCAATGCCTTTAGATTTGCCTACTTTCTTTGAGAGAGTAAGAGTACACTGTTTTTGTCTCTTTTTTTTTTAACATATTTTAGGAATGAGCCTGCTAATGGACTAATGGAGATTACTTAACATGAAAGAGTATAAAACTAAAGGGAAAAAGGGAAACCTATCACTAGCAGTTAATTCTCCTACCCCACCCCCCCCATTTTCCTCCTCTACTTCTTCCTTTCAACTTTTCATTCATTTATAAATAAAAAGATTTTATTTATATATTCATAAGAGACACAGAGAGACAGAGGCAGAGATATAAACAGAGGGAGAAGCAAGGCTCTTCACAGGGAACCCGATACAGGACTCGATTCATAGACTGGGATCATGCCCTGAGCGGATGGCAGATGCTCAACTGCTGAGCCACCCAGGTGTCCCTATAAATTTCAATTTTAACTTATAAATTTAAAGTTTTCTTAAATGTATCTCCATTCTTTAAAAAGAGCCTATTCTTTTATTTTAAAAATTTTTTTGAGGATGGTTGACACACAATGTTACCTTAATTTCAGGTGTACATCATGATTCAACATCTCTGTGTGTTACTCTGTGCTTGCCCTAAGTGTAGCTACCATCTGTCACTATACAATGCTATTACATCATTAACTATATTCCCTATGCTGTGTCTATTACTCCCATGGCTTGTTCTTTATGCAACTGGGAGTATGTATCTCCCACTCCCCTTCACCCATTTTGCCCATCCTTCCACCCCCTTCCCTATAGCAACCATCTCTTTGTTCTCTGTGTTTATTATTCTGCTTATTATTTTTTCATTTATTCATTTGTTTTGTTGTTTAGATTCCACATATTAATGGAATTATATGATATTTATGTTTCTCAGTTTTATTTTACTTAGCATTATACCTTCTTAGGTCCATCCATGTTGTTTCAAATGGCAAGATCTTATTCTTTCTACGGCTAAGTAATATTCCACTGTGTAAAGCCACATCTTCTTTATCCATTCCTCTATGGATAGGTTCTTAGGTTGCTTCCGTATCTTGGCTATTGTAAATAATGCTACAATAAACATAAAGGTGAATATATCTTTTCAAATTATAGTTTTTATTTTCTTTGGGTAAATGCCTAGTAGTGGGATTGTTGGATCATATAATATTTCTATTTTTATGTTTTTTTTAGGAACCTCCATACAGTTTTCCACAGTGACTATGCCAATTTACATTCCTTCCACAGTGCACAAGGGCTCCTTTTTCTCCACATCCTTACCAGCACTTGTTATTTTTTGTCTTTTTGATTCTAACCATTCTGACAAGTATAAGATATCTCGTGGTATTCATTTGCACTTCCCTGATGATTAATGATGTTGAGCAGCTTTTCATGTATCCGTTAGCCATCTGTTTGTCTTCTTTGGAAAAAGAAGTGAGAAGTGTCCATATTAATAATGATAAGTTAAACTGCCACTATTTGCAAATGACAGGATACTATACATAAAAAACCCTAAAGACTCCACCAAAAAACTACAAGATAAAATAAATGAATTCAGTAAAGTTGTAGGATACAAAATTAAAACCTAGAAATCAGTAGTGTTTCTATACATTAATAACAAAGTGGCAGAAAGAGAAATTGAGAGAATAATTCCATTTACAATTGAATAATTTTTTTTAATTTTTTTATTTTTTTACTTTATTTTTTTATTTTTTTTACAATTGAATCAAAAGGAATAAAATACCTGGGATTAAACCTAACCAAGGAGTTGAAAGACCTATACCATGAAAAGTATGAAACACTGATGTAAGAAATTAAAGAAAACATAAATGGAAAGATATTCCATGCTCATGGATTGAAAAAAATTAATACTGTTAAAATGTTCATACTGCCCAAAGCGATCTACAGATTCAGTGCAATCTGTATCAAAATACCAATAGTATTTTTATCACAGGACTAGAACAAATAACACTAAAATTTATATGGGACAACAAAAGATCCCACATAGCCAAAGTAGTCTTGAGAAAGAACAAAACTGGGGGTGTCATACTTCCAGATTTCGAGATATACTGCAAAAGTATAGTTATCAAATAGTATGGTACTAGCACATAAATAGACACATAGATCAATGGAACAGAATAGAAATCCCCAAAATAAACCCATGCTTATGTGGTCAAACAGAGGAGACAAGAATGTATAATGGGGAAGAGAGACTCTCTTCAATAAATGGTTCTGGGAAAACTGAATAGCTATATGAAAAGCAATGAAATTGGACCACTTTCTAACACCATACATGAAAATAAACTCAAAATGGATTAAAAACCTAAATATGAGACCTGAAACCATAAGAATCTTAGAAAAGAAAATAGGCAGTGATTTCTCTGACATTGTCCATAGCAATATCTTTTTAGATAAGTCTTCTAAAGCAAAGGATGAAAAAACAAAAATAAACTATTGGAGCTACATCAATATATAAAGCTTTTGTACAGTGAAGGAAACCATCAACAAGACAAAAAGTAAACCTACTGAGTGGGAGAAGATATTTGCAAATGACATATCCAAAATATATAAGGAACTGCTACAACTCAACACCAATAAAACCCACAAACACACATCCTGAAACAAACAATCTAATTTAAAAAATGAGCAGAGGATCTGAACAGACATTTTCCAAAGATTTTCTGTTCTTCGTTATACACTTTTACTGTACTTTTAGTCTTTCTTAACCTTAACAAATTCTTTGGAATAATAAGGCTTCTCCATACGTAAATGCTGTTTGAATTTTATTATGTTCTACTTGAAAGACAAAATCCTATTACTGATGGAATGTCCTATTGGCAAAATAGGTTAATCAACATTTCAAGAACTTTGGGGAAATTGCTACAAACATGATATATATTTTTTTCATAGCTTTATTTCTTTAGTATGAAGAAGGAAGCAATTGTGCTAATCTGAGTCATGTGCTTGTAGGAAACAGTGATTATGAAGAAATCCTCTCACCATTTTTTAAAAAGATTTTATTTATTCATTAGAGAGAGGGCAGAGAGCACAAGCAGGGGGAGTGGCAGAGTGACCGGGAGAAGCAGACTCCCCGCTGAGCAGGGAGCCCACCTTGGAGCTTCATCCCGGGACCTTGAGACCATGACCTGAGCCAAAGGCAGACGCTTAACCATCTGAGACACCCAGGTGCCTTCCTCTCTCCATTTTGTTTTCCAAATTCCCTCACCATTTTGTTTTAAGAAATGCTTAACTTAACCACAAAAATCCTTTCCTCTTTCTCATATTCCAAAAAGAATGCCTCACCTCCTCCTCTACCTATTTGCAGTGATTCAGGTTAGACTCATCTGTGTCCTTCTTAATGATTCCCATAAGATTCACAGATAATTTCTTAGTTTACCTGCCCCTATAGAAGTGTTCTTCATTAGCGAACATTCTCACTATTTTAATAACCTTAATAGAATCATCCAGTACAAATAGAATTGTCCAGTACTTTCTGTCTTTTATAAAGGTTGAATGACTTGGAGACGTTATTTGAATTTATACTTGACAAAGGCTTTCATCACATCCATTCTTTGTCCTTTAGGTAGCCAGATGGGTGAAGAACATAGCACATAGCAACTAATTGATTCTTTTCACAAACTCTTGACACAAATACAGCTCCCTGAAGCAGAGGAGACTGTATTTCAGTTCATCACCACCAAGTGATACGAGTTGAGTATCATGAGATGATGTTCCATTCAAAGTGTCTTATTCCTATCTTATTGATACACACTTACAAACCGATCCCAAACAGACATGCACGTTTTAAGTTCAGGACATGGTACATAGCGAATGCTCTCTAAATATTAGTCTTGTGTACTATGTTGTTAACTAAGTGCTCACATTTCTTCTTGTAAGTTAAACTTTCATTTCTCTGGCTTGAAAGGTCTTCTGTATCTGAGACGTTCACTAGTAAATGCAAATCCACTTGGAATGGGTAACATCTGAATCTATTATTGGAAAAGCTCTAGATTAGCATGAATTAAAACAGAGGAGCCAAAGCATTCTCTGTAGTAATGGGTGGCCAAGAAAGGAGAAGGTGCTACAAACAGTCTATTTGTAATTTGGCCTGATCCTGGTCACTCAAGGTCATTGCTACATCAGAGAGTTTGGTGTTATTTTTAACAGGATAACAAATTTTTACTGTATACTCCGATGTACAACAGAAAACATCCTTTATTTCCTGTATGTTACTTAACCTACCTTAAAAGCATCCCACTGCCACATTAAATATGTATCCATTCCACTGACACACACATGTATATGTGATGTACATGTATCTGTATATGTGTATATATTTTTTCCCCATGTATATAGATTCCAGAAAAAAACTAACTAAATGTAGTTCAGTCTGGTAAACTCAATCCAATCTGATATTTTAGTCTCTGTCTTTTTCAGGTCAAAAGAAATCTAGAACATACCTACTCTCTTCCTCCCTACTCCTTTTCTAGGTAGATTTTTGATAAAATTAAAACTAAGGCTTATATGACATTGGATCTTAGAAAGGTGGGGAATGAAGACTGGGACTTTGATCCACATGGTAACTTTGAAAGCTCCCTGGAAAATGCTGTGGTGTATCCATTCTAGGCTACTCTCTGAACTGATTATTTCTGAAACGAGTTTGCTTCTTTAAGTTTTTTTTTAAAGATTTTATTTATTCATGAGAGAACAGAGAGAGAGAAAGAGAGAGAGAGAGAGAGGCAGAGACACAGGCAGAAGGAGAAGCAGGCTCCACGCAGGGAGCCTGATGTGGGACTCGATCCCAGGTCTCCAGGATCACGCCCCGGGCTGAAGGTGGCGCTAAACCACTGAGCCACCTGGGCTGCCCGAGTTTGCTTTTTTAATCAGCCATTAAAACCATCTTATAAGGGCCACTTGTCCTTAGTCAGAAAGTCCTTGTGCATTGTGGCTGCTTTGTCCTGATCTCAGGTCTCTGCAGACTCATCAAATTTCTCCATTTTTCTCTGGTTCTTCAATCAAGGCACACAAAACACCTCAATTCCTTATAGTTTATGCAGGTTTTGGGAATAAGAGGCATTTCAAAAACTTTTCTTTTATGGAAAACAATTTTTTCTTCCTTTTTCCAGAGCTTTATATATCCCCACATCTTGATAAATGTGACTGTGTTGAGCTACATATAGAGACTTGTGACTTCCCAGGAAAGTGTGCCACTGGCTAGTACCAGCACAGTCCAGTTCCCCATCCATTTTAAGGTGCTTCTTCCATTTTATTTTTCACATCCTTTATTCCCACTTTTAAAAATAGAAAGCAAGGAGACATGCATTTTTCTACACTTTCTTCACGTCTGTGTGTTTTTCCATACACTAGTAACCATAATGGAAGAATTCTCATTTCTTTATTATTTACCATCCTATTCAAGGCAGAAACTACCCAACAACCAGCTCCATGTTTCACTTTCTACTGGAACAATGGATCCTAAGAACTTCAAGACACCCTGCTGTCTACCACAGATGAGCATCTCCATGATAACCAGTATACGAGAAAACCAGAGGAATTACCCTCTGATGTACTATTTGAGACTCTTGTTTTTACATGCCTCTCTGGAGTAGAGGAAACACCAAAAATAATTGAGCTCTAACTTCCCAGCAGGCCTACTGGATAAGAGCTCTTCTCTGTCCAGGACTGAATTTAAGTAGATTAAAAGAAAATAAAGAAACACTTCTTGCAAACTCATTTGTAGACACCTCACATCTACTACATTATGTTGTTCCTCTCCACTGTAAGCTCAGAATGTTTGATGATTTCCTTAACATTCACAAGTGCTAATGATATGAATTTAGACACTGATACATTTAATATAAAATAGTTTTTTTTCCTCTTGAAAGTGCAATTTTAATGGATTTAAATCTGCCTAGACTGTAATAGTTAATTCTTCTATAGGTAATTGAACTTTTGTGACATATTATACTAGAATAACCTTGCATTTCTCCATCATTATATGATATGGCAAGTACATCATATTTGCAATATCTATGTTGTTTATAGTTGTGGTTTTTAATAATTTGAGTAGTTTAGAGATAAGACATACTCAACCCATACATAAATTCTTTATGCTGGGCAAAATATCTAAATCAATAAACATTTTAGAAGAAAAAAAATCAATACTCCCCAAATTCCAGTGAGTAGAATACGTCCTTGTGCTTCAGGTAAGATCAGTGAGGAGACCTATAATTGATTTTGATTTTGTTTTTGGCTTTTGTAATACATGCTATATTACCAGCGTCACCCTTTGCATTCAACCTTGCATTCAGGATCACAGCCCCATTTTCAATTGTGTGTGTGTTTAGTGTATGACAACTGAGGGACATCTGGAGTCATCTGCTTAGGGATGGATACAAGGAAGCAATTATAAGGACAAAATGTTGCAGGCAATTTGTAAACTGATGGGGTTTTTTTTTTGTTTTGTTTTTTTGTTTTTTGTTTTTTGTTTTATTTCCAAGGCCACTGCCATAGAGAGCATAGCATTTTACTTTATCCTGGGAAAAAGAATGAATATCATAAATAATTGAGTTCTAATTCCCCAGCAGCAGACCAGATGAGGGCCTTCCATTGACCTTTACTGAGTTCAATGAACTTAAAAGGAAATAAATGAGTCTTTTCCTACAAACCTAACTAAAAATGCTAATGTAAATATGTTGTAACTTGATAGATAAATGAGTATATAAATAATCACATTAGGTGTTACACCCAAAACCATAAAAAAATGAATGTATTTTTATGTTGTATATACTTTAAAGTCAATTATTTGTTTGAAAAGTTAGACATTCCTAACTTCCCAAGCCAGGGTTTACTTCATGTGTTCTTTTCAGTAATAATTAGGTGCCAAGGTGCACCCAAATGGATCAACTGGATTTCCCAGGTATTCTTCTTCATCACTTGCTATGGACTTAATTGTGTCCCCTCCTAAATTCATAGGGTGAAGCCCTAACCCACAATGTGCATGTCTTTGGAGATAAGCTTTTTAGGAGGTAATTAAGGTTAAATCAGTTCATATGGATGGGATCCTAATCCAGTAGGATTGGTGGCCCAGTAAGAAGGAGGTGAGGCAGAGAAAGAACTCTCCTTCTGCATACATCAGGGAAAAATCATGTGAACACACATTGAGAAGGCAGCCATCTCAAGCCAGGGAAAGACCCCTCACCAGATCCAACTATGCTGGCATTCTGATCTCACACTTTGAGCCTCTAAAACTGTGAGAAAAATGTTTTTGTTGTTTAAGCTTCCAATCTATGACATCTTATTATCACAGCCTGAGATAATACACCAGCATTTTGTAAAAGTGCCCTAACCTCTTACCAATTGGGGTCAATTATGTCTGGTAATGTAATTATGGCTCTTTTTTTCTTGCTGGTCCTTGGTCATAAGGAATCCAAAGGGCCATGGTGGCAACTGTAGCTTATAGTTCAATGTGTCCCTTGCTATGTCTCAAAAGTGTATCCTTTTTGGAGACTGTCCTCTAACGTTATAAAAACCAGAGTTGCAAGGATAGAGAACACAATTTTCTAAATAGGTATTTCAGAATGATGGGAAGAGGGGCCATTCCTACTAACCCCCCTCCATTCCCAAGTTAGAGCATTCTTATTGGTAACACAACACCATATACAGTTTTCTGATTTAGTACCTGTACTGAGTCCTAAATTTAACATGTAAGTCCTGAATGATGACACCCACATCCTTGCAGACTACTACTTCCAAGCTGGCATTTTACCATTACCTTCAGTAGGCCATCCCTACATCCCTAATACATCCCTGTATTAGTGGAGACTAACTTCTGAATGTTTCAGTATGTGGTATAAATAGTGGATCCCATTTTTAAAGGTTCATTCTTGCATATTCTTTGCTGTAAAATGGGTCATTTGGTTAAAAGCTATATTATGTGGAATTTAATACCTGAGATCAGGCATATACTAAACCCATGGGTAGTGTTTCTGGCTCAGGTTCTGTAGGCAGGAAAGGCAAATCTACTGAGAGAAGTATCCATCTCTGTAAGGATAAACCACTGGCACTTCCAGGGCAGAAGTCTCTGGGTAGTTAACTTTCCATCAAGTAGCCAGTTGGTCACACAGTTTGAGAAATTGTGTTCTATTCGTGGCTCAGTATTGATCTTTGTTGCTGACATGTTGAATATTCAGGGGCAGTAGTAGATAGACCATTCCTGAATGTAGTAGCTATATCATGGCATTTTTTTTTAACTTGCACCCATACACCATAACTGACTCATAGTAAACGAAGCTTGACCTCTTTCTTACTCTTTCAGCTTGCCATTTGGAACCCATTGCATAAGAACATAGGCATGAATTGAAATGGTTCCTTGTGTACCTTCAGAGGAGGCTGGGTATCTGTTGATGCAGCTTACTTGTGCTCTGTGGTCCTCTTCAAGTTCAATTCCAGATGTACCATTTCCATTCTGATGGATGCTGCTGGGCCTGTCCATCTCTATAATTTGACGGTGCTAATAGAATCCAGATACTTGGTGGAGGATCAATGGTCAAGCATCTCCTCTATTATAAGATCCCAATAACATTTCAGGAACTGTTTTTGTTTGTTGTTTTATTTTTTTTTTTAAGTACATCATTCTCCACTGTAGAGGACATCACCTCGTTCCAGAATCTCAGGAGCTTACACTGAGTCTTTAACTTAGACTTACCATGAATTCCACCCTGCAAATCTTTTTTCCATCACTAACACCTCCATCACCAGATATTGTGGCCCAAAAGTCAATCTAGACTTTCTGTGGAGCCATTTCCTCTCTGGACTTCACTCAATGCTTGCAGCCTTCCATATCCCACAGTATGTAGCTGAAGCAGTATTCCTGGAGTTGGAATGTTTTGATTCTAGAATCTGAAGAATTCCAGCAGATAATATGCTTCCCTGTCTGTAGTAGGAGAGACAAGTGGCAATTTGTCTTTTAATTTAGAAGGAATAACCTGGCATGCCCTTGATCATAGAGACTGATATTTTTAATGAAACGGAAGATTTCTGAATTTCTCAATTTTCATAGGGCTTAATCCCTGCTCTTTTAGTGCACGTTTTACCAAGCCTTCCAGGGTATTCACCACTTTATGCTGAGTCCACCTGACCACTATGATGTTACCAACAAAATGATCAGTATCACATTTTGTAAAAGATTCAGAAAGCACAGATCTCCTTTGACTATATTGTGAAAGAGGCTGGAAGAGTTCATATATCCTTGGGACAAAACTGTAAATGAATATTTTTCTATTCTTTGTGAATTCAAATTATTTCTGATCCTGTTTTCTAACTCCAGACTTGACACTCTGAAAAGAGAGAGGGATTTGATAGGAAAAGCTTCAGATCAAAGTGCAACTAAAAACCTAGGCTAGGATCATGGGGAGTCCTCAGAAAAACTTTCCTTGGAGGAATTCAGTGTCAAACAGAAATGGCCTGGCTCTATCCGGTAGGCCACTACTGTCCACTATTGCTGGCAGCAGCCTGGGGGAAGCATGGCCTTTGTTGTGCCTACTATGGAAGAACAGAGGTGTTCTGGAAACTCAGTCAGCTGTGCTCTCTGCAGCAGATTTTCCTGAAGGAACGTCCAAACCATGCAAATCCATTGTTGCCACCAAGAGAAAAAAGAAAATATCTGTTATCTCTGATTTCTCCATAAAAATTGTGAATTTGAAATTGGTATTACTTTCACAGGATTGGACAATCCCTCCAGTGGAAACAGACAAATCACTTCTCACAGGTACTCATTCCTACCTCCCTAAATAATGTTGAACAAATATATAAAGAATATCCAATTGAAGGGATCCCAAATAATTACTCTGCCCAGGCTAACTCCATGTATTTGTGGATCCTTTCACTTCACCTTTTTTCTCCCCATCCCGTCCCTGCTTTGTGCTCATGCATTCTGGCTGTTAGAGTAGATGATATTTTAGGTAACTGCATTCAGGGATTTGGTCATTTTCTTGTTTTAATTATTAACACATCTTCCAACCATCAGGTATAAATTATGGGGTTATATTAGATTTTCAGTGGTTTAAAAAAATTGCCTTTTTAGCATTCAGGCTGACAAAATAACGATCAAATTGAAGAGGTGCCTTGCTAAAATGATTTGTAGATTTGGCAGAAATATAAAGGCTTTGTGCTTCAAAGCAAGAAATGTCACCAACTGACTGGTTGTGCTTTGGGTCCTTAATGTATATTTTCCCACATCAAAAATATGTGTAAGCATATCCAATCTTATTCTGGGAAGTGTTGTGAAAAAGTATTACCCAGTAAAAAAACAAAACATATTTGTTGAGTTAGTTTTTCAATGTGAATATACTATATTCTAGTGGCTTATTAGATACAGAATGCAGGTTCTTCTTATCTTAAATTTGTAGTTGTCTGCTTTGATGAAATAGTCTGTATAATTTTGTGTGTGTGTTTTTAATGAGGATTTTTTGCCACACTGGGTTCAAACGACTCATGTCTTCTGCCTTTAAATTAATCTTAGCACCTGTCTACGGGGTTCTTTACTGTTTACGGTTTTCTCCATAGATTGTTTCATCCATCTGTGAAAATCTGTTTCTCTTTCATTGTTTTTTGCCCCTGAGATAAATTTTCTCCTTCTTCCGTTAGAGTAAAAATCATCAAAATAGACACTTCATTTAAAATATATAGGTGGGAATGTATATCCAGCATTCTTCATTATGATACACGTTGAATTAGTAATACTAACATACATATACGTTTCATTTATTATTTACAAATATATATGTACAAATATAGCATTTTAATACCAAATCCTATGGTCATTTATCAGTTCTTATTTCACTGATTTTAAATATAGCACGCCTTGAATATCTGTTTAGTAATTTAAAATCTTTTGTTTGGCAGTGAAAGAGAACACTTAAAAAAAAACCACATTGACTCCTTAAGAAATCTAGAAATACTCTTGAATTTAAATTCAAGTAACATGGCTACAAGCTAACTACCGTATTATGTGTTAAAGGAAAGATTTTTCTTACTCAAAATTGAAAACATATCTTTTTAGAAAAGACTTGTTTATGAATAAAATCTCCCCTTCATCTCCTATTTATTCTTTTTTAAATTTTTTTCTGATTTTTACAAATTTTTTAACTTTTTATTTAAATTCAGTTAATTAACATATAATGTATTATTGGTTTCAGAGGTAGAGGTCAGTGATTCAACAGCCTTATATAACACCCAGTACTCATTACATCACATGCCCTCCTTAATGTCCATCACCCAGTAACACCATCCCCCCACCAGCGACCCTCAGTTTGTTTGCTATGATTAAAATTCTCTTATAGTTTGTCTCCCTCGCTGATTTCATCTTGTTTTATTTTTCCCTCTCTTCCCCTGTGATCCTGTTTTGTTTCTTAAATTCCACATATTTACCCCAAAGATAAAATGTAGTGATCTGAAGGGGCACCTGCACCCCAGTGTTTATACCAGCAATGTCCACAATAGCCAAACTGTGGAAAGAGCCCAGATGTCCACTGACAGATAACTGGATAAAGAAGATGTGTACACACACACACACACACACACACAATGGAATATCGCTCAGCCATCAAGAAAATAATGAAACCTTGCCATTTGCAAGGAAATGGATGGAAATAGAAGATATTATGCTAAGTTAAATAAGTCAGACAAACAATTATCATATGATCTCACTCTAATTTATTCTTCCAATCCACTCTGAGCTTTCCCTCTAACATTCAATATAATTATCTTTTGTAAAGGTCACAAATGTTTACCAAATCCTACAGTCATTTATCTGTTCTTATCTCACTTAGGTTGCCATGGTTAAGCACCACTCCTATGTGAATCACTTTTTTGTCTTGGCTTTCATGATGTCATATTTGACTATTTTATTTTTCTCCTTTCTTACTTTCCTGGACACTATAGCTTGATCTCCATTATTGACTTATAGAAGCATGTTGTAATATTATGTGATACCTAATTGGTCTTATCTACCTTGCCAACTATAGTACTCAGCTATTGCTGCATAACAAATAAGTACAAAGTCTCAATGGCATGCAATATTAAGAATTTGCTTCTTACACGTCTATTGATTGGCTGAAGTGGTTCTGCTGATCTTGGCTGGGCTTATTCCATAAACTGGAGGTTGAATGCAGTAGATGGAATCAACTGGGAAGCTTGAAATAAAATTTAAAGTCTGCCAGTCAGCCATGTGGTTCTCCTTTATGTGTCTCATCTTTCTAGGATATGGCCGGTAGAAAGAATATGTTCTTTTCATGGAGATGGCAGAGGTACATTGAGGAAAGCCAAAGCATACAGTGTTTATAAGGACTAAATTCAGAATTGGCACAATACTAATTTCATTCATATTCCATTGATCAAAGAAATTCACATAATTGAGTCCAAAGTCAAGAAGCAAAGAGAAACATTCTCCCTGTAAGGCATGAAAATGCATATTACATGGCAAAAGATGTGGCTATAAGGATGGAGAATTGGGATCTCTGGGTGGCTGAGCGGTTTAACACCTGCCTTTGGCCCAGGGCATGATCCCAGAGTCCCAGGATTGAATCCCACATCAGGCTCTCCTTGAGCCTGCTTCTCCCTCTGCCTGTGTCTCTGCCTCTCCCTCTCTCTCTCTGTGTGTGTCTCTCATGAATAAATAAATAAAATATTTTTTTTAAAAAGGATGAAGAATTGGAGCCCATAACTCAGTCTACCACACTCATCTAACTTACTACCAATATTGTTTATCTTCAGTTCCACAGATAGATTACATTTTCTCCCATATCAGGATCTTGACACATAATGTTCCTACTTTATGGAATATTCTTCTTTCTGATACTTGCCCTTCTGTCCTTTATACAAGATTTATCTCCTTAGAATTATCTTTTCTTACTATTATAGTACAATCAATAATCTTCTCCCACTTTTTCAAAGTACTCTATTGTTTCCTTATAACAAAGTATAGTATTCTACAGAGTATTTTGTTTTCTGCATGTTTCTCCCTCCAGAATTCAAAATTCATGAAAGTAGAGAATATGTCTTGTTCACTGTTGTTGCTCAGCACCTAATGCAAGGTTTTGCATGTAGTGTTTAATCAATAAATTTGTTGAAAAAAATATAAATTAAAATAAAATAATTTTTAAATGAATAAAATGGAAAAATATTATGAGAGCATTTTTTTCATTTAAAAAATATAGAATACAGGCAGAATCAGAAGCATTACATCTAGCACTTTATGTCATAAAAATGTCTTTGTTGTGGTTGGAAGGGGAGGCCAAGAGAATGGCTATTAAGGATAATGAAGTATTGATTTTTTTTCTATTCCTTTTCTTTCTTATTCTTTTCTTTATTTTCTTTTCCTTTAATTTTCTGTTATTTCATTTTTTTTTTAATTCAGAAAGCCTGTTTCATTTCTACTTTAGAAAATGAACCTATGGGCAGCCCAAGTGGCTCGGCAGTTTAGTGCCACCTTCAGCCTGGGGTGTGATCCTGGAGACCTGGGATCAAGTCCCACGTCAGGCTCCCTGCGTAAAGTTGGCTTCTCTTTCTGCCTGTGTCTCTGCCTCTCTCCGTGTCTCTCATGAATAAGTAAATAAAATCTTTAAAAAAAAATGAACCTACAATGAAATAACATCACAAAAGCAGAGACCAGTTAGAATATCATTGCAATAGTTCAGATGAGATGATGACTTGGAGACTGGCAAAACAGAAATAGGAGATTTAAGAGGAAGATGGTGAGTTCCATCTTAAACATACAGAGTTTAAGGGGTTTGTGAGAACTGAAGTAGTAGGCCATTGGAAATGTGGACTAAAGAAAGAAATTTGTTAAATGTTAATACGTGGTATTGAGGCCATGGCAATGTGTACCATTGTCTCCAGGGTATAAGTGAAGAAGCAAGAATGAAAAGCATCCTAGAACTCTGTCCTAAGAAGCTCCAGCATTGCATTTAAAGTTTGTTTAGAGGAAATGAAACAGTAAATGAAAATGAGAAGGTACAATTAGAAAGGTAAGAGGAACACCATGACATCACAACCACAATAGAAGAAATTGTTTTCTGAAAAAATAAATAAATAAACTGGGTTGATGGCTGTTGAAAGATTAAATAAGATGTAGGAAGAATAGTATTCAGTAGAGATGGACGTGTAGAAAACCTATTTTACATAATCAAGAGGAGTTCAGCAGTTCTCTGTGGGTGGAAGCTAGAACAGAGTAGACTGCACATTAAATAAGGAAAGGAAATAAAGTCAGGTAGAGTCCTCTTTGAGAAGTTTCTCCAAGAAAAGGAAGAAGTATGAATATAAAATTATGATTCCCACCATATAGTCCCAATCCTAGAATATCCTTATCTTTAGCACATGAAATAGTCAAATATCTAGATTGGAATAGCTAGTCTTGAGCTTGAGGTTTAGCCCCACCAATTACTAGTTATTTATTTAATCCTTAATCTTCAATTCCTCATATGTAAAATCGGGGATAATAATGCTGAACTTACTGTCGTTCATAAGCATCAGTGAAATGATTTGTGAGCATATATGACTGTCAGAAAGGAGATGCCTCATAAAAATTTGATTCTGAAAAGGCAAATTTTAGGGCACCTGGGTGACTCAGTCGGTTAAGTGTCTGCCTTTGGTTCAGGTCATGTTCCCAGAGTCCTGGGATCGAGTTCCAAATTGGGCTCCCTGCTCAGCGAAGAGTCTGCTTCTTCTTCTTCTGCTCCTCCCTCCACTCATGCTCGCTCTCTCGCTCTCTCTCTCAAAAATAAATGAATACAATCTTTAAAAAAAAAAGTAAAGTAAATTTCAGAAACCTTACGGCAATAAAGCACATTTTGTCGAATGGAAGGCCTTTTAAGATATTTTTTTCAATTTATTTTCTTGACCTTAAATTTAGTACTATGATTCTATATTTTGCTATTCTGTGATAGTATCTTTTTTTTTTTTTTTTACTCTCTTTGTCACTATTCATTCTATTAGTGTTTGGAAACACTTTATGTTCTTTTTTCTCCCTTTCACTTTCTGATTGCTTGAACTTCTCTCCTTGGTCCACCGCAGCACTTGTTTCAGGACAAATGGCACCCCTACATCATAGTTGCAGTTATACATGGATGTGGATGACTCCTCAACCTATACTTCTTTTCCCTTGAGACCACAAATTTCTAGGCAGGTATTAGTTTCTGTCATTTGTCACTTACCTCTTGGAGGCTTTCGATATTAGAAATTCAACAAAATAGTTTAGTAGTTTGCTTTTGCAACCTGTCATAAAAAGCACTGTCATAAAAAACAACATTTTTTCTTATGATAACCCTATGAGACATGTAGTTAATAGTGTCTTCATTTTATACGTGAGGAAACTAAAGCATAGAGAGGTTGAGAAACTTGTCCAATATACATAATTACACTATGCTCTGCAGGTCCATAGATTTTTGTTGCAGTTCTAAAATACATATATTTTTTAGCTCATTTTCTGGCAATAGAAACTTGACCTTAACATGCTTTAATCCAGATGCTTAAGATGGTAGGATATATCAAGAGGGGACTTTTGTTTGTACAGGGGTTCCCAAACATATCTGCAGGCAGCAGGGAAGATACTCATGGAAAGAAAGGAAAATAAATTATTTTGACACATATGTATTTAGCTATATATTTTTTCTTCTTGATGTGATGTTAAATTCTGAGTGTACAGCAATGAATTCAACAGAGTGTCTGGACTCATGGGGTCCATGGAGGAAGGATGGTTGATAGAACAAGATTCCAGAGGCGGCAGGAGAAGGTAGGATGTGAGCAGTGTGATGCCAACCGTGGTTTACTGATGGCAACATCTGCATCACCTGGAAGCTTGATGGACATGCAAATTCTCAGGCTTTCCCTAAAGCCCACTCATTCAGAATCTCTGCCGGTGAGGGCCTGGAATTTGTGTAATTACACTCGCTTTACTTGATTTTTATGTGCCCTGAGCTGTGAGAATCACCATCCAGAGCATGCATAGAGGGATCTGCCTTGTTAAAGAGAAAGGAGGAATGAAAGGGAAAATATATTGAAGTTCTGAGGTGAAGTTCTGTGGTGGAATGAGACAGAGTAGATTCCACCAGAAGACTGTCACTCTTCACTGACAGAGGGCTGAGACGTCACCTGCTGAGCATATGCTGTGTGCCCTGCATCCCTCTGCAGTTAAGTCTCCTACTGTGTCCTTCCTTATGTAACCTCTGCTCTAGCCACCACTTCATCTCCCAAATGCCGCAGACACCTTTCTCGGCTTTTGCAGTTAACTGACATGCCTTCTTAGTCCTCTAAGCGTATTAGGGTCTCCCCCTTACTACAAACCCACCTTGAATTGGCATAGCCTTCTCATAGAGGTGTGTTTCCTATGAATTCCGATGATAGTCTGTAGCAGTAGAGCCCTACCATAGCCAACCTCTGGAGCCAGGTGACGGGGTACAGCAGCTCTGCAACTTAACATTTGATTTTAGGGAGAGTTACTCAAGTTTTCTGAACGTCAGTTTCTTCATTATAAATTGGACATGAGGGATCCCTGGGTGGCTCAGCGGTTTAGCACCTGCCTTCAGCCCAGGGCGTGATCCTTGAGACCCAGGATCGAGTCCCACGTCTGGCTCCCTGCATGGAGCCTGCTTCTCCCTCTGCCTGTGTCTCTGCCTCTCCTTCTCTCTCTCTCTCTTTCTCTCTCTCATGAATAAATAAATAAAATCTTTTAAAAAAATAAATTGGATATGGTAAGTGTTTACCTCATAGGTACACTCGGCACATAGTAAGCACTCTTAATTCTTAGCATTTGTGGCTTATTACCTCCTCCATGATTATCCTCAATGTATGCTACCTACAGAGTTATTTCCCATACATCTCTATCTACATGCAAACGTGTGTATATACATATATATCACATACATACATGCACACATGGTTCTCATCTCACTTGAAAGGACTGAATCTTAAGTGCTCAACTTTATCCATCCCTAGAGAGCTATCTGGGAACTTAATAAAAGTGTTGAATAAACAATGACTTAATAATTCTCCATCTTAGGCTTTTTCTCCAGTGTCTTGGATCATACAATCCCTCTTAATATATCCCATACAATATTTCAGAAACTGTGTTCCCATGTTATTGCTTCGGGAAGGAAAAACACTAATGGGATAGGCACAGTGAGCCTTGAGTTTGAACACCTGTTTCAGAGATGTGCAAGCTCAGCACTCTTGGGCATTTTGAGCTGGATAATTATTTGTTGTGGGAGCTGTCCTTTGTATTGCAAGATGTTTAGCAATGCCCCCGGCCTCTATAGATAACCAGAGGCCAGCAGTGCCCCTATCCCAGTTAGGAAAATAAAAAATTGTCTCCAGACATTACCACATGCCCCTGGAAAGCACAGTTGCCCCTAGTGTAGAACAACTGACCTACCACTGACATATTTCTACTTAAACTTTGTCGTTTTTTAGCTATATGCAGCCTCAGTTGGGTCACTTCACTACTCTGAGATTCTAAGCCTCAGATATCTCATCTGTAAAATGTGTGTAATAATAGGTACTGCATGGGAATGTTGTGAATACTAAATGAGAGGCTACAGGACCATGCACAGAATATATTGATCATATAATTTGCTCATCTAAATTTCAGCAGTCCCTATAGTTTATCCAGGCAAAACAAAAGAAAATGCTGAAATGTACCCAAATGAAGGAAAAAGAGCATCCCATGTCTAACTTCCTTACTTTTCTCCTACTTTGGCATCACTTCCCACTCGGTTTGACCTGTGTTTGCTGTGCAGCTAAAATTGGCACTGTTTTAAGTAACCTTCACACACCACCTGTCTCTTCTGGCAGCCCAAACTTAGAGAGAGACAAGTCAGAAGTGGAAGGAGAAGAATAAAACACAACCAAAACACCAGCAGCCAAGGGTATATGGGATTCTATAGCTAGAGAGGGTAAATTCTTTTTCTTTAGGGAATACATCTCATTCCTGGGTGGTTTCACAGGGTTCTAGCACCCAGATAAATTTGAGGGGTACTATTCTTGATCCTTGAAATATAGCATTCTGAAGTGTGTGAATTAATTATGACAGAAAGTAGACAGTTAAATATTCTCTTTATAGCTCAGTAGTTTAATGAAACAGCTATCCATGTAGAATGAAACTATTCCTTAGAAATTATTTGATTCAGCAATCTAATTCTATCCTCTTATGATATTGAAGCCATAAATAAAATATTACAATTACTGAAATAATTGTGAATGCCTTAGACTGTAAAACCAAATATGATTATGTCAAAAGATACAGATGTGGGGTCCTTTCCCAATGGATGTGTTAGCTCTAAGATGTAATGAACAGAAATGTAATGTTGCTACAGAAATGAACCAGTCTGTTTATTTAACTTGAATGTTTTTCTTTGCATAGAGTTTTCAAAAATTTCCAAATTGTTGTAAAAATACTTTTGTTCATTTTCCTATCCTAACAAAACAATTTGCGCCTTTCCTTGCTGAACCATGTTCTTGAAATGCTGCAAGGGTCTTCGTTCTCATGAAGAATGAGTACTGAAGAGGTAGAAAACTTGGTATCGAAATATGCAGAAAAAGGTTTTTAACAGTAGCTCCCAGACACCCACTGTTTTTCTTAAATTCATCTCTGCGTGATAGAAGCAAGTACAAAAATACCTAGATAACTTAGCATTTATTGTAGTAAGTTGATTTTGTCAGAAGGTGTAATTTAAAATCACTGGGGTTCTGACCACACAAGGTCATCAGTCTCTGAGCTGATATTAAAATATGTGTTTTATACTTACTACGATTAGCCCTAGAGTCCAAAGGAGTTCTTGTTAAAATGTGCAATATATGGTCCTTCATTTTTCTTTTCCCTCCTTTGCTTCCTTCCTCTCTTCCTTCTTTCCACCCTTCTTTTTTTTCTCCATTCATCAAATCCTTTCCAGATTCAACAAATATATATGTTGGTTATGTAAACCTATTTCAAATGGTAAATTTGATCACTATTAATAAACAGTGGGTTACTCACAGGCCTAACTGGCTCTGGGAAGTAATTTATTTCACCACTGAAGAGTAGTGCTTTGACACTAAATGTGTCATAGGCACCTTGTTATAGATACTAAACGTGCATTTTATAGTTACTAGATATCTAACTATTCCTACCATTCACTTTAGAGTTAGAACTAAAGCATAAACTGCCACACAAAAGAATTTGAAACTATTTTATTTGCTTTTCCCTACATCTACTTTTCTTGACTTCAAAAGGTGTAAGAGAGAAAAAAAATTAATTATGCTCATAAGTAGCAGGTAAATCACCACTGTCACCTTGCCCCAGGTAATTATACATACCCCCAGGTAAACATAGTCACACACAAACACACATAACCCTCCAATCCATCCACATACCGGTTTGTTACATAAGGATTTATAAAAATAGATGATTGCTTAGATAGAAAACTTTAGAGAAGGCGCAGGTTTGTTTGTGATTCAAAAAGAGTTTCCATCCCATGGTTTAATTATTCACAGTTGATGTTCTCTCTGATTCCAACTACTCATTACTTTTATTTAGTAGTCAACTTATAATTGCTTCTCTGATATTGCTCTGGGAATACAATTTCTCGAACCTTTTGTATAAGAAACAAAAGATGAATTATTTTGCTTGACTTTCCTATTTTATCTGTATTTTTCTGAAATGAGTAAGAAAACTTGCTCAGACTGTATATCATAGACTTAATAAAAAAAAAGGTAGAGTAGGAGTGAGCTTGGCCTTTCCCGTAATTGTTCCATACTAAAAAAATATATCAATTTACTTTCATTTAATTAGGATTATTGTAAATATTTCCAAGACCTACTTCAACTATCTCATACACACATGCACACACACATACACAAACACAAAGGCATGATGAAAATTCTAACTTTATGCTTCTAAAAAAAAAGATGTATATATTTGCAATTTGTACTTTTTACTACATTTTATATATTTTAAAGCATTTTCCCCATAATTTAAATATCAAATATTTTCTCCTTGCTTGATAAAGAGGTAAACAAAACACAATTTGGTTAAAGAGCTTATGTAAGATCACAAAGTCAGGCAGTGTCCAGTGTGAGACTAGAACCTGAGGCTTTGCTTCCTAGCCTAGCAAACACTCCCCTACATGTTTTTACTGAGTAGGGGTGTCAGAACCCTCTTGAGGGAAGAACTCATGAAATTGACTTATTTGAGCCCAGTATCATACATTGGAAATAATTAATGTGAAATAGTATAATTCGTTACATATAACAGTATTAACTTAAATTTCATCTTGGGCATATCCTTCCAAGCAACGTAGATAGGCAAAGATCCTTTTACTATATGAATGGTCTACTTTGGATCCTAAATCTGTTCTGCCTCTCTATTCTCTTCATTCCCAAGCCACACTCACACACCTTTTCTCCCACCATTGCTTGCCTCCTACTGGGTAGTGTTCCTGGTTTAGGAGTTTGCAGGTGTGTATATGTACATGTGTGCGCTCATGGCTGACTATATGTCTGAATATATTCCTTTTTGTTTATTATGATGTACTGCATCTCAGATTCTGCTTTTGAGTGGTGTGCCTTATAAACTGTTATTGGTATTCTCATTAAGGCTCTTTACAAATAGAATGCCATATTCAAGCATCCGACCTGACACAAAACAGGTGGACAAGGAGGCTAATTATTCATTTTTGCATTTCTCATCTCCCTCAAGGAAAAAGAAGAGAGGTGTGAGTTTAGAAAACACAGACAAGGTGAATACAGAACACTCACTATTCCAAGACAGATGCCAGTGAATCAACTCATTTGAGAATAGCTATGAAATATTCAAAATCTGTTGTGTTGGGACAGCAGAACTAACATGGTCATGCATAACAACTTTTTCAGAGCTACTTCATATACAGAACTGATGTTGTTCCTTTATACCAGACATAAGCTTGGGTAATTTGAAATGGGAACCAGAAACCTTCACTTGGTGAAAATGTGAAAGGGAAAATCATCCAGAAAACAAACTAAAGGTAAGAAATGTCTCCTTTTAGGTGAGACCAAATTATACAGTTCTCATAACTTACTGAACAAACTCTGTAAACTCAATGGAAAATCTCACTTACCCTCTCTAGCTTGTTGTCTAACATCTGAACACAAAGCTGTCCATTTGTGTGACTGAGCTGCTATTCCACTACACCAGGAGACTGTCCCCAGTTGGATTTCAGCAGCTGTAGAGAAACCATGTATTAGGGCTCAGAGAGGTGTGTTTGGCATCCAGATCTCTTTTGAGTCATATTATTTCAGAGAAGTGTGTTCCCTGTGAAATTAATATGCCAAGGGTTTTAGTCTAGGTCAATAATTATAAGTAAGATTTCATTTTAGTAACGTGACTGATATTTTAATTTTTAAAAAAATGTCCTGTAAAATTTCTGGGGAACTTGCTGACTATAAGAAAAAAAATACACATTAAAAGTTTATTTTCTGGGCAGCCCAGGTGGCTCAGCAGTTTAGCACCGCCTTCAGCCCAGTGCCTGATCCTGGAGACCCGAGATCGAGGCTCACGTCGGGCTCCCTGCATGGAGCCTGCTTCTCCCTCTGCCTATGTCTCTGCCTCTCTCTCTCTCTCTCTCTCTCTGTGTGTGTGTGTGTGTGTGTGTGTGTCTCATGAATAAATAAATAAATCTTTAGAAACGTTTTTTTCTTAATGTCATCAATATGATAAATTTATACTGGTGGTCTGCTAAATCTTGCCTAATCATTCAGTAAAATACAAATACACACCCTGCAAACAATGCTATTGGATATCCCGACTGGGACATGCCCAACTGAAAATATTCATAAAAGCTTTCTAAGATAGTTTTCTAGCAATTTTTTTTCTCTAATTCACTTTCTAATGGCTTGAATTCAAGGATGAAAATGAAAAACTGGCCACCAAAGGTGTCACAACTTCCTCTCTGGAAATGAAACCAATATGTCATCTAATTTCAAGGAATATAAAGCAGTACTTCTATTTCTGATCCTGATGAGTATGAATGAGGTAATGATCTTTTAGCTACGTACTTGAGATGGACTACATGGAGCAAAAGAGAGATAAGGAAATTATACTGTATTGCAATAAAGCAGCTCATTTGTTATTTTCAAGTTTCTTACTTCCTCTTAGAGTAGCCAAGCCATCAAGGGTTGCTATAACCATGGGAGTCTGGCAGATTAGGCTTATCCCACAGAGATGCCTCTCATGAATAGCCTAAACCCTGATGAGTCAATTCAACAAAAATTTGGGGGGCATCTAATTTATGGCGAGCCCTCTGTGGGAGTTCACGGCCAGAACTGTCATTGGATCTATGACACAGTAAGAAGTAAAATATGAAGCACAGAAAGGAATTGCCTTATATGTAGCAGGCAGACTTTTAAATACTGATATGACCCTCACCCAGCCTAATATCCAAAAGGCACTGAACTATGGGGTGTTCTGATTTGCCAGGAACCTGATTCTTCGTAAACTACCACAAAAGATGAAGACATTCTTGTGAGGAATTAGGGAATTCTAGATCACACTGGGCAGCTACAACTGCTTTTCCTTTTCATCTTTATCTCATATATTATTTGCTCTAACTGTTTATAATCTGCTAGTAAGCCAAAGTGAAAGCAATTTACACCAAATGTGAGTCTTCATTTTAACAGATACTCTGAGTAAGATAAAATCTTTGTAGTTCACTTTGGCTCACATTTTGGTAGGTGCTCTTGAATATGCAAGAACAGGGATTCTAAATGTGAAAAATTTAATCTTTGGCATTTGCTGTTCAATTTAAATCTAAATATTTTATTTTGGTCAATTAAATAAATGAACTAGTCAGTTATTGTTGTTGTTGTTGTTTCTTGATTTAACTGAGTCTAGTTGATCATGTGATTAACCACTTATGGGTGTTGAATATAGGAGTCCTGTGTATATATGGGCTCCTCAAGTTTTCCTTTTCATTCTACCTTTTATTAACTTGATTAAGGAAATATTTGTTCCTCTATTTCCTTTAATTCTTCTTTTTAATTCGTTTTTAGGACCATAGAAGAATCAAGATACTATATACAATTAAGCTCCTCTCATTTTTTTTTTTTTTGTATTTTAGATGTATTTAACAAATAGCTTTTAATATGGGCCCTGTTTTTTATTTTTTTATTTATTTTTTTTTAATTTTTTTAAATTTATTTATGATAGTCACAGAGAGAGAGAGAGGCAGAGACACAGGCGGAGGGAGAAGCAGGCTCCATGCACCAGGAGCCTGACATGGGATTCGATCCTGGGTCTCCAGGATCGCGCCCTGGGCCAAAGGCAGGCGCCAAACCGCTGCGCCACCGAGGGATCCCTGGGCCCTGTTTTTTAATCTAATTGTTGCAAACTTGATTTTTACACTCAATTTATTTAGAGAGAGAAAAAAAAAAAGACTGGTTATACTACATGCAAAGCTGTTGAGTACACTCCACCCTCTGAAGAAAATACTCCAGTGCCCCATCTGTTGTTACCTAAGCTGGAACAGAAGACTTAAATTTTTTGCCCAAGATAGAAAAGAGGCCATCAACCTAGTCTAGATTATAACTGTAAATTCTCACAAAGTATTCTTCTTTATATATACTCTGTGTTAAGTAGTAAGAATATAGTCATCATCATATTTGAAAAACTTTTGGTTATCCAAAAATTGAAAGTCAAACTTGACAAAGGGAATGCTGAACCTGAAACATAATTATGACCAAGGCTAATTGCAAGCCTGCTCTCAAGATAGATTATAATTTACTATATAGACTTATTAATTAGAATAAATACTTATATCTGCTTATATAGGGTACTTCCCATGCATTCCAAGTAGGGGAATACCAAGAATGATCAAACCTAGTCTTAGCCACTATATAGATTTATCAAGAATACTTAAAATTCTAAAAATAAATTCAGAAATTTAGAAAGTCTAGTTATATTATTTAAATATTTACAGCAACATATATATTTAGCTTTCTATCAAATTCTAGATGCTCTCTTTTCCAAAGTCCTGGTGACCTTTAGAATAATTCTTTGTAAGCAGGTATTTAATTTGTTAAATGCCTTCATTTAATTTATCCAAGGCCCCTGCTAGACTGTTATCTTTGTGCAGATAGAAAGAGTACTCACTCTGGACAATTGATTAAGAAAAGCCTCCCCCTTTTGGCAGATGCATCCCCATGGGGACCATGCTTGGTGACCTGAACACTGGCTAGACTTGAGTTCTTACTCACAACCCCAGGGGAACTTAAGTGCAGTGTCCGATATGCCTGCTGGTCCTGAGTTCACCCTTTTGCTGTGTGATATGATCATTATTTACATTCTCACTTTTTAAAAATTGTTCTCATCTAGTTTAATAATCTTGTTCTTTCATAGAGGTACTTGACCAGTGGATTCCCTACCTTTTTTGCAGCCAAGATTCCAGCTTTAAACATCCTTGGATTTATCTGAAAGCAACGGCAACAAAAAGGCAAAGTTAAACCCCTTAAGCTTTGCAAAAATGTGGAAATTTAAAGAGAATAAAAAAAAAGCAGGAATCATCAGTGAGACCAAAGAACTGAGACTTTTAAGTGTTCTAGCTTAAATTCAATCCCATGAGGGCACCCATGAAATATTTATACTTTAATGTCCCCAAAGTAGTTTAATCTTATCTGCCAAGTCACGGCTACAGTGTAATACTATGTCCCTGGGTCAGACGATGTGCTGAACTCAGCAGGATGGGCCCATTTCCATAGACAAAAATATATGTCCTGCAGGCTTCGGCGAAAATGCTGTAACTAAACATTTCCCTCAATTCTCAGCCACAGAGCTCTCTTAGAAATGTTAAATAATTTTCTGTTTAGTCTCTGGATTTGTCATTTCTTAATTAATATTATGAGTAGAAGAGTCAGTATGTATAGAGTTGCTACACAATCGCTACACACACACACACACACAAACAAGGTATTAACTGATTGTCAGCAATTTTGAAGGACTATTTATAATTAAAGCCATGAGGTTGCTTCAAAATTGTATATGTTATTAATACCTAGCATGAGAAGAGTGTTAAAATGGAGGGATAGTGGAATAAATCAATCTTAATTGATTTATCAGTTACTCAGAATAACACCATGATAAATAATTATCACCTAACACGGCTGGTTGTACTATTTCCTTTCAAGTGATATTTATGACATATTATCAGCATACACTACTTAAAAGCTTACATATGTTTTTCTCATCCATGTAATCTAATCAAAGGTGCAAACCCTGGATCTATGCCAGTACAAACCTTCCTCATTACACGGTTGCAGGCTGCCTGGTCCATCTGGAGTTGCTGGTCTGCTTGATGTCACATGACAGATCCTACTGGCGTGGAAGATGAAAGGATGTTCAGGCCACGTGTCTGGGGATGACAGTTTTCTTTGTGAGGAACCACAGAGTCACAGCTTGTTAAATAAGACTGTGACAGTGATAAAAGACAAAGCCATCAGTTTATAGCAGAATATGGTCTATCTGCCCATGACAAACCATGCTATCTTTACTCACACACGCTGACATCTCATAAAGCATTCCCACAAGTGGTGGCTAGAAATAGTCTCTGAAGACAGCCCCTAAAGAGAGTAATAGCTTGCTGCTTATCTTTGAGCAAATGAATGGAAAAAACCTGGAGTGCACAATGTAGTTCTGTTAGCCTCACAGATAAAGGTAGCTTTCTACTTAGAACATTTTGTGTGGTGGGCTTATTTCACATAACATTAAAATCTTGAGCAGTGACAGAAAGATGACTATGAGGTCCCTGTTTCCAAAAACATGCTAATTTTGAACTCTCCTATTCTATAAATCCACAGGCTCACTTTACAAGACTGCTTCTGTTTATTCAGCAACAATATATCTATTAACCAAATAATAATCAAAGAACAATAATAAGAGCTATTACCTAGTTTATGCTTATAACATTCTGGGGATAGTGCTAATCACACAGTATACATTTCAGTGAATACTTATAACTTACATGTCACCTAAACATACATGGATATACCATTTCCTTTCAGGTAATGGCATCAATATTCTCATATTGTAAACTAGGAAACTGAGACAAATAATTTACCTGGGCCATTGAATGGATGAATCAAAGATTGGAATGTGAGACTACTGATTTACCATTTCCACACTACCAGAATAAGTAACAAATAGAGTAGGAAACGTTATAAAAATAGATGGATGAAAGAATATGAGGTCTATGGTCTTATGCCTCTATTCTGAGGTCACATTCAAATTCATCAATAATTTAGATCAAGGGTGAGAGTTAAAATTGTTAGGTACAGCCTCCGAATGTCAGAAGATTATGTTCTTTCAGATGCTTAGCCAATTTGTGATTATTCACAAAAGGGATAAATTTTCAGTAACATTTGACCACTTCTTTCCTTTGCTATTTTTTGTTCTTCCCATTTCCCTAATTTCTTTCCAGTCATCTTTCCATGACCCCAGTTCTTTTTGTCTGACTCATTCATACCTTAGACTATCCATGATATCTTTGAATTTTGGTGTCTTCTCTTCCTTATCAGCCATTTTATACACACACACACACACACACACACACACACTCAGCTGTTATGTTCTATTTAATCATAGGATGTTTTTACATAGTTCCAAATTGTTTTACATATATAAATTTTGGCTCTCTCCTCTTCTCAGCAAATTTCTTGAAAATGTAAATGGATCACACACTTCTCTTGTATTTATATCAGACTTTGCAGAGTCCTGGACAACTAGAAGACACTCAGTGAATGCTTACCCAATTGAAGTGCTTTTCTCAGCTAATGGTTTCAAAGACTAAAGAGGAGACTGAGCCTCAGCATAAAAGAACAATAATACATGATAAGTCCAAATTCTGACTAAGCTGATTTTAAGTAGCAATAGAAGTTTCCTTTGGGGAAAAAAAAAGTGGCTTTTTCTGTTCCACTAAAATTGAAAAAAAAAAAAAATCCTTTCAATCTAATGGTTCCTCCTATTCCAAGGGGACTGACTAAACTATTGCTATTTTGGTTTTGATGGCCACCTTAGTTCTAAGCAATTATGACAGGCTTTTAATAGAATTTATAAACACATTAGGATGACAACTAGTACTGAAAAACAGTGTTTTAATTATGAAATATCACATTAAGAAAGTTTCAATCTGAGACTGAACTTTTAAGTTTACTTAAACAGATTTTTTTAAGGTTTTGTTTATTTATTTGAGAGAGAGAGAGGGCGAGAGAGCACAAGCTCTCAGAGGGAGAATGAGAAGCCGGCTCCCCACTGAACAGAAAGACAGGACATGGGGCTCAGTCCCAGGAACCCAGGATCATGACCTGAGCCCAAGGCAGATACTCAACTGAGTCACTCAGGCACCCCAATTAACTGATCTTAATGGGTTCTCAACTCTGACTACATATATGAATCAATTTAATTTAATATAAATAAATACATAACTTATTTATTTGTATTTAATACACATAAATGTATTAAATGTATACAAATTATGTGTATAATATGTATTAAATCATTAAATGTATATAACCTATTTCTTTCACACCTTCAAGTGACAAGGCAGTATCGGTATACATAACTCTTACGAATTGAAAACCTTGAGAGTCACTTGCAAAATACATTATTTACAACCAGAAAAGAGCACACAGCACTCTTAGATATCATAATTAGTGTATTTTACAAATTTACTTCAAAATTAAAAAGCATATACCAGAAATATGACTTTTAAACCATGTCTTTCCTCCTAAAGGCTTTGAGTTCTTTGTGAGAAAAATGGGGAAATCAAGTAGAAAATTGTTAAGAGATCAGTGTAAGATTCTTAAGGAGAAAGCAATAGAAAGAGGAGAAAAAGAATTTAAGCTGAAAAATGAATCATTACCTAGTTCATTATTCTGCAAGTTTGTCTATATCCTTTGATTAACTTTTAGCCCCCATCTTCAAGTCACGAATAGCACTACAAATCAGGTTCTATGTACATGTGTGTATGTGGTCTGTTACTCAAGAGCACTGGCAAGCTTCGTAGGAGAATGTCAAAACTCACTATCAGGTGAAGTCAACTAATGTTTATTGAACATGTATTATACGAAAGTCACTCTTAGAGTAAGGGCTTAAAGTTAGCAAGAGTAGCCAGTATATGGAGGACCTAAGAGAAATTTGGCTTGTTGAGGTGGACAGGTTAGATTTGAAAGAGACACAGAGTAGTAGCCCATTGATGGAGAGATGGAAATAGAAAAACTGTCAGTATCTGAGGGAAAGTGATGAGAGTAATGAACAATGATTCTGAGTGATATATGAGCTTGGCCTCCTGTAATAGAAGAAGAATAAGTTATTAGAAAATAATTGCCCAATTAGGAAGATAACCTTCTGAATGACTTGATAATATTGAACTAATGATTTGGGCCTCTGTCTTCCCCTAGACTAAGAATCATATTATAACCCCCAAACTGAAGTTTAAAGAAAGGATGGGAAAGATGATATTGCAATTGAAGGATATATGAATTTCAGCTGAAGTTATTTGAAGTTTACAGGGCCAAGCATCAAGAAGATTACCAAAGCACTATGCTATATTTAATCTATTAAGATGATTAACGTATTCTCGTCCCTCCAACAGGTAAATTAATAAGATGATATTAATAAAATAATATTTAAATATAACAATAGAACTGTTATGAGATTAGTAGAAGATTAATTGCACCACAATGAGTTGTTCTGAAAATAATGGCTCTAAGTGTCCCAGAGAGGTACAGATCCCTTTAATCTGTAGGGCTAAGGAAATCTGAAGAAGAACCTTATGAATGAGTATAAGTAGCAGATAATATCCAGGGAAGAAGCATTCTGTCATTGAATGCTTATAGGCAAGATATTAAGACAGTTATATTAATTTACTTTATAGGAGAGGGATTTGAGGCAAGGATAGATAGGTTTAGATACTAAACACATGTTGAATAGTTTGGGCTTTATTTTTTAATTAGTAGGGACCCTAATTTGTTTGCTGAGGGGACATTTTTGCAATCAAAATAAGGCTAGACAAACTGACTTGATAGTTCATGAAGAATGGACTAGAGAGGAGAGAAATTGGAGGGATAAAGATCAGAAATTATCATAATAGATAGACGTAAGGCAGGAAGGTCTGAATTGAGTTATGGCAGTGGAATAGAAAGAAAAGGTCTGATGTAGAAGTTATTCTAAAAAACTGAGATGTGGCAACTGCTCCTTACTAAGTTTAGTGTTTCTATCATTTAACTGTGATCAGGGGGATCCCTGGGTGGCGCAGCGGTTTGGCGCCTGTCTTTGGCCCAGGGCGGATCCTGGAGACCCGGGATCTAGTCCCACGTCGGGCTCCCGGTGCATGGAGCCTGCTTCCCCTCTCCCTCTGCCTGTGTCTCCGCCTCTCTCTCTCTCGCTCTGTGTATCTCTGATGAATAAATAAATAAAATCTTTATAAAAAAAAAAAAGTTTAACTGTGATCAGAAGTCTCAAATGAATTGATTTGGTGAAACATTGGCTCAGTTGAAATTTGTGACAGTTTATCACTTAAAAGGTCATACAAGTCAAACCCAGAAAGCTTTCTTATTTGGATATAATTATTCAAACACCATTTGGAGACAGCATTTCACTTATTTGCCGCCAACCAAAATTTAGCCAGTCCCTTCAATTAGGCGTTTTCATCTGTGGAACTTATCCAAGTCAACAGTGTTCCTTGGCCTCTGATGTCCCTTCCAAATCATATCTGACAGGGAGAGAACCCTCTGTCTGCACCGAAGATAGAAAATAACATTAAGTTCCAAGGCACTATGGGTTCATTATCATTTAAAAGGATTTTGAAAACACAGAGGTTATGAATTTGACCATATAAAAGCTCCATTTAGCTCACTGGTACTACAGAGAGGTCAGCTTTGTAGGGGGCAGAATAATACCAATGAAAAAAAAAACCTCAAAAGTACTTAAAACATCTTAAAAATTGAAAAAAAAATATTTAGCATCTCGATTTTTCAAATAATTGAATATTTTCTAGGTCAATACTGTTTGTAGCTAATTGTCAAATAATTGAAACTTTATTGTGTAGAATGCATGAAATTTGGAAGAATCTATCCCCTAAGTATCTCTGGAGATCCGTTGTTACATTACATAGGTAGTCTTTAGTTTTGTATTTTTCCCCTGCTTTCTTTGAACCGCCCCAGGTACACAACACAAAGTGATACACTTGATTCTCTTATTTGCCAGTGATATACTCTAATTTGTTCTATGTAGAACATTCTGGGATTGTACTAGCTTTTCCAGCACATCTTGAAATGATAATACTTCACAGAATCATGACATCTTAAATTTGGAAAAGACTTTAGAAATTATAAAGCCAACCTCCCACTCAAGACAGAAATATCTTCTCTGACAAGGATATCCCTGACAGAAATTATCACCCAGACTGTTTGAATGCTTTGCAAGTATTCCATTCTATAGATTTTACTATTAAAAAAAATTGTCTTTTTTCTATATACTTATGCAAGCAGTTGTAAAATTGTTGAAAAAGCAAAGCCAAATGCTAACTCTCCAGTACCAGAGACCTATTAGAAATATCACCGTGGGAGAGGAAGGAAGATGGAAGAGGAGTAGGGGACCTTAGTTTCAGCTGGTCCCTATAATTCAGGTAGATAACTATCAAATCATTCTGAACACTTGTGAACTCAAACAGAGATCTAAGAAAAGAATTGCTGCAGTTTTACAAAAGGAAAAGCGATCAGTTTTTGAAAGTATATTTTTCTGGGGTTGTGGTTGCTATTTTAGTATTTTGTTCTCTTGTTCATCTATTCTTCTATGAACAGAATGACAAAACTGAAAAACTCATCCCCCCAGAAAGAACAAAAGGTAGTAATGACTGTCAGGGACCTAATCAGTATGGATATAAGTAAGATGTTGGAACTAGAGTTCAGAATAACTATTATAAAGATACTAGCTGGGCTTGAAAAAAAGCATGGGAGACAATAGAGAATCCCTTTCTGAAGAAGTAAAAGAACTAAAATCTAATCAGATTGATATTTTAAAAAAAGGCTACTAATGAGACAGAATAAAAAAATGGAGGCTCTAATGGCTGGGATAAATGAGGCAGAAGAGAGAATCAATGATATAGAAGACAAAATGATGGAAAAGAAACAGATAAAGAGAGATAAACAACTACTGGATTATGAGAGAGACTTCAAGATAAATGATACCATAAAGCAAAACAATATTAGAATAATTGGGGTCCCAAAGAAAGAGGAAAGAGAGAGAGAGAGCAGAAGGTATATTTGAGCAAATTTTAGCTAAACTTCCCTAATCTGAGGAAGGAAACAGGCATTGAAATTCAAGAGGCACAGAGAACCTCTTCAAAATCAATAAAAATAGGTCAAAACCTCAACATATAATAGTGAAGCTTGCAGACTTCAGACAAAGAGGAAATCCTGAAAGCAGCTTAGGACAAAAGGTCTTTATCCTACAAGGGTAAAAACATAAGGCTGGCAGCAGACCTATCCACAGACCTGGAAGGCCAGAAAGGACTGGCATGATATATTCAACATGCTAAATGCAAAAAATATGCAGCCAAGAATACTTTATCCAGCAAGGCTGTCATTCAGAATAGAAGGAGAGATAAACAGGACAAATAGAAACTAAAAGAATTGGTAATCATTAAACCAGCCCTGCCAGAACTATTAAAAAGGCTCCTTTAAACAAAGAGAAAGCCAAAAGCAACAAAGACTAGAAAGGAATAAAGACAATATACAGAAACAGTGACTTTATAGGTAATAAAATGGCACTAAATTCATATCTTTCAGTAATTACTCTGAATGTAAATGGGCTACATGCCCCAATCAAAAAACATGAAGTATCAGATTAGATAAAAACACAAGATCCATTGATATGCTGTCTGCGAGAGACTCATTTTAGACCCAAAGATACCTCCAGATTGAAAGTGAGGGGGGGGGTCATAAACATTTATCATGCTAATGGATTTCAAAAGAAATCTAGGGTAGCAGTCTCCTATCAGGCAAAATAGATTTTAAACCAAAGACTATAGTAAGGATAAAGAGAGACACTATATCATACTTAAAGAGTCTTTCCAACAAGAAGATCTAACAATTATAAATATTTATGCTCTTAACTTGGGAGCAGCAAATTATATAAATCAATTAGTAACAAAATTAAAGAAACACATTGATACAATAATAGTAGGAGACTTTTGAAACACACTAATTTCAATGGAAAGATCATCTAAGCAGAAGATCAGCAAGGAAACAAGGGCTTTGAATGACACACTGGACCAGATGGACTTCACAGATATATACAGAGCATTTCATCCTAAAGCAACAGAATACACATTCTTCTCTAGTGCACATGGCACATTCTCCAGAATAGATCACATACTAGGTCACAAATCAGGTCTCAGCTAATATCAAAAGATTGGGATTATTCCCTGCATATTTTTAGACCACAGTGCTTTGAAACTTGAACTCAATCAGAAGAAGAAATTTGGAAGAAACCCAGACGAGGTTAAAGAGCATTTTACTAAAGAATGAATGGGTCAACCAGGAAATTAAAAAGAATTAACACATTCATGGAAACAAAAGAGAAGGAAAACACCACTGTTCAAAACCTTTGGGATACAGCAAAGGTGGCCCTTAATGGGAAGTACATAGGAATACAAGCCTCTCTCAAAAAATTGGAAAAGTCTCAAATATAACCTTACCCCTATAGGAGCTAGAGAAAGAACATCAAATAAAGCTCACACCAAGCAAGAGAAGAGAAATAATAAAGATTAGAGCAGAAATCAATGAAATAGAAACCAGAACAGTAAAACAGATGAATGAAACTAGAAGCTGATTCTTCGAAAGAATTATAAGATCAATACACCCCTGGCCAGACTTATCAAAAAGAAAAGAGAAAGGACCCAAATAAATAAAATCATGAATGAAATAGGAGAGATCACAACCAACACTGAAAATATATAAACAATTATAAGAACATAGTATAAGCAACTATATGCCAACAAATTCAGCAATCAGGAAGAAATGGATGCATTCCTAGAAACATGTAAACTACCAAAACTGAACAGGAAGAAATAGAAAACTTAGATAGACCCATAACCAGCAAGAAAATAGAGGCAGTAATCAAAACAAGCAAGAGTCCAGGTCTGGATAGCTTCTCAGGGGAAGTCTACCAAACATTTAAAGAAGAATTAATACCTTTTTTTCTAAGCTGTTTCAAAAAATAGAAATTGAAGGAAAGCTTCCAAACTTTTTCTATGAGATCAGCATTACCTTGATCCCAAAACCAGACAAAAACCTCACCAAAAAGAATAATTACAGACCAATATCCCTGATGAACATGGATGCAAAAATTTTCACCAAGATATTAACCAATAGGATCCAACAGTACATTAAAAGGATTATTCACCACAGCCACATGGGATTTATTCTTGGGCTACAAAAGTGGTTCAACATTCACAAATCAATGTGATACACTAAATTAATAAGATAAAGGACAATAACCATATGGTGCTCTCAATAAATGCAGAAAAAGCTTTGGATAAAGTGTAGCATCATTTCTTGATTAAAACTCTCCACAGTGTAGGGGTAGAGGGAAAATCCCTCAGTATTATAAGAGCTATGTGAAAAGCCCACAGTGGATATCATTCTCAATGGGGAAAAACAGAGCTTTTTCCTTAAGGTCAGGAACACAACAGGGATGTCCTTTCTCACTATTGTTGTTCCACATAGTACTAGAGTCCTAGCCTCAGCAATCAGACATCAAAAAGAAATAAAAGGCATTTGAATAGACAAAGAAATCAAATTCTCACTTTTCGCAGATGACATGATACTCTCAGTGGAAAACCCAAAAAGATTCTACCTGAAAATTGCTAGAATTCATATAGGCATTTAACAACATGGCAGGATATAAAATCAATGCACAGAAATCAGTTGCATTTCTATAAACTAAGAGTGAGACCGAAGAAAGAGAAATTAAGGAATCGATCCCATTTACAACTGCACCAAAAACCATAAGGTAACTAGGAATAAACTTAACCAAAAAGAGAAAAGATCTATACTTTGAAAACTATAGAACACTCATGAAAGAAATTGGAAAACACACACAAAAAGAGGAAAAAAGTTCCATGCTTATGGTTTGGAAGAACAAATATTGTTAAAATATCTATGCTACCTAGAGCAGTCTATATATTCAATGCAATCCCTATTAAAATACCATCAACTTTTTTCACAGAGCTGAAACATTTGGAACAATCCTAAATTTGTATAGAATCAGAAAAGACCTTGAATAGCAAAGGCTAGTTGAAAAAGAAAACCAAAGCTGGTGGCATCACAATTCTGGACTGCAAGCTCTATTACAAAGCTGTAATCATCAAGGCAGTTTGGTACTGGCACAAAAACAGGCACAATGGAACAGAATAGAGAACTCAGAAATGGACCCTCAAGTCTATGGTCAACTAATTGACAAAGCAGGAAAGAATATCCAATGGAAAAGAGATAGTCTCTTCAACAAATGGTGTTGGGAAAATTGGACAGCCACATGCCGAAGAAAGAAACAGAACCATTTTCTTACACTGTCCACAAAAATAAACTCAAAATGGATGAAACACCTAAATGTGAGACAGGAATTCATCAAAATCCTAGAGGAGAACACAGGCAACTACCTCTTTGACCTAAGCCACAGCAACATTTTGCCAGACTTGTTTTCAAAGGCAAGGGAAACAAAGGCAAAAATGAACTATCGGGACTTCCTCAAGATAAAAAACTTTTGCGCACTGAAGGAAACAGTCAACAAAACTAAAAGGCAACCTAGAGAATGGGAGAAGATAGTTGCAAATGCCTTATGAGATAAAGGGCAGTGTTCAAAATCTATAAAGAACTTCTCAAACTCAACACCTAAAAAGGAAAGAATTCAGTCAAGAAATGGGCAGAAGACATGAACAGACATTTCTCCAAAGAAGACTAAACAAGTGGCCAAAAGACACATGAAAAAAATGCTCAACATCACTTGGCATCAGGGAAATACAAATCAAAACCACAATGAGATCCCATCTCACACCAGTTAGGATGGTTAAAATTAACAAGTCAGTTAACAACAAATGTTGTCAAGGATGTAAATAAAGGGGAACCCTCTTACACTGTCGGTCAGAATGCAAGCTGGTACAGCCATTTTGGAAAATAGTATGGAGGTTCCTCAAGAAGTTCCAAATAGAGCTACCTTATGCCCCAACAATTGCACTACTAGGTATTTACCTTAAAGATACAAATGCAGTGATCTAAAGGCGCTCCTGCACCCCAATGTTTACAGCAGCAATGTGCAGGTAGCCGGACTATGGAAAGAGCCCAGATGTCCATTGACATATGAAAGAATAAAGGTGTTTTATATATAACATACATACATACATACATACATACATACATACAATGGAATATTACTCAGCCATCAAAAAGTAAAGTCTTGCCATTTGCGATGATATGGATACGGACCTAGAGTGTATTATGCTAAGTGAAGTGAGTCCGTCAGAGAAAGACAATTATATAATTTCACACATATGTGGAATTTAAGAAAGAAAACAGCAGCATAGAGGAAGGGGGGGAATAAAATAAGATAAGATCAGAGAGGGAGACAAACCATAAGAGACTCTTAATCATAAAAAACAACCTGAAGGGTGCTGGAGGGAAAGAGGGTGGGAGGATGAGGTAATGGGCATTGAGGAGGGCATGTGATATATACACATGGGTGGTATATACAACCAAAGAATCACTTAACTCTATCTCTGAAACTAATAATACAATATTTAAAAAAAGAAATATTACCATTTTTTTTGTATTTGACCTCATCTCACCATCTTGCCCACAGTGATGTAAGAGATTCTAAGAACTAAGTTATTAGATCCTTTTGAAACAAAAGCATTTCCAAAGAGAAAAGTTTAGGTACTTCATCTAGGGCATTCTCATCTGCCAGAGAAAATCCAATTAATAGGGCATGACTTGTTCTTTGTGAATCCATGATGTCTTCTAGTCATTACTGCTTTATTTTTGGAGTGCTTACAAATGATCTATTTAATAATTTATTCTTGAATTCTTCCATGGCTTAATATTAAATTGACTAGAATATATATTTATGATACAATTTATTGATGTATTCAGTTTGACAAATATTCATTAAGCACTTACTTTATACCAAGTACTGGTCTATGTTCTAGCAATGTGATGATAAATAATTCTCTGCATTCCAGGAGTCTATAATCTAATAGGGAAAATAGAAAACAGACATCTTAAACACTGGTAAAAGGGGTTTTTAAAAAAAAAAGGAGGAAGTAGACTTTTGATAGTACATTGGAGGGGCATTTACTGAGGCTACAGTAGGTTTTCCAGAGGATTTTAGATCTCAAATGACACATAATAGGTAGAAGTTAAGTAAAAGCAAAGATAATCAATACAGAAGAATCACATGTTTGGAGGTTCCAGTGATAGACTTTCATTTCACTGAAGAAGATCAGAGTTTGTAGAAAACAGAAAAGGCGGTAGTATGACTATAGCAAGAAGTGGGACAAAAGAAGACAATACTCAGAGGAGTTTTAACATCCAAGTAATACAGTGTACACCCACTGTATATATAGTGTATCTGTATAAGGCAGAAGGAAAATCAGGAGACTATATAGTGGGATAAATTCCAAAGGAAGACCATTTTTTTCAGGCAGGAGTCAAGTATGCCATATATACTTTAAGAAACCAAGCAAGCTAAAACTGGGTAGTGCTTTTTGGATCTAGCAACAAGTAAGCTTTTGGCAAATGATGTGAACAATGTCAGTAAAGTTGGATATGCTAAATCTAAATTTTTATGGTTTGAGAAGTGACTGTAAGGGGAAAGAGTTAATGTAAGTATAGAGAACCCTATGGATAACTTCACTGTGAATAGAGGATTAAGATAACACAGTAGCTATAATGGGGAACTGGGTGGCTTAGTGAGTTAGGTGTCATGATCTCAGGATCATGATTTAAGAACATGAGAGCAAACCCCAAGTTGGGCTCCATGCTTAAGATTCTGTTCCTTTGCTTCTCCCCGCCCCCATCCCCACTCACTCTCTCTCTCTCAAAAAGAAAACATAAAAAAGCAATAGCTAGAAAAAAAAACTCATGAGAGAATTTTTTTAAGCAGGGAGATATGAGAGGAAATATTTAAATCTAGAGTAGGTATAGGACAAGGAAAAAAAATTGTTTATAAACCTGAAGAGTCAGGAGAGAATAAGATCAAGATCAAATGGAGAAAATCACCATAACCAAGAGGAGAGATGCCATTTCCATTTTAAAGGGAAAAAAAGGAGAAAAAGATGAATGTACTTGCAAGGAAGTCTGTACATTTCATTATGGCTAAAGAAAATGCTTATGTCTTTATTTTCTGTATAAGACCAACAGCATAGATGGCCTAAATCAAATGTTTAAGAGTGGAGAAGATATTGCATGCAATGTAGAGGGCTAGAGGGGAGAATAGCAATCTTGAAAAATACTAAAGTATTGAGAAATCATAAAAGTATCATGGTGGCATTGAGGACCCATTTGGGGATGACAATCTTAAAGTTGTAATTTGTACAGTTTTGTGAAATTTATCTATTGGCATCATCAGATAGATTTTAGGTGGGGAATAAAGGAAACACTAGATGAAAATACCTAAGAAACATTGGCTTAAGTGGGGTGAAGGTGCAGGTTATTAAAGTTAAGACCAAAACACTCAACGATTAGTGAGTTGTCTTTGTGGAAGCAGATCTCTCCCAGGATAATGGCATGATTAGAGTGGTAAAGAAGATAGCCAGACACTAAAATCTCCAGTGAATGAGGAATGTGTATACAGAAGAGTTGTGTATGATACCAGTGAGGAGGACTCGAGGCTGAAATGGCTTGATATTATTCCCCACCAAAAAGTAGTAGTTACAAGGAAATCGAGAAGTTATGGCTCTGAATCAACACTGGAAGTCCTAGAAGTAGCAGACCTTGCTGTATGTGGATGTGAGAAAAATAGCAGTCTCCTCTTTAGGGGTCTGCAGAAGGGAGGGTATGGATAATTATACTTTACCCTATTTTAAAAATTAGAAATTGGCATTGTGACTCTAATCTATGGTGCTGCTATGATTGAGAAAAGATGAATGACAAGGAATTAGTAAGGTGACTGAGGTGCCCAGGATCCACATAGTTGTGATTGGTAAAACACTATAAGTGATGGCTAAGCTGCCACCAGCAGTTCTGGTCTGTCAGATATTAAATAATATTCCTATTCACATAGAGGACAAATCAGACTAGAAAAGTGTGATATTGACTGATACATATTTTTTTCTCACTACTGGTTCCAGTATAACAGCATGCTCACTGCCCACTCACCAAGACTCTCATGGATCCTCACACCTCTCTCTATATATATTTATATTTATATTTATATTTATATTTATATATTTTTAAGATTTTATTTATTTATTCATCAGAGAAAGAAAGAGGGAGAGAGAGAGGCAGAGACACAGGCAGAGGGAGAAGCAGGCTCCATGCAGGGAGCCCGATGTGGGACTCGATCCCAGGTCTCCAGGATCAGGCCCTGGGCTAAAGGTGGCGCTAAACCGCTAAGCCACCCAGGCTGCCTGGATCCTCAGACCTCTTAAAGCTAATAACCACTTTCCATCATTGAGTGTTTACTGTGTGCAGCCACTTGACATGTTTTCACCAATTCTTTGAAGTAGGCATTCCTCTTATTAAAATGTTATGATGAAAGCAAACTTAGAGTAAGTAGGTAAATTAGCCAAGCTCACAGAACTGACTGGCTCCAAACATGCCTTCAGTGACCATGAACCAATTTTACTTTATATCTGATATCCCATTTCCACTTGTTACCTGGCCTAGTAATCTTCTCCTTTGCTGGAAACTTAAACCTCACATGATCAATTGTGCATTCTATCCATATTTGAATAATGCCCTTTGATCTTAAATTAGTGCTCTATTTTTCCATTCTGTCTTTGTCTGTAGAGTTACTTTCCAATTCATTTTCCAGCCTCCCCATTCTTTAATTGTCTACCTGATACTTTGACTACTATATGTCTCTACACATGGCTTCTGGCTTTCTTCATTTCCTTTTGTTACCCTAGTTGTAATATCTGTGGAGTTCCTGACCTTGCTTTCAGCCATTATACACTGCTAAGTACAGTAACATGGAACAGAAATATAAGATAACGTCATTGCTCTCCAAGGAAATTAGAAACCTAGCTGAGGCCCAAAAAGGCTCTCTCATCTGGAATCTTATAAGGAGACAACTGGACTGAAAAAAAAAATTTAGTTGGAATGGTAAAATGAGTTAATTACCGTTTAAATATCTTTAAAGCCCTAAATGAAATTTCATGATTCTGAGATCCAAACTTAAGGCAAACACAATCTTGTTCTCCAAGATCCTCCAGACCACTGTGAACCTATTGAATTCTAATCTCTAGTATGTAGCTGAGAGTTAAGCCTCTGGGCTTAATGCTACCAGAAAACCTATAACCCTTTTGGTCTGATTGCCTTTTGCAAACCTGTAGAGCTTGATAGACAAGTTATGCATATGGAATGTGCAAACTCCTTTGGACATGAAATAAATGTTGATATGCCCCCAGAAAAAAGAAATTTTTCTACACCCCAAAGTGATAATTTACTTAAACTTTTCACTTCTTTCTTTCATTCATCTTCTAAGTATTTTTAAATGATTGCTATTGCCAAGAAAGTTGGGAAAGTACAAAAAGAATCTCATGAAAACACGAGTATAAAGATGAATTTTTTCATAGAGAAGAATAGATATAAATGTGAATAATTATGATTTGTGAAATATACTGTGAAGGCCTTAGAAGTCTCGGCATAAATTCAGCTGTAATGTTTAATATTGACATTGGAAATTATAATTACTATTCTCAATTTTTCTTATACCGATGGTTACAAGAAACTGGCAGCAATTCTTCTGAGGTGATAGGCTGGTTGGGAAGAGTTAAAAGAATAGAAGAATGTATACCAAAATCTAATGGAGAGGGAGGCATGTGCAATTATTAACAGCTTCCAAGGGATCAGGATATAGTACCCTTACACACACAGGCAAAAATGCACATCTTTTGAAGACTTCTGGGCTAAATAAACAAAGGCTGTACACAGCTATTTCTTTGTTCATGGTTTAAGGAGAGTGTCTGATCGCTAAGAGATCATTGTTGGGTTTAGTAGGTTAATAAGATTAAAGTTTACTACTTATTATTTCTTTAGTCAGTCCTCAAACTAAATATATTTAGTTTAAACTATATATACTATATAGTTTATATAAACTAAATATATATTTTTATATATACTATATAAATACTATATATTTTTATATACTATATATTTATATATACTATATACATACTATATATTTTATATAAATTAAATATTTTTAGTTTAAAAATGCACAATGTGGTTATTTAAATATAAACTGAAGAAAAGGTTAAGAGCGGAAAACAATCAGACCTAACTGTGTGAATGTTTCTAATTTTGTGAATAAAGTGCTAAAATCTTACTAGTTTCAAGATGCTGGTTGCCATGGACTTAGTGAGAAGAACTGTTTATCTACCATGTGTAAGAGTTGTAGAACTAACCGTTATTAGTCCCCTTTAACCAATGTGAAGACTAGGATGCTATTGAAATGCTTAATTTCAGTAAGAGGAGAGCTGTCCAATGGATATTGTTGTAGCAGAAGCTGGAGGAGAGTGAAGTAAATGAAAGATTTAGCCTTGGAGCTCCAGTCAAGTATTAGTGGAAGGATCCTGTGTTCTGGAAGGATGTGTCTCTGTCCTTGATAGTCATATTGCAAACACAAGTACATGGGGTTAAATGGCCAGAGATTTCCCATACTCGTTATGATTGTATATAAGAGTAAAGAAAATGTCCAGAGGTTCTTGGTGTCACTCTACATTTTAATGACAAGACAAAGAAATTCACAACTAACAAAAATGATACTGTTTCTGGACTTTCTATCCTCTTGTTTTCCTTACTCTCTTTATTTTACTTTCTTCATCCCTTCCTTAAACCATTACTGTCAGCCATCTCTCTTTTTTTTTTTTTCAAAGATTTTACTTATTCATGAGAGACCCACAGAGAGAGAGAGAGGCAGAAACACAGGCAGAGGGAAAAGCAGGCTCCCCGCATAGAGGGACTCTGTGCGGGGTCTCCAGGATCACACCCGGGCTGATGGCGGCGCTTAAACCGCTAAGCCACCGGGGCTGCCCTTAACAGATCTGTAAAGTCCATATAGTTTATGACAAAAGACAAGGGCAAAAGAAAAATAGAGTCCTTAAAAATCCATACATATGTAGAACAAAATAATATGATAAAAATAAAATTCAAGTGATAGATGTCAGTCACTGAAAAATGTCAGAACTTAGAAAATATGATAATATATATTCCATTTACAACAGCATCAGAAATATAATTTACCTAGGAATAAACATATGAATACTACAAATTTATAGTAAAATAAAAAACTAAGTAAAATAAAACAGATTTTGCTATAGCAAATGAAGTAAAGTTCTGAATATATAGAAGTTACTGTGTCTATATTATTGAATTGGAAATTTTAAAATTATAAAAACATTAATACCCCATATGTTAATTTATAAATTGACCAAATTGTTGAATGCTCATCAAAGTATTAGTTGTAGTATTTATTAATATCAAAAGAACATATTTTCCCCTTTTTTTTCAAAATGTTCTTGGCTATTGTTATTTGCACATTATGTTAAATGATTTTTAGGATTATTTCACCAAATCATTAGGCAAATGACCAATTTACTCAGTAGAAAATTCTACAAAGGACATAAATGTAGAATTAAAAGGAAAAAAAATAAAAATGGCCAATGAATATTTGTAATATAAATGCATAACATCCGTAATATAAAATATAAAATTCAAATGAAAGCATTTAGCATCTTCCTCTTCAAGTTGAAATTTTACAACATTACAATATTATGTTAGTGAATATGTGAGTCAGTAGTCTCCTACATTGCTGGTACAAATATAAGATTATAAACAGCAAAATACTTAATCTTTAATGTAGTGACTGACCCCCCCATTCCCTGTGCACCAGCTTTCAACTTGCAGGAATTTATCTGAAGGAAATAATTGAATAAAAAACAAAAAGATATATTTATAGACATATTTTTTGGTATATAAGATTTCACAGAGAATAAGTCACCAGTCAACATTTTAATTGATAAGTGTGATCCATGGCAAGTTACTAACTCCTCAAATTTCTATTTCCTCAGCTTTGAGTTGGGATCAAAATACCTTTCACTCAAGATTGCTGGCGAGAACAACTATGACAATACATGTATAACATGATGCTTATTGAACGTATAGAAAGTAGTGCTTAACAAGGGTAGTTCTGAAAAATATACATAAACACATAATCTATACACATATAAAGATTTAACATGTCTGTGCATATGTGTCTATAAACTGTTTACACAGGATATAATTTTATAGATTTTAAAATAATAAATTATATTTTCTATATAAATAGGGCTGCTGGAAAAGTAGCTGTGTTCTTGTATGTATATCTTTTGCTGTGTAGGTAGAAGCATCAAAATAAATGATAGTCTGGGGAAAAGTAAAATTCTTAAATATTTAATTTTCCCTACAGCCTCCCTAGCTGTGCTCCCCAACGTAGACACAGACACAAGACACACACACACACCCCTACACAGAGTCCTGAGGAAATACAATATTTAGTCTTATGCTTCACAATTTAATGCTTACTCTTTCATAAACTTCCCCCAAATCATCAGATGTACCCTCACCATTGCATTTATGCCTAACACATTGAATGCATGCATTGCCACTGCTTTGGAGCAAAAAATAGACTGTGACTCGACTGACTGCCTCAAAGACAGGTGTGTTGTTGTTGGCTCCTCTGTTAAATTTCTTTGTGTTCTTGGCAGAGCTACTTGATAAAGCAACCTGAGACTGATTGTTTATACACAAACCTCATCTTAGTGCCTTATAAACTGCACTGATACCAAAGTCACACACAGCAGTGACACAAGTTAAAAACACCATTCTCAAGAATATCAGAACACAGGGTAATGTGGGAAGAAGGCTACTTGAGGAACTCTATTTAAACTCCTGAAGACAGTCTAAAGTAGGTTGCATACTCCTGCTATCACTACCCAAAGGGGGTATCAACGTCTCTCTAAACTCTACTATTTTAAAATCTTTGTGCAGTTTGGCTTATTTTAGTGTAGAAATGATGCATTCCAGGTGCAAACACTATATCTCTTCTACATTTGCTTCAAATACAGAACGTATGTATAATCTTTTAAGACAAAAAGAGTAAAAGAAAAAAGAAAAAGTGATTTTCAGTTCACACAAGGTGTTCTCAAATTTCTTATTGGCCAACCTAGACAATTCCTTAACAAATTTGTTAGATTTGAAATTTCTAAAAATAAATAAATAAATAAATAAATAAATAAATAAATAAATAAATAAAATAAAATTTCTAAGGCTTGGGGCACCTGGGTGGCTCAGTCGGTTAAGCGTCTGCCTTCTGCCCAGGTAGTGATGTCAGGGTCCTGGAATCAAGCCCCGTGTCAGGTTCTCTGCTCAACATCCTGCTTCTCCCTCTCCCTCTGCCTGTTGCTCCCCCTGCTTGTACTCTCTGTGTGTCAACTAAATAAAATATTTAAAAACATAAAATAAAATTTCTAAAGCTGGACCATCAGCCTTTTTTTTTTTTAAGATTTTATTTATCTACTCATGAGAGACAGAGACAGAGAGAGAGAGAGAGAGAGAGAGAGAGGCAGAGGGAGGAGCAGGCTCCATGCAGGGAGCCCGATGCGGGCCTCGATCCCGGGACCCCGGGATCATGCCCTCGACTGAAGGCTGCACTAAACCACTGAGCCACCAGGGCTGCCCTGAGTAAACCCTTCTTAATTATTCTAATCTTCTCCAGACTAATATGTAAGGTATGTGCTGCTCTATATGGAGGTGGGATTCCCTTGGGTTTTGGTTCTCTAGGCTAGAAAGTTAGCCACAGTGACCAGAAGTTCTTGTACTGGCTCTTCTTACATTGAAAAGCATTAGTTAACTACTGCTGATGTAACAAAATACTAACTATTTAATGAATTAAAACAATACACATTTTTTAAAAAGATTTTATCTACCCTTTCATGAAAGGTACAGAGAGAGTTCTGGGCTACATTGAAAATACTCCTGGCTATTAGAACTCCAGAATATAAAATAAATGATCTGAGGAATTAAACAGTGTTCAAGTCGGAAAATATAAGGAATTGGACTATTTCGTAGTCTTCAGAAGGAAGTACATCTCTAATGAAACCTTGATTTTAGTTCAGTGAGACTACTCAAGTCAAATTTCTGACCTACAGACTTCAAGATAAAAAAAAAAAAAAAGTGTATTGGGCACCAGGGTGGCTCAGTGGTTGAGCGTCTGCCTTTGGCTCAGGTCATGATCCTGGGTGCTGGGATCAAGTCCTGCATTGGGCTCTCCGTAGGAAGTCTGCTTCTCCCTCTGCCTATGTTTCTGCCTCTCTCTCTGTATCTTTCATGAAAGGGTAGATAAAATCTTTTTTAAAAATGTGTATTGTTTTAATTCATTAAATTGTTAGCAATTTGTTACATCAGCAGTAGTTAACTAATATTATACACATATTCGCTTTTATATATATTGTGCTTATAGATGTAGTTTATTCATTCTCATTGCTTCATAAAAGTCCATTATATGAATAGTCTATAATTTACTTATCCCTTCAACTTTTGGGCATTTGGGTAGTTTTCAGTTTGAGACTGTTACAAATAGCTCTACCTTAAGCATTCTTGTACATGTTTTTAGAGAACATAATTCTGTTATGTCTATACCTAGGAACAGAATCGCTAATTCATGGGGTGTATGTACGTTCAGTATTAGTGTATGCTATCAGTTTTTCAAGGGTTTTGTATCCAATTGCACTCTAACCAGCAATGTATGAGAAGTTTCATTGCAGAACATATTTTCCAGCACTTAGAATTTTCATTCTATTTTTAACCATTTTTATGTGTGTTGATATTACATTGTGCTTTTATTTTTTTTGTTTTCATTATTAATACTTAGTTTACTAAATCTTTAAAAATAAGTAGATGTTAAATTTTACCAAATTACTTTTCTACTTGTATTGAGATAACCATATAATGTTTCTGTTGTGTTTATATTAATATACTGGATTATGATGATCAATTTCCAAAAATAAAAATACTCTTGATTTCTTAGAATAAATTTTGCTTAGTCATGAAGTACTCCTTTGTTTTTAAATATGACTGAGTTCCATTTTCTAGTAGTTTATTTAGGATATTAGAGCTAGCTTGGTGAGCAATATTGGGCAGTACATTTCCTTCCTTTTCATATCTTTATAGGGTTTGGTTTCAAAGGTATATAGGCTCCATATGAAGACTTAGTAGTGCCCCCTATTTATCTGTTCTCTGGTAGATTTGTATAGTGTTGGTATTTGGAAGGATTCATAGTTTAATTGATTATGGCCTGGAATTTTCTTTATGGGGGCATTTCAAACACTGGATTAATATCTTTAGGATATTTAAGACTATTCATATTTTAAATTTCTTAAATCTCTTTGGTAAGTTGAGTTTTCAGAGAACTTTTCCATTTCATTCAAATTGTCAAATGTATTTCCTGAAATTTTCTCATAGTTAATATAGTTTTAATATTTGGATGATTTACATTGATGCCTCCTCTTCTATTCCTGATACGGGTAATTTGTATTTTTTCCTTTTTGTTTTCATCAGTCTTGCTAAGAATTTTTCAATTTTATTGAAAGTTAATAAACTTTTTGATAATTTTTTGTTTTGTGTTTATTTTGTATTTCATTAATTTTTTAGTCTTACCTTTATTATTTGCTACCCTCTTCATTTTAAAAGACTGATTGCTTTTTCCCCCTTGTCTTGAAATGGATTCTTAATTGGTTTTTAGTATTTCTTCTTTTCTGCTCTATGCATTTATTTATGACTATTTCCTTTTAAGCACTGCATTATTAGCTCTATCCAGCAAGGCTGGATATGTCATGTCTTCATTATTATTTGGTCCATAACATTTTCTAATTTCTAGTATGATTTCTTCTTTGATGTATGAATTACTTGGCATTTCTAAGCATATGGAGTTATTATAGATTCTGTTTTATAATTTGGTTTTAGCTAAATTCTACTGTGGTAAGAAAATATATTCGAAATGATTTTAGTTCTTTGATATTTTCAAGGATCTCTTTTTATGGCTTAGCACATTATCAATTTGGTGAATATTTCTGTGCAGTTCAAACTTTTTTTTTTTATTTATTATTTATGATAGTCACAGAGAGAGAGAGAGAGAGGCAGAGACACAGGCAGAGGGAGAAGCAGGCTCCATGCACTGGGAGCCTGATGTGGGATTCGATCCCAGGTCTCCAGGATCGCACCCTGGGCCAAAGGCAGGCGCCAAACCGCTGCGCCACCCAGGGATCCCTTTCTGTGCAGTTCAGAAATGTAAATGATGTTGGGCGCGGTGTTCCATATATGTGAATTTTGTCAAGTTTTGTTATTTGTGTTGTTTAAATTTTCTATGCCTTGAGTTATGGACACAGATCTGTTAATTCATCCCGTATAACTGTGGGGTTGAGTGTTGTCTGTTTAGATCTCTAATTTTCTGCCTTATATATATTAAAGCCATGCTACTTAATGCATATATATTTAGAATTGTGATATTTTCTTGGGTAACTGACCTCTGCAGGATTTTAAAATGTCTCTTTATAATTAGTACTGCTTCTTGCCTTATTGCCTACATTTTCGGATAGGATAGATACCAGTGTTCTTTTTATTAGCATTTTCATGATACATCAATTCCTAGCCTTTTATTTTCATCATGTCTGTGTACTTATATTTAAAATATTTTACTTCTCAGCAGAAGTTATTCTTTATTTGAATCTAACAAACAATATTTTAATTAAAATAGCCTATCTACCTTATGATTACTGATATAGTTGGATTAGTTTTCTAATAGTAATATGATAGTTCCAGATCTCTTTTATTCCTTTGTTTCTCCTTTTTTCTTTTGGATTTGAACAATATTTTTATTATTCCATTTTCCCTCTCTAATACCTTCTGAATTATACATTCTTTTATTATTCTTTTAGTGCTTACTGATTAAAAATTTATCTTTGACTTATTACCATCTAATACAAGTTATTAATAATTTTGCTTCCCTGTAATGCTAGCATCTTAGAATGTTTTACTTTCAATAATCTATCTCCCACTTTTGCACTATTGTTGTAATGCATTTTAGGTCTATGTTTATGTTACACATTTCATAAGACATTATAATTTTTGTTTTATACAATCAACATATATCTCCCCAAATATCCACCATTTTTCTTGCTGTTACTTCCTTTAAGCATGTCATTTATTTATCTGGAACTATTTCACTTAAGTATAAGAAGTGTTTCTATGTATCGTACAATGTATATTGATGATGTAATCTTTGTTTTTGCTGAGAACATCTTTATTTCATGTTTATTTTTGGAGAATATTTTGATTCATTATAGGATTCCAGATTAATAATTATTTTTAACACTTTAAAATATTAACGCATTACTCTCCAACTTCGTCTCTGATGAGAAGTAATTTGTTACCTTTATTTTAATTCTTTGAAAATATTGTCTTTTTGTCGATTGCCACTTGTGAGAATTTCTCCTTCTCTCTGGCAATCAGCAACTTGACTGTAATGTTCACAGTTATACAGTTATATTTTTTTGAAATGTTGCTTGTGACTTGTTGAGCTTTTTATATCTATGTGTTGATGGTGATTTTCTGTTTTTAAAAATCTCAACTAACATCTCTAGTATTTCTCCTTTCTTCCATTTACATGTATGTTAGACTTCTTGATAGAATTCCTCTTATCTATAATGCTTTGTTGTTGTTATTATTATTCTGTGCTTCAGTTTGGATATTTTATGTTGCTATGTCTTCTGTTTTGTCTGAAGTTCTGTGAAAACTATTTCTTGCTTTCTTGATTTCAGATAATGTGTTTTTGTTCCTACAATATTTATTTTATTCTTAGTGTGTAATGAACTTCCCCATATTAACCAGTTTTTCCATCATTTCTCTAATTTCTTGAATATATTAGTCATAATCAGTTTTAAATCATTGACTTCTGATCCCAGTATCAGGACCACCTCAAAGTCTGATTTTATTGTCTGGTTTTCCCCCTTGGTTACTGACCATATGGTCCCATATTTCTATATAATTAATGATTTTTCATATAATTGTGACTACATAAAAACTTTAAAGGTTCTGATAATAGATGACATTTTATCACTACAGAGGTACTGGGAAATGGATTTAATCCAGTCAGAATGGAACTAGGTCAAAATTGCATTGGATTTTTGGCGAGATTCAATATATCTCCACTTTGTCTTCATTCTGAGGGTATATCCCTCAGGAGCTTTTAACTGAAGGCTTGAAAAGGATTTTTCTTCTAACTCTGGGAGATTGTTGGAATTTCAGTCATAGGTTTTTAGCTTACTCCTGTTCTTTACAGGTTTTGAACAGCAATAATGTTATGAAGAAGTCTGGTTGTATGTTTGGCTGCCAAAACTCTTGGTTGTTTTTTTTTTTAGTATTCCAAAAACTCTATGCCAGGGGCCAGACCTGGATTCTCTACCTCTAGCTGCACTTAGAATAAGCAAATATTCTCAGAAGGAAAAATCCATGGTAGAGAGTGCCAGTGTCCGCTCACCAGTCCCTCCAGTATTTTCAGATTTTTTTTTAAAGATTTTATTTATTTATGAGAGACACACACACAGAGAGAGGCAGAGACACAGGCAGAGGGAGAAGCAGGCTCCACATAGGGAGCTTGATACAGGACTCAATTCCGGGACTCCAGGATCATGCCCTGGGCTGAAGGCAGGTGCTAAACCCCTGAGCCACCCAGGGATCCCCCTCAGAAGTTGTTTTTAGTGGTCCTTTCCTCTGGCAGAGTGACCTAAGTACTGAGTAAAATTTCAGTATTTAGTAAAAAACTCATTAGAATTTCTACCTGGTTCTTTAACCAAGCACTCTGTCCATTGGTAAATTAAACTCAACTCTTATGAGATAAATTGGCCATGTGTTTGGGGCAGTTTAAGCGTCCAGCCCTGGATGACTGCCAAAAAGTCATTGGTTTATTTGTCCCTTCTCATCAGTTTTTTTCTCTGAAGGAAACCTAGATCCTGTCTCTAGATCATACTCCAAATTATCACGTGTTCCCAGAGAAAGAGACCTGAGAATTCCAACCTCTAAAAGTTTAGTCTCTCTAATCTTCCTTCCGTCCACAGCTTTCTGATGGCTTTAAAACGTAATTCTTGAAAAAAATATATTTGGCTTTCCTAAATGTTGACACTGTGCATGTATAATTTGCAACCTCCTGCAAATAACTTTATCTTTCTTGGAATAAAACTATCCATAGATAGTTCGTTTTGATTTGAATACAAATAAGAGCAATTATTTTCCAGTTTTCCAAAAGTTTTATAAGTCTTGATTGTCTAAAATACATGCTGTAGAATAAGTTTGTGACCACTATGCTGAAAGAGACTCTGTTGTTTCATCTCTGCTGTCCAATTCTTTTTTTTTTTTTTTTTAAGATTTTATTTGTTTATTTGAGAGAGAGAGGGAAAGCAAGAGAGATCACAGAGAGCAAAGGAGAAGCAGACTCGCTACTGAGGGAGAGCCTGATGCAGGGCTCTACCCCAGGACTGAGATCATGAACTGAGCTGAAGGCAGACACTTAACCAACTGAGCTACCCAGGCATTCTTGCTGTCCACTTCTTAGTTTTTTAAGGTACAATTCCAGCCAAACTCCTCTGGGACACCTTGCCTGCTTGGCAGGAGATGCCTACTTTCAGGAAATCTTTGACACTATCGTTCTCTGCCATTTTACTCAACAAAAAATATATGCAAAGAGCTCCTGTGTTACAAAATGAAAGAACATGCCTATTATCTGAAGTAGTTCAGATATGAATAGAGAGCCAGGAAAGACTAGATTTTGACTCTTGCCAGTTTTGTCTCACCTTTATAATTGAAAAGTTGTTTAAAAGACTTTAATAGCTATCGACTGCATGGGAGAAAAGCTAATAATTTTTTTTAAAGAAGCAGCCTTTGGACTACTTTGGAAAATATATTTTATAGTTCTCCTCAGTGCTTTACTGTTTCTGCAAACTGAAAACATAATGAAAAAAAGAAAGAAAAAAAAAAAGCGTACACAAAAGTCAATTGCCCCGATAGCAACATCAAATTTATCCCATTGAATCTGAGTGTTAAGTTGTTCACTTGAATATTCTGCCTCTGGCTATATTTAAAATCCCTCAAGCTTCAGAGATGAGTGTAAAAGGCCCACTATACTACTAATGAATTTTATCTTCCCAGTTTAGGTAACGTTAGCACTCTGGGCACCAAAGGCAATCAGCTAGTGCCCTGAAGCACACAATTTAAATATACAGTTACTAATGGTAATAAAATGATAGCTTTTATTTTGATAAAATAGCTTATAGCAGTATTGATAATATTCCAGCAGTGGTATTTGAAAATCCAGCCACAATACCTTGATATTAAATTCTGTGTATTCAGTAGTGTGCATTTATCAATACACCACCACATGATTTATTCATACTACTTACCCTGTGTCCTCCAGCATTGATCTCAAGGCTGCTTTTTAGTTCTGTAATGAAAGCTCTAGAGCTTAAAATCCTGATCAAATGTCATCACTACACCAAATCAGAAATACAGCCATAGGGCTTAAGGTAGGAGACACTCTTTAGTTTGCATCATAAAATACTGCCCAAAGCTAATATTAAGACATGAGGGGTGTGGGGGGCAGGGAGAGGGGAAACAACTCAGTGCGTCAGAAGACTTAGCCTTCCTTCATCACCGCAGTTTGGGCTTATCCTTTTGAACCATGTGCTCCAAGTATGGGGGAAATATGCCATTGATCTAATGAGTAAGAGAGGATGTTTAACCAGACTATGACATTTGAAAATGTGTTTATGAAGGAAGGAAAAAAAAAAAAAAACTTAAAGAAAATATCGTTCAAAATGCCGTTTATTTAAAAATGGAAACAAGGTTGGGACAATAGGAGTGAAAACCTCACTAGACTGCTCTATTATGAATTAAAAACTTAGAAAAGAGTTAGCTCTGGATTGGATAAGTAGCATTATCATTTCTAACACCACAGCCTCTGAGGCATAGTAGTGATATTTTTATAAATAAAAATATAAAAAGAATTCCCAGGAGACCACTGAAGTATTTCTGGTCAAATTCTTCTTGGAGGCCATTTTATAAACAAAGGCAGCACTCTGTGGTGCTTTCTGGCTAATATGATGGAGTTGGCAATGATGGTGAAGTGCAATTATTTTCTTTTCAAAGATAGTAAATAACTATTTCCGTGTTTCTTTATTCAAACAAAAAATCTCCATCATATGTACTTAAGAACTACGGACTAGTTCTTCTTGTTTAAGGTCAGTCTTCTTGTTTATACTACTTTACATGTCTATTATCTATAACATACACACTTTAATAATTATATAAACATCTAAAGTATCCAACATGGAAACAAATAGGATTCCACGGCTAAGAAACAAAATTATTGAAGTTGATCCAAGAAAAATCAGACTAGATATAAGAAATATTTACAGAATTGACAGAAAACCTGTAACAAGGAAACATAATCTCTGAGTTTAATTCATTTCTAAAATATAATACTATTTTCATCAAGGTTAGGAAATACCATTGAGTACTCTTGAACTATTTAATTGATTAATGTTCTGTTTAGAGATGCAGAGTCAATAAGAAATATAAATTAAAAAAAATTATAATTGATTTATGCCATTTGGGGGCCAAACCATCGCAAATGGCAGACTGGAACTCTCAGGTACAGGTTAAAGCTGTTGTCTACAGAATTTCTTCTTATGGGAGTCTTGGCTCTGTTCGTAATGCCTTTCAAATAATTGAATCAGGCCCATCCAGACTATCTAAAATAATCTCCATTACTTAAAATCAACTGATTATGAGTTTTAATCCCATCTGCCAAAAATGTCACAGCAACACCTGGAATAACGTTTGAAAGAATAACTGGGGAGTAGCCAACTGAAACATCAAAAACACCACTATGGTAATATGCAAAAGTTGCAAATTGAAGGTTGATTTCCTCAAAACTCAAAGAGCATTGAAGATTACTTATTTGAAATTCAAACCCTGGAGGGTTGATAGAGTGAAATGTTCTTATTCCACTTTTTTTTTTTTAGGTTAACAATAAATGAAAAACCCTTCATGCCCCTGATAAAATATATTTGCTGTTATTATGTTAACTTAAGATGTATTTTGAATTTCCAAAGTTAAGATGGTCATCCCTCTGTATAGTTGAACTACACAGATTTTTAATTTGCAAACTTCAGTCTTCAGAAATTACAGTATGTAGAAAAAAATGGATGCCATAGATTTTTTTAAGGAAAAACTCAAATAGAGCCATAGATTAGACTACATACATAACAAAAAACCCTGACTACTTTGTAGTGTAGGAATTTGAAAATAATTGCATTTCTCTGAATTCTCATTAATAGGAAGCATTTGTTATTGGGAACAGCTTTATGAGTCTGTCATCAGATGCAGCTCATTATGTTGCCTTGCATTACTTTTATCCACTTTTGCTTAGCATAACTTATTCTTAGCAGGGCGGGAACTTTTGCATTGTCGTCATTGAAGTGCTTTATGTGAGGTAGCAGGGTGATGGTGGAAAGAAGCAATATGTTTGGAGTGTGAGCAAATACACAGACTTGAGTTTTCCCTGCAAAAGGAGTTGTGTCTCAGCTGGCACCTTTCAGCTAAAAATATTAGTTGCTTGTTTTGACTATTACCTCTGTTGCTGAACTTTGAGTAAAGAAAAAAGAAAAGTTTAGTACCTGTAAATTGGAGGATTTCTATGTTCATGGGGACTACAGACAACCTGAAGAAATATCTGGCATACTTCTGCCTAAGTTGTCCAAGATCTACAAAAATGCCCATGAACAGAACCTCCTGGATTAGCCAGCACAGTGCTGGACAAAGAGAATGGGATAGAAAAACCAGAACACCTGCATGCTAGACTTGTTTTTCCCCTGAAGAGATACCTTACCTTTCTATCATGGATAGAGTTTTCTAACACTTGAACTTTCATTGTCTCATTTCAGCTGCCCATCCCTGTTGTCCACCAGGAAGAACTCATGTTTTTTTCCCACTGAAGGGGTGGGAAACAAAGGTTCAAAGCACTTATGATCTTTACTCTTTGTCAGTCTAAGATTCTTTCCACTCGAATGTCATTAGTCAACTGTGTTACTACTAGGAAATTCAGTTTCTTGATCTATAAAATTAAAGATTTTTACTTAATTTTTCCCAATATTTTTTCGAGTTTGATCTAGTCCTATTTCTACATTTCAGATACCTATCAGCTATATATAATCAGCTATTTTATAAATGGCTTATTAGGAAAATTTTCAGTTTTTCAATCTACAAAATAGTCTTATATTCTGTTACTAAAATATCGAGCATTTCTTCTGATCACACTCCAGTGCACAAGTACTGGCTGTGGGTAATAGCAGCATATATCTTACTATAGGTGAATAGCATCTGATTTCTCATTGTGTTTACAGAATTATTTAATTTGAGAATTGTGATTTTAAAGGTTTTTAAATTTTGTGGATTCCAACCACTCACCCAAATTCTCCCAATCTAATTTCTCTCATTAATATAAACACTCAATAAAAAGGCAATGGATATAAATGGAGAATTCATTGAAGAGGAAGTATAATTAGACAAGATAGATTATAGACAGATAGATAGATAGATAGATGATAGATAGATAGATAGATAGATGATAGATACTCAGCCTCACTAATAGCCAAGCAAATGGAAATTTAAATAATGAGACACCATTTTACACACATCAGACTGGAGAAAAGGTATAAAAGATTAATTGCATACAGTGATGATAAGGATATATGGAAATAGGAAACCTTGTATACTAGATCACATCAGTTAATATTTGTTAAATACTTTATAGAATGTCTGGCATATAGTCAGCACTTTAAATTTATTGTTAAAAATAATTAAGGGCCATGTGGGTGGCTCAGCCAGTTAAGCGTCTGACTCTTGATTTAGGCTTAGTTCATTAACTCAGGGTCCTGAGATTGAGGCCCACATCAGGCTCTGTTCTGTTCCTGGAGGCTGCTTGGTATTCTCTCTCCCTTTCCCTTTGTCCCTCCCCCTGTTCTGTCCCTCTCTCTTAAAAAAATCAATAATAATAATAATAATAATAATAATAATAATAATAATTAATAAACTACTAGTGCAAGTATGAATTGATTCAAATCTTTTCAAAAGTTATCTGGAAATATCTATAAACATTAGAAATGCACTTAAATTTTAAGTGAGCACTGCCACTTTTGACAAATATATTACAGAAATAAGAGTACCAGTATTTAAGAATGAATATAAGAGGATATTTATGCAAAAATACTGAAAATAAATTGAATGTTCATCAGCAGAAGAATAATTATATAATATTATCTGAATCCCAAGGAAACTGGTAAATCTTGACTTTTTTAAAAAAGATTTTATTTATTTATTCATGAGAGACACACAGAGGGGGTGGGGGCAGTGACACAGGCAGAGGGAGACACATGCTCCATGCAGGGAGCCTGATGTGGGACTCCATCCTGGGACCCCAGGATCACACCCTGGGACGAAGGCAGGTACTAAACCGCTGAGCCACCCAGGGATCCCCAGGTAAATCATGACAATTTGAGGAGAGTTTATTCACAAAGACAGTATTTTAAAGTATGATCAGCATGTAGGGAATCCACAAGACCTATTTCAGCCTGCTTCTCCTTCTGCCTGTGTCTCTGCCCCTCTCTCTCTCTCTCTGTGTCTCTCATGAATAAATAAATAAAATCTTTAAAAAAAAAAAAGTATGATCAGCATGTAGGGAATCCACAAGACCTATTTCAGTGACCCAATTTTAGTAGGAATGGAGCTGTTACTCTCCTTGAGCCCAAGAAGAATCTGTGACCAAAGTTCATAAGGAAAGTAGAGGAGAGGAGAACGTGAGAGAAGTGGTCTTCAGTTGAGGGACACAATCAGGCTGAGGTAGACTTGCATAGAGAGAACTAAGAAATAAATATGCTGTCCTGAAAAGAAGAAGAAGGAAGAAGGGAGAAAAAGGAGAAGATATAGGAGAAGAAGAAGAAGAAGAAGAAGAAGAAGAAGAAGAAGAAGAAGAAGAAGAAGAAGAAGAAGAAGAAGAAGAAGAAGAAGAAGAAGAAGAAGAAGAAGAAGAAGAAGAAGAAGGAGGAGGAAGAAAGGAGGGAAGGAAGGAAGGGAAGAGGGTGGGGGGGGGGAGGAGAAGAAGAAGAAAGAAATGCATTTTCCTCACTGTTTTTCCTTTCTTTACTCTCCTGCCAGAGCTACCTATTTGTCATGCCAGTCAGAACCACTGGCTAAGGGAACCCCCGAGAGTCTCCTTCTCAGAGTGCAGGGTAGAGGCAGCTAGAGACAGGATCTGGATAGTCAAGTAGAAGTTATCTAACATAATACTCATGTCACACAGATACTATAGAATAATACTCAGGGTTTTTTGTTTGTTTGTTTGGTTGGTTTGGTTTGTCATTTTTTTGGCTGGGTAAGGTATACTTTATTGATGGTACATGACAAGGTGAGGCTCCCCAAGCCCCTCCCCTTCCTCCGGGTCTGGGATGTGAATTGGAGGTCAGGAGATTCTCAGTGTGTTGGGGGATTAAGTCAGGGCAGGGACTCCCCAGCCCCGCTGAGGGCTTCTCTCTTCCTCTTGTTCTTGCTAGGGCTGGTGGTCCAGGAGGCTCTTACTCTTTGGAGGCCATATGGACCATGAGGTCCACCACCCGGTTGCTGTAGCCGAATTCATTGTCATTCCAGGAAATGAGCTTGACAAAGTGGTCATTGAGGGCAATGCCAGCCCCGGTGTCAAAGGTAGAAGAGTGGGTGTCACTGTTAAAGTCGCAGAATACAACCTGGTCCTCAATGTAGCTCAGGATGCCCTTGAGGGGGCCCTCCGATGCCTGCTTCACCACCTTCTTGATGTTGTCATATTTGGCAGCTTTCTCCAGGCAGCAGGTCAGATCCACAACTGACACGTTGGGGGTGAGGACACAGAAGGCCATGCCAGTGAGCTTCCCGTTCAGCTCAGGGATGACCTTGCCCACAGCCTTGGCGGAGCCAGTGGAAGCAGGGATTATGTTCTGGGGAGACCCTTGGTCATCATGCCACAGCTTCCCAGAGGGGCCGTCCATGGTCTTCTGGGTGGCAGTGATGGCATGGATGGTGGTCATGAGACCCACCATGATGCCAAAGTTGTCATGGATGATTTTGGCCAGAGGAGCCAAGCAGTTGGTGGTGCAGGAGGCATTGCTGACAATCTTGAGGGAGTTGTCATACTTCTCGTGGTTCACAACCATCACAAATGTGGGGGCATCAGCAGAAGGAGCAGAGATGATGACCCTCTTGACCTTGCCCTTCAAGTGAGCCCCAGCCTTCTCCATGGTGCTAAAGACCCCAGTGGACTCCACAACATACTCAGCACCAGCATCACCCCATTTGATGTTCGTGGGATCCCACTCCTGGAAGATGGAGATGAACTTCCAATGGATGACAAGTTTCCCTTTCTCAGCCTTGACCATGCCATGGGATTTGCCATGGGTAGAATCCTACTGGAACATGTACACCATGTAGTTGAGATCAATGAAGGGGTCATTGATGGCAACAATATCCATTTTGCCAGAGTTTTTTTTATCTAAATTTTTTTTAATTTAATTATGATAGTCACAGAGAGAGAGAGAGAGAGAGGCAGAGACATAGGCAGAGGGAGAAGCAGGCTCCATGCACCGGGAGCCTGATGTGGGATTCGATCCTGGGTCTCCAGGATCGCGCCCTGGGCCAAAGGCAGGCGCCAAACCGCTGCGCCACCCAGGGATCCCCATTTTGCCAGAGTTAAAAGCAGCCCTGGTGACCAAGCACCCAATATGGCCAAATCCATTCACTCCAACATCATGCTTCAGGGACACGGCTGGCACTGCACCAGAAGATGCGGCTGTCTGTTGAACGGGAAGAAGCAGAGAGCCTAATACTCAGTTTTTGAAAAGGTGTATGAACTGATATCGATGATCTATATCATGGATATACATATCCATATATGATACATATTTGGGAAAAAAGAGTATAAAGTTTGAATATGATTCAAAGTTTCAAAACAATAACTGTGTGTATGTGTGTATGTATTAATGTATAAGCATATATGTGTGTGTGAATATATTAGCTTATTATTTTAGTATTTCTACAAAACTTTTGAAATATGTTAGGATGATAATATATTATAAAGCTTGTGATACTGCTAACTGCATTCTGCATGTGTGTGGCAGGTGATTGGTAATATATACTCACTAGCTGAAAGCACTGAAATGTAGAGAGAATTTGCATAATTTTCGTAAACTAAATTTTGCTTTGCAATATGAATAGACAAAATAGTGTACAGAAACATAAACTTTTAGAAGGAGAAGATGGCAATTCTGTGTTTTTCTCATATCCACATGGCTGGAATTTAAGTGGCATAGAGCATACTGGAATCTGGTCTATGTTTGAGCCAGAGAAACCTAAAAATCATTTGTAGGCAACTCCAGTGTGAGGGAATTCAATGAGGCCTTCAGTTCTGCAGCAACTTATCTCAAAGTCAAAAAGTTATCTGCAAGTCTGGAACATTTGTTAGATGATAGATGATAACAAATCTGATTTCTTCCATTCAACGGGGAGTCCCTAAATACTTGGGAATTCTTCTTATTTACTGAAGGATTTTTTTTTATAGGCATTCCCCACCTCATTTTTAATAGATGTCTGTGTATACAACACATTTTCCCATTTTTAAAGTTTTCTCAAATGTCATTGGCTTTCAAATATTATCTTTTCACAAAGCAATTTACAGACCTTGTTGTTTTAAAAATACTTGCCAGACTGGGACTTGCTACAGATAACACACCACACTTGCACAGCTGTTTCGTCAACCTTACCTGGGATCATTTTCAAAATTCCAGGGCAAGACAGGAGTCCCACAACCAAATGCCTGGAACACAGCCAGTCTCACAGCACTGAGTCAGTATGACACACAAACAGTGAGTCAAAGCTATATTTGGTTCTTGGATCTACAAGACATCAAACAAATGGTATTCTCCTTCTTCTCTTCCTCTCTCTCTCTCTCTGGATATCTATCTATCTATCTATCTATCTATCTATCTATCTATCTATCTATATTCCTCTCTCTTTGATCTATAAAATAATATATGAAATCAAATATGATGTATTTCCAAAGAAATATGGATGCTCTGAATTTATGGGCCCAGGGTCTGTTGGAAAGCTCTGTGGGAAGCAACATAAGTTACACTTGGGCCCTTTTCAAGTATGGTCGTACATATGGAGAGCGTTGGCTGTCATTAATGATGCTTCAAATGTGAAAGGCAGCAATTATGTAGCTACTTTTTAAAAGAAAAAAATTCTGGTATGGCAAAGGAGCGATTTTATCAGGTATAAATTCTGATCATCTAAAATAAATGACCTATCAGGTGGGAATTATACCCTTGACATTGTAGAATTATCACCAGAACTAAATAGCTCAATGTTAGTGAAAATTGAACATTGGTTTTGATCATAAATTACATATAGCAAGCTAGACAGCGAGTAATACTGAACAAGCTAATCTAATAATTGCTTACTCTTATTTTCATGATTTATTTTTGTACTCTCAGTGCTTGAAGATGGTGGTATAGGTAGAGGTGCATAAAAGTGTCTGAAAGCTTTCATGACAAACAAACAGGTGGTTATCACTGAAAAACTTGAATAAAGCAGGTCAAAGTTTGAGAATCTCAATGTTTTCCCATACCTCCCCATGTCACCATTTTAGTTTCTAGGCCAGAAGGAAAGGAAGCAGAAAGCAAAACAAGCAAATCTGAGCAATAAAAAGTCAAGCAAATAGGTAAGCAGTAAGGTTAAATCAATGACTATTTTGTGATGTTGGGGAAGGCAGAACAAATTGCCACCAAATGACACGACAAACTTGTGAAATATAGCGCAAAGGCAGATTTATAGGCCAATACCATAGGTAGGACTGGCTAAGCGGTCTTTGGCTGAACAGAACTCTTGCAGCTGGTTTCTAAGTACCTTGTGGATCTCAGTCCATTTTCTTTATTCCTACAGTGTTACTTAGTCAAGAGACTATATACCAGGGAAAATTTTTAAAGGTGTCATGTCACAGTCCATTTGCAGATTGGAGCCTACTGAAAATACCCTATGAACTAATGACCAATAATTACTGACAATCCATGAGTTAATAATGACCCATAGATAAAAATGTCAGTTATTAAAAAAAAGAAGTCAGTTATTGTTCCTCCTGCCTCTCAGCACCACTGATTTTCTTCCACTGTCACCTGCCTTCTCCCCACTCTCCCATTGCTGTGATAGCTCTAAAGGAAAAACTAAAACTTTGCTACCAGTTAGGCAGCCTGTGGATTAAGAAACAAAGACATGAAGCAGTAAGAGAGAAAGAGAGAAAAAAAAATGCCTTAAGGAAGTAGAGTTTTATACTTCTAGACTGGGCTGATAAGCCTATTCAGTGACCTACTGCCAAAACCTAACTTCTTCATGAGCTTGCTGAATTTTTCACTTAGCTTCATATTGGGTCAAAGGTCAAGGGCCTCTTATTAGTTTCAAAAATTAGCAGAATATGTTGAATGGCTGCTAAGTAAGAAGCATTCGATAGATATTTTATCCTCACAATTACCCTGGGAGCTATGATGCTATTAATCCGATTTAAGACCTGAATAAGCAAAGACTCAGAAAAGGGTTAAGTAATTTGCCAAAACCAGGGTGATGGAGCCAAAATTCAAAGACAAGTATCAAGCCCCAGAAAGTATCTTTGTTCCTTCTTTTGCCATTCTACCCTGCCTTCTGCACTGCTATCAGTACTTCATAGTTTAATGCAATTGATTCCGTCTAGATCCATTCATTCATCCAGGAGCTGGCGAACTTCTGTTGAACACTGTGTGGGGTATTCTGTTAATTCCTGAAGCCTCACAAGCTCAAGTGCACTAAGAAATTGACTTTGATATAGGAGTGTGGTCAGGTGGCTGCGTGTTGATTATTCAGCAGAAGCATAGATGAGTACTGCCTGGGGAGGGCCTCTACCGATTTTGTACAGCAAGTATTAGGAAAGAACTAGATAACAGAAAATCAGAAAGTACTAATGACCAGTTTCACATTTTTTGAAAATATCACTAAACTTGATGGTTTTTAAATGTGTCATTGTGGCTAGGTTGAACTATATTTCCCAAATTTCCCGGGGTATTTCTGGTTAGGGTGGTAACAAAAAAAATATTTTCATGAGAGATTTGGAAGGGAAGAGTGACGAAGCAACTATTTTGTCTTTATTCTCAGGTCAAAGCAGGTGCTTCTCCAGCTCATGCATGTTTTCACTTATCCACTGACTCACCTTGGGATTGGGTAGTAGCCAGGCCTACAATTCTCTCATCTTCCCCTGATCTTCTTTCAGTTTCTCTGACTCCTGGGCCAAGGGCATGTTTAGCTCCATGGCAAAGGGTAGCAGCTTCTCCTGTAGGAAACTTTATCAAGGTTAGAGCCAGTTCCACTCTGCCCTCAAACAAGTTAACAGCCTGTGCTCATAAATGCCAACTTATCCTTGTACTCCGCCTTCACATCCACCTTCCATTCCCATTTGTCTGTGTCTTATGCATTTCAAGCTCCAACATCAGAAAGGAAGTACTTACTGAGACTGTTCAACCAGCTTCCACATTTTGTCTGGTCAAATTTCTATAAAAAAAAAAACAAAACCCTCTGATTGGACTCTAATACACTAGGGAAGGAGAGATCTAAATGTTCTCCCTCCAACATTTTTAGATTACATGTCCTAACTGAGTCTCATACTCTTTGAACCTCATATATATATGTGCCTCAGGGATCATGAACCTCTTTTTTCTTGGTCTGTGCTATAGACAGAATTCTATATGTTGCAACAAAATTAGTATGTTGAAACCTAACCCCTAATGACATAGTATTTAGAGATGGGCCCTTTGGAAAGTGATTATGTCATTATATATTATGTATTATGTGTTATGGGCATACCATTATTTATTTAAATTATACAAGTAATAGACACACATAGTCAAGAATGTGTGCAGAAAGCTATGAAATATAAAATAAAATTGGCCTTTCCTCATAGCCCTATTTCCATTCTACTATTTTAATCAGTTTCAAAAGTTCGTTTTATTAGTCACACTGAGTTTAATATTACAACTTTATTTTTTTTTAATATTACAACTTTAAATTCTGTACTATCCCTCTGTTTTTTGATCTGTAAACACTAAATAGTAACTATTCACTTCTTTAAGTAAAGGATGAAAATTCACTGTATTTACATCATCTCCATTCCTCTGCCACAAAGTAGATGTATTTTTAGTTTTCATGTAGTAATTTTACTTTAAACTGTATTTTTAAGCTTTTATTTTTTCTATCAACTTTTAATCAGTAGATATTACTGATGCTCTTCTATGAAAGATGAGGAAATTAATTCACCTACTGACCTTTTCCTACATATTCTTTTTCCCCATCCCATGTGTCAATTTCTGTCAGCTATATCTTGATTTTCCAACATCAAGATGAATAATATTGACTAGTATGTTCAATTCTATCCCTGTGGTTAGGTATACTCTCCTTTATTTTTAGGTTTTTTTTTTTTTTTTCTGTCTCAAGGCTGAAAACCAATAAATAACATTTATTATACCCACTCTAAATACACGTATTTACTGTCCAACCAAATAAAATATTTGGACCATAAAAAGAGTAATAAAATCCTATGTAACTGAAACTTCTAAAAGGCCAGGGATAGTGGCTTCTCTTTTATTTCTTTTTCTATGTTTTTCTTTTCTGGGTCACTTTCAAATATCTTTTTCTTATATCTTATCTAATACTTCCTTGAATTACCAGGAACACATCTGCAACTGAACAACTTGTAGCAGGGGAGACACATACTAGTGGGAACCATAGGACATCTCAGTTAGAGGCTGTTAGAACTAACTGACTAGGGGCAGCCTGGGTGGCTCAGCGGTTTAGCGCTGCCTTTAACCCAGGACCTGATCCAGTAGACCTGGGATCCAGTCCCGTGTCGGGCTCCCTATGTAGATTCTGCTTCTCCCTCTGCCTGTGTCTCTGCCTCTCTCTCTCTCTCTCTCTCTTTCTGTGTGTGTCTCTCATGACTAAATAAATAAAATCTTAAAAAAAAAAAAAAAAAGAATTAACTGACTATAGGATTTGGGTTTGTGTTAGATGGTTTGGGAGATAATTTAAGAAAGTAGGGTTTGCTTTCGATTACATACTCTGAGGAAGCCAGAATAATGATGTGATTGGGTGTCTTAGTAAATCTTTTCTGTAAGGAGAGAAGATTAGATGGAGGTTAAAGCCATAATTTATAAAGAAGAAGCAATCACTTATGAGCCAGGATAAAAGAATGTTGGTTATTATTGTAGTGTGGACATTGTTCATGTTTGTTTGTGTTTAGACATGATTGTGTAATGGTCTTAACTTGTCTTCTTTCATCATTGTCACGGAGTGGCTGTGTCTGATGCTGATGTGCTATGAAATTGTTTATGTTCAATAGGAGAAATCAAGGCCTAGCAATGATTGCCGGGCCAGCTCATAGCAACACCAAGATTTACCTGACAATTCCAGGCCACCTGGGTGTCAGGAGCTGCTAGCTAGCTGTCTATCATCTATCTCTCTATCTCTCTATCATGTATTTTTTAATCCTATTCATATATTATGTATATTATAGTTTGTGTATATATAAAATCCTATATATGTTGGTGAATGTAAATGTATATAATCTTACACATATACATAGATGTGTGTATGCTTTTTTTGTGTGTGTATATACATGTGTATATACATATATAGGTACACACTTGCATGCATTCTTAACTGGAGGATATTATGCTCCTCATTTTCCTACTTACTAGGAATGCTGCTAAATATTCTATAGTGCACATGATAAATCTTCACAGCATAGAATTATCTGGCCCAAAATGTTGATAGTGCTGAGGTTGTGAGGAGAGAAATTCTAGTATCTATATTTATGTATATGTGTTTATGTATACATAAAATAATACATATACATATCTGTGCTCCTACATATATACATGTATATGTATATGCATGTGTGCAGTATAATAGATGAGAAATTTTCTGAGTCCCTACATGTCCCCTAGTTTTCCAAATTTATTTTCTTCTTACTTGGTTAATAATGATATGGGAGAGCTTGGTTCTTGTCTCACAGAGTCAAAGAATGAATCTTGCAAAAAAAGGAGAGGTGAGTAAGGCCATAGAAGTTTATTAAGCAAAGATATACAGAAAGCTCTCAGAAATGAGAGGAGTCCAGACTGGGTTGCCCCCGAGGGCTTGTAGGGTTGGTCTTTTATTGAACGCCAGCCAGGGAACCTAAATCTTTTAACGTATCTATTGATATCACCCTTGAGTAAGGACTACTGATAACATCTTTAATGGCTTAGTTCCTTTTTAGGCTCCTGTAATTCTTTGTTAGTCACAAGTAGCTGTTATAACAAGACCCCATCTCTGGCAGGGACTGGATGGTCTGGTTTATTTATCTCCAATTTACTTCCATCTCCACATTTTTGGGATTTTTGTGAGCCTGATTCCGTGGCCCCCTACCTAGCCCTGCCTTACCCCCATTTGTCCCTAATTTAATAATCTGGCTAAGTATAGAACTGTAAGCTTAGGATTTAAAAATATTACTCCACTATACTCTATTATTTAGTATTGCTGATGAAAAGTCTGAAGTAAATGTAGTTTTTTAATGTTTTATAGATATTTTTTACTCTCGAATTTTTTAAGATTTATCTATGTACCTAGGTGTAGGTTCTTTTGTAATTTTTCCATTAATTCTATGGGTCTTTTTAACACAAATATTTATACTATTCTTCAGTTTAGAAAATGTTTTCTTAGTTCTTAAGTGTTTTCTCTCCTTCGTTAACTGTGGTCTATATCTTTTTTCCTATACTTTTTGAGTGTATCCTCTACATACTGTCTCTGTATCATATAGCCTAGAAAACATCTTTAATTTGGATCACTTATTTAGTCTTCAGCCATCTTTATTTTATTAATCAGAAAATTTATTGGTTTTGGCTTCAAAAATCATAGTATAGTTTTCAAAATTTTTAATTTTTTAAAAATTTTCTTTTCTCTACCTGTCGTCTTGGTTTTATTTTAAAAATACAGCACGATTTGAAAATCTCTGAAGTTATTAATTATATATTTTGATTACTTTTTTCTCTAATGACTTGTTTCTAGCCAGTTTTATTTTTGCTGTCATCCATAGTGTTGACTGTCCTTATCTCTCAGTTCCATCTTGATTGCCCATTTTTAATTAATTGAAAGACTAGGTTAATTAACATACACAAGGAGCCTGGAGACCCACACAATTGCCAGGAGAATGACTTGACTCTGGAGATGGAGCAGGATAAGTTATTTCCCTCAAGGGCAGATTGGATTTTCTGATTTTCCCTTCGTTATTCACTGTGGCTGTCTGCAAAACTCCAGTGTGTCTCTCTCATAGAACCTTAAACCCTCCCCAGACAGATTACAAACTTTCTTTAAGTTATGTCAGGGTATTACGAGGTGGGCAAAAGCCCTTATGTCAACCACTCTGTTTTCCTGTGCAAGAAAGGAAGGGGTTACTCTCTTAGATATTTTGTAATCAATTATTTAATAACTTTTTCTGATGCCTCCAAAGCCCACTTCTGGGAAAACTACTGATGAGTATCTTGGGCTTCTGTCTCCAGGGCCCTTCTGGATGTTGGTGCTGGATAAACACTGCATGAGTCTGTGTGAATGGAGATTCCGGGAGTCGTGCAGTGCACAGCTTGAGAACTACAGTTCTGCTCTTTCATCGCTTTGATATTTCTGTCACTCTCAGTCTAGCTTGCAAAATATCTCTGAATTCTTATCTTCATGGATTCCCAATGATCTCACTTTTTTTCTTTTATGAATATTATTTTAAATATTTAATATTGATGAAGTTTTGGAATATAGGTGAGGTCCGGAGCCGATGACCAAGAAAGAATTCTTGAGACATCTTTGGTGCAAAATGTGGTTTTATTAAAGCCTGGGGACAGGAAGAGCTGCTGCCCTGGGCCTGTGAGGGGTGACTGATTATATACCTGGGAGCTGGGTGGGATTTGAAGATAGGGTACTCGCTAAGGAATTTTGGAAGCAAGGTTTCCAGGACCCCGAGGGGGCTGACGTTTGGTGGGAAAAGATCACTTAATACCCTCTAGTAAAGCCTGAGTCATGAGACCCTTCAGATGTGTATCAGTGGGCCATGTGCTTGGAGGATAATTGCTAACAAGTATCTTGGGGGTTTAAAGATAAAGGAAATTTCTAAAGGAATTTTTATATGTTAAAGTAGACTTAGAGTCTCTTGGAGGTTGGGCTAAGATTGCCTTCTGCCCTTAGCAAAGTATGAACATAGAGTCAGTTGAGTCTGTAGAGGAATGTCACTCTCTTGTTTCAAGGACTTGTCGATGTGCTTTGTCCTCAGCTAGTCCTCTGTTCCCCCATCAATATGACTTTAGAAGGAAGGGCAAATCAAGTATTCTTAGCCCGATGACTTGAATCAGAAACTATGCATTATGTTTAGTTGTATTAGTTTCCCTGGATATTATCTCTAATTAGATTAACCCTTAATATTATCACTCCAAAACTCAGGAGAAATAGGCAAGCTTCTCATAACATTTATATGTAAAATTTTCAATTTTATTTGTGAAAAACTATGACTTCTTCAGAATAACACAGAGATCATTTAGAAATTCCTTGGGAACTTCTTTATTAGCCTCAGATACTTGAAACATCGAAACACATTAAAGTATATGTATATAAATGAGAAATAGAGTCATGAGGATGGAAATTACTTTTTTTGAAATTTCCTTTTTAGAAGAAGTGATAATATTTATGTCTATAAGTTCCTCTACTGAAAATTTCAGGTAAGATAAGTAAATTCTATTTAAGGGGGAAAGGATTAATCTTGAAACTTTTAGTTTAGGAAGAAAAAGAATAGAAAGAGAAGGAAAGGAATAAAAGACTGATTCTTGACTGTTTCTTTCCTATTCTAACCAATGGAAAACAATCAGTTGTGTCTTTGGCTTAATACTTGTCAACCAAAGGAGGACAAGTGATGTGTCACAGGTTGGGTTCCCTGAGAAGCAGACTCTAAGATGGAGATCTGTATGCAGGTTGTTTATTAGGGAGTGCTCTTAAAGTCAATACCATGGAAGGGAGGGAAAAGAAGCAGGAGAACATAGTTGAACCAGGATGTAGCCCAACCAAGACTTCAGCTCATCCCACAGGGAGCTCTGGAACTCATCTGGTGTTTTGGAGATGTCTCTATTTAGTATAAAATAGCTGAGCCTTGATATACCCAGGATGATCAGCCATTGGATATAGGCACACCTATAGAGGTGTAGCTTGGCTGAGGTAACTTTTTTTTTTTTTTTTCTGAAAATAGCCCTCAAAAAGGCTAATAGTTGATGGCCATCTTGTTGATGGCCACACCCAACATCTTGATATCACACCCAACATCTAGGGAAATAATAATTCCTTTATCCCTGAAAGGCAATTCAGGGAGTACATCATGCTTTAACCGTAATGCATCCCTTCTACAACTTTCTACTTCTTCTTATAGGTTCTGGGAGCATCTTCCTTCTCTTTGAGAAAGGGGAGGGTAAAAGAGGAAGGTTAGTGGGACAAACTAGCCCCAGTTGCTAGCCCAGGTTCCAACAGCGCAACAGGAGATGTTTCTCAAAAGCCATAAATACTGACTACAGATGCAATGGCCGTGCTCCAGAATCCTAGAGGTCTGCATAGCATCCTCCCACTAGGGCTTGTCATGAAGTCCATATGGTGTCCTTTCCACCGCTAATATTTCTAGTACGTCAGAGCTATATGACTGCAATTCAGAGTTGCCTGCACTGCAGCCAGGAATTACTACGGAGCCCTTTCCTGCTCTGGGGCTAACTCTTAGCCACCGATCTTTCAGGTACTAGCTCTAGCCTCAGGTGTGAAGTATGCTGCCTCCAGGCCTACTAGCCCTAGGTTTCGTTCTTCATTGGTGGGAGGCATAAAATGCAATAACATGCCCTTTACTTTGAAGAGAATGTCCTAGCATGCTGCAGCCTTAAAATTTTTATTAACCTGGTGGGCCCCTGAAGCTATTTCATAGGATTTATTTCACACTCTCTGGAATGCATATGACTTATCAAGACTTCCATCATACTAGCCACTTCTTGCTCATCCAGTCCAATTAGAATGATGTCATTTATATAATAGTAGAGCAGAATGATGTTCTGTGAAATTATCAGACAGTCTGGATTTCTTCAAACTACATTATGTCAAGAAGATAGAATAGCTACCATATCCTAGAGCAAAACTGTAGATATATTTTGTTGTCTGTTCTTTTCTACTGACAAAGATACAAAAGAAAACATTCACCAGATCAAATCAATGGCCACTTAACAAGTTCCTGAGGTCATGCTAATCTGTTCTAGCAAATATACCACATCTGGCACCACAGCAATAACTGGTGCTGTTGCTTTCTTGAGTTTACAGTAATCCACTTTATCCTTTGTGTTTTTTTGTTTTTGCATTTTGGGCTTTGTTTTTTGTAGGGATAAGACGAGTCTTAAACAAAGCTGTGATGACTATCATTCCTGTGTCTTTTAAGGTATTTAGAGGTGATGTTAATTTCTGCCATTCCCTGCAGTGAGATAATGTTGTTTATTTCTCCTATCCTAGTTTAGGTGGAGCAGTTTTAGAGATTTCTGCTTGGTCTTAATAGCTCTTGCACCACAGGCCAAGAACTGTGGGTTGGTACCAATATGTATGGATTGGCACCAAATAGCAAATATAAACATTATATATTTGGGGCTCAAATGATCATTGGGTGATTCTGCAAATGCAGTCAACCCACTGTGAACTATGCCTGGGCCAGAAGACCATTTATTATCTATCCTTACATGATCTCACTATATAAAAGTTTATGACATTACATCTCACAGTATCATCTCATCTCAGACCTATGTTCAACAGTTCTTTTTTTTTTTTTAAGATTTTATTTATTTATTCATGAGAGACACACAGAGAGAGAGAGGCAGAGACACAGGGAGAGGGAGAAGCAGGCTTCATGCAGGAAGCCCTTGTGGGACTCGATCCCAGATTTCCAGGATCATGCCCTGGGCCAAAGGCAGGCGCTTAACCGCTAAGCCACCTGGGCTGCCCTGTCCAACAGCTCTTAAAATATTTAGATATTTCTCTTTGTTCATGTACAATTACACTAGTCAATACCCAAGATCCCTTTTGGATAGGACTTGGAAATTATAGCTATGTACAATTATTGTGGCTTTGAAGGGCTATTTTTTCTGGGGACTTCATCTCTTTTTCAAAAGTCATTGTGTTTGAGATCTAAAACCTGGCTCTGGGATGGAATCTGGCTAAGATATTATGAATATTTGCCCTTACCCACAACTTCCTGATTTTTTATCACTGATTTTATAGATTAAGAAATATATTTCTGGCTACTCATTATTCCCTTTGGGATCCTATATACTATTAACCATCTCTATAACTCTGCAAGTTAGATTCCTTGGCTCCCTGACTTGACTCCAACCTTAAAGTTTGTATATGGCAGATGCATTCAATACATGCTTCTAGGTAAGTGCTGCTACCTTGTTTCTATTGTGTTGGGTCCTATCATTCCCATCGCTATTGGTGATCTCAGATCTGCAGTGGCATTTTGCATTCACCTGGCTTAGAGAGGAGGTCCATAGATGCCCTTCTCGGTGATGTTGTGACCAGCATCACTAGCATATTCATTATTATTTTGGTAAATGATCTATTCCACTGGCCATTTCATGGAATAAAATAGTCTAATGGGATTTCTGACCTTATTTAATACATCCCCTCTAAAATATCCATAGCTCTGAGACTTTCATCGCTTATTCCAGCATCTGCTGTGGCAATTCTGACATCACCACCTCACTTAGAATGGGCCATCTAAGGAGCATGCTAATAAATGCTGCCTTAGCTACATGTTCACATCATTCCCCAGGGTCTTCCTCAGGGTGATAAATTCTATATCCTTGAAAAATACTGCCCAAATTTATTTTCTATCCTCCCCCTTGGTTCAGCACCCTCAGAATCCAGTCCCAAGCATAAACTGCCATCTCATGCTGGTACATGTCAGTCAGGTTCTACTGTTTTTTTGAGGTTTAATCCCTTCTTATCTATTAGTAGGCCTACTGACTTCCTGCCTGGGTTATTATAAAATTTTGTCTAATTCATTGTCCTGGCGTTCAGAAAGTGAGGAAAAAGTACATCCTGAAGATATGTTGTCTTTTAGAATAGAGTCTTCTATGTTTTGTTCAGACAAAGAGGTCTTTCTAATTCTTTTTTTTTTTTTTAAGATTTTTATTTATTTATTCATGAGAGACACACACACACACACAGAGGCAGAGACACAGGCAGAGGGAGAAGCAGACTCCATGCAGGGAGCCTCACGTAGGACTCTATCCAGGGTCTACAGGATCAGGCCCTGGGCCAAAGGCAGCGTTAAGCCACTCGGGCTGCCCGGTCTTTCTAATTCTAATAAGGTTAGGATTTGGGTTACTTCTACAAGTTAAAAAGGGTCAGGGGAATCTGCAATTCAAGAGTTTTGATGTATCACCTACACATATCACCATTCCAGGTATTCGTGCTTCATTCTTTTGCAGTAAAGACCCTGACCTGTGCATGGCACATCCACCTTAGCTGGGAATTGAATCTTACCTTGGAGCTTGGTACTCTTACAGTGCATGGCCCTCGACTTTCTCTGCCCTCCTGGGGTAGGAGATTAAGGCCTTTTGACACCAACGAAGCTATGTGGCTTTCACACTTGGATTTTAGTTGTGTATTAATCACTAATAGCCTTAAAAAAAATCTCTTTTTAACTTTTTGTTTTGCTTTGGTTTGTTTTGCTTTAACCCAGAAAGTTAATAGATCTTAGCACGAGCAATCCAATTCTAGTGTTCTTGAGGTTACTGTTTCCTCCATAATGCTCACCTGTTTGCTCCATAATCCTTAAATGAACCATGCAAGCTAATGAAGTCTCTCCCACAATATGACATTACAATTTGCCACCAAAGGAGGCTTTAATAATTCCATTAGTACCTCATACATAAGAACTATCTATGTTCATCTACTACCAATGGTGGGTTCCTTGTTTCCATCACCAGACAGGAATAGATGATCCAGCTTCAAATCCCAGTCAGTATTTCATTTCTCTGACCATTGACCATAGAGAAGATGAGTTTCCCTAGGAAGTTGATGCTGAGATTGGGATTAATGTGCAGGAGCAGGTTTATTAAAGAGTGTCCTTGGGATCAACATCGTGGGGGGAAAACAGGAAAGAAAGCATGATTTGGCAGAAGTGGAACTGGGATTAAATCCCAACAAAGGCATAAACTGGGGGTGCCTGGGTGGCACAGTGGTTGAGTGTCTGCCTGTGGCTCAGGTCGTGATCCCAGGGTCCTGGGAGAGAGTCCTGCATCAGGGTCCCTTTAGGGAGCCTGCTTCTCCCTCTGCCTGTGTCTCTGCGTCTCTCATGAATAAATAAATAAAATCTTAAAAAAAAAAAAAAAAAAAAAAAAGAGAGAGAGACAGCATAAACTGGCACCATGGGGAGTTCTGCAAATGTAATGGTCTATCAGAGGTGTATCAGCTCGGGGTAGAGGGGTCTTTTTTATCCTCTCATTGATAAATGTTGGTATGCATGCTTCCCCTCAAAGGAAGTCTGAAGTTTTCTTCAGCCAAGGTATTTCTAGAAGGGGCCTGACATATCAAAGCAGCTTCCAGCAGCTGGGGAAAATATCCTTCATCAAAAAAAGGGTGATCTGGATGATGTATCATAGCATCCATTACATGATATAATCCATTATAGCTGAAGGAACATCTTACAAACTGAAGATGGAAACACAAAAATTGTGGCAAAATAATGTAAAGAGTTTCTATCCTTATCATTTTCAAAATGTTACTAGAAGAAAGTAATTTAAATAAGAAAGACACGGGATCCCTGAGTGGCTCAGTGGGTTAGCACCTGCCTTCAGCCCAGGGAATAATCTTGGGGTCTGGGGATTGAGTCCCACACCAGGCTCCCTGCATGGAGCCTGCTTCTCCCTCTGCCTGGGTCTCTGCCTGTCTCTCGTGAATAAATAAATAAAATTAAAATAAAAAAAGAAAGAAAAAAGACGTTCATCTGTTATTTGCCCATTTCTTTAAAAATATCACTTACTGAGAAAAAACTTAGGCACTTGTTGAGTTTCAGATGTGAATAAGACAAAGTCCTGCTTTCATGAAGATTACATTTTATAGGAAGGGACAGATACTAAATCCATAAGCAACAAATATACAAGGTAATTTCAGATAATTTAGTAATGGGCATATGTTATATGGATACTTTAATATACTTTATTGGGCACTAGCTCTATTCATACACTAAGTAGTGTGTGGAATACAGAAAAAAAAGAGTATAATCTGTTCAAACCATCTCTTTAATTAAACAAGGAGGCAGTTAGACTGATGCGCCTCTAATGCTATAGCAACATATAAGCAAACTGAAATCTAAGCCTTTACATGCCTCAAAGTTACTAATCAGATAATTTTCTTTCTTTGCTTCTACACTTTCTTTCTATAGGCATTCTCTGACTTTTGATGATTTATCTTGAAATTTCTTGACTTTATGATGGTGTGAAAGTGATACATATTCAGTAGAAAACTTACTTTGCATTCTGACTTTTGATATTTTTCCCAGGGTAATGATATGTGGTATGATCTTCTCTCATGATGCTGGGCAGCAACAATGAGCTGCAGCTCCCAGTCAGCCACACAATCATGAGGGCGAATAACTGATGCACTTACAAACAGTCTGTACTTGTTTGACTATTCTGTGTTTCACTTTCAGCACAGTATTCAATTTAATATTACATGAGATGTTCAACACTTTATTATAAAATAAGCTTTGTGTTAGATGATTTTGCCCAATTGCAGGCTAATGTATGTTGTGAGCACATTTAAGGTGGCTTTGGCTAAGGTTTGATGTTTAGTATGTTAAGTGTATCAAGTACATTTTTGGACTTACAGTATTTTCAAGTTATCATGCTTTTATCAGGCTGTCGCCCCATCATAAATTGAGATCTGTGTAAGTCTTTGACCTGGCTCTTGTTCCCAAAGTGTCCCTACTTCTGGATTGATGCTGCCCAATTTGAATAGATTTTTGCTCAAATAAACTCTCACCATTTGTAATGTGCCTCAGTTTATCTTTTAACACCTTAATGAATTTACAGTCTTTCCAGGGCAATCAAAAAGGCCAGTAAAAAAGTACAAACTATAAATGAATGTGATTCAGATTCAAATAAATCAACCAGAGAACTGTTATGTGATATTTCTAAATGTGCAATCACAGGTCCACCAAAGTTTGAATCAACTGCAGTTTTGGTTAAAAATGAAGATTCTAGGAACAACCTTAGATTTATAGAATTAGAATTGCTAGGTTGGAGCATGGAGATGTGCATTTTACAAGCATTGTAAGTAATACTGATGTACTGTTGTGTTTGAGAGGGACTTGGGAAAATGGCACCTGAGAAGGGGTTACAACAATTCCTTACAGGATGAGAGAAAAGATCCAAGGAGACAAGAATCTTGAGAAGAACCATGAAAATGAATGAAATTTAGGTCAATGAAGAGAGGATGTGTTTCAAATAGGGGAATCTAAATCTTAAAGGTGAATAAATGAGAAGATATTTAAAAGATATGGAAGAGATGAGATAGATATAATGATGTACAAATTGGAGAACGGTAGAAAATGAAGTTGGAAAAAAGTTTGCATTAGGTGATGGAGGGCTTTGAATGCCAGATGTAGGAATTCTCATGTTATTCTAAGCAATAGGGAATATTTACTTATGCCAAAGGAGAGTATTGACACGTTGCAACTTTTTAGAACATTAACTTGGTTGTGGTATAAAGGTAGTCTGAAATGAAGAGACACTGTAAACAGAATCTCAGTTAAGACACCATGGAGATAATCAAGGTATGATTTCAGCAGCCTATGTTAAGAAGTGAAAGTAGAAGAAGTAAATGGATGTAAGAGACACTACAGAAAGAATACTTCATTCATTTTTATTTTTTATGAAAGCTGACACTTATTATTCTGAAAGATATGAATAAGCTTTAATAAGATAACTACCTCAGTTGATAAATGGTAATGCGTATCATATGTCTGGCCTAGTCACACTGACATGAGGCTGATACTCAATGAATGCCAGCTCCAATACTGATTGTTTATATGCGGCACAAATTTGTGCTGCTGTGAGAGGATAATTGACCAGAATCAGGAGTTCTGTCTACAAATACTGGCAAGGTCTTACTTTACAGTAGGCTTTTGCTGTTTCATCTAGGGCATGTGGGGAGTTATACCAGATGACTCTAAGGTCCTTTGATGTTCTGAAATCCTCTGATTTTAAGAAATGGTAATTTAATAGATGATCTAATATATGAATATGCATCACATATTGTAAATATAATAGAAATTTTTTAGTCTCTTCTAGGCAGAGATAATTCCTTTTTTCTCACATAAAGTCTTTAAATTCCTTTGTTTAGGCTATTTTCAGTATACAGTATGGTATTTAAGTTTGAAGAAGAGAGACTTATTTAAACTTTAAATAAGAACCAAGTTTTAGTGTTCTATGAAAAAATAAACAGTATGCTATAACAAAGATTAAAACTGCACATCTTTCATTTGCCTACACTTCTAGAAGTACTTGTGGAAATCAATTTTAAAATCATGTTTCCAGGGATCCCTGGGTGGCGCAGCGGTTTGGCGCCTGCCTTTGGCCCCGGGGCGCGATCTTGGAGACCCAAGATCCAATCCCACGTCTGGCTCCTGGTGCATGGAGCCTGCTTCTCCCTCTGCCTGTGTCTCTGCCTCTCTCTCTCTCTCTGTGTGACTATCATAAATAAATAAAAATTTAAAAAAATCATGTTTCCAAGAAAAATAAACATAAAGGAGTTTACAGATGAACATCCAAGTCTGAGAAACTGTAGAACATCCATCTCTGCAAGTTGAGTTTAATGACTGTGAAAATGTCTTTCCATCATCTAAGAAGATAATTATAAATTGATTTATCAGACTTATCCTATTGAAAATCTTATACTGCAAAGATAAATGCAAGTATGTTTTAATTGGGGGGGAATTACTTTTGTCATTTTGGGTTTAAAATAAAGACAATTAAAAAAAAAATAAAGACAATTTGCTTTCTGTGATATAATCTCTTCACCACCGCGACCAACAAAAACAACAACAAAAGGTGAAAAGCGTAGAATGCATATCTTGTAATTTAGCTTTAGGAAAGTATTTCTAGACAAGTACATTTTTCTTTACTGATGTTTGTAGGCAATCTAATGAAAAAGCAACATGAAAGTAAATTGGGTTTATTTAGTAGCACTCATGATAACTATGAAAAGATTTGGTGTCAACAGTGAGTTATTTTAAAATAGACTTGTTTTTTTTTTACTAAAGAATAATCTGCTTGATGCATAAATAATAGGTTGAAATTGTGATAAAAAATAAAATAAAATTGCGATTCAAAGTTTTATTTTTATGTAACTGTTCACCCTGGGAATAATTTGAATAGCAAATTTCTCAAATATACTAAAAAGAATTTCAGTTACCAAAGTGTATTTTATATTTGTTTTTAGATTCACATTTACTCTTTATATGTACCTGTATTTTGAGTCCTACGTGATGAATTTTGGATATTTCAATTAGCAGCCTGGTTTATCAGAAAAGTTGATTAGCCCTGATCTTATGCACCAGTGCATGATATCAGCCCTAACCTGAATAAAAATTGTACATAAAGCTCTTTTATTTACAAATTATTTTCATAACCTAATGGCACTTATTTCAAATCAGTTTTAAGATTCTTAGAATTAAGTGTTCTTTTTTTTTGCTTCGAAATTTCTTTTGCACCTTTAAATGCCTAAGTGATATAACTTTAAGATATAACTGATAGGAAATATGAAAAAGCATATGGGATATGTAATTTTGTTATAAGATCTGTCTTTCAAAATTACTGAAACAGGATTAATTGGCAGAGAGGGAGATGAAGGAAGTGCCAGTTCTGTTATGTAGTCATATGTGGGCATTGACTGGGAGGCACGATTATAAAGAACTGCAAACAGATCACAGAGCCAATCCAGAGGGATGCAGAAGAGGCATCCAGGAATAGGAGGCAGGATTTAGGCAAGGAGTCAGTTATCCTTGGGGTATCCTAAAGGTATCATAAGGACCTTATGACTGGGAGACCCAGACTTTTCGGACCTCGAAATTTGTAGATTTCCCACTCTTCTTTCCAGATCCATTACTTCCCATCAACATTCTTCCTAAAAAAGAAAGGGAAAAATGGTCCAAGAAGGATTTTAGTAACAAGTCAAGCAGGTTTTGAATTTAGAAGGCATGCGTCAGAACTAAATATTCCCACTAACCCCATAACTATTAAAAGCAATTCCTAAAATCATAGTGCAAGGTGTCAGAAGATTTATAGAATTTCAGACCATCCTTGCTTATTTTTCCAGCAATGTTCATTCCCAAATGAATATTGACAAGGTTGGGGAAGGGGAGCAGAAAGCTGTCATTATTCTGTATTTTTCTTCATCAATTCAAGCTAAGAAACCATGGAAAAGTGCCGGTAAAGAGCAAGAAATCTTGGTCAAACATAAATGCACAGTAATAACTACCTGAAGATGTTTGAATTATGGATGGATGTTAGAGAAAAGTTGCTGGATTATCAGCCTGCTTTGGGGGAAGTTTTAATTTGTCTCAATTTGAGGTCTTAATTTTATAAATATGGTGCTGCAAATTGAAGGTGTTATTTTACTGCACTGTCTTAATTAGAGAAATAAGTCCATTGATAAGCAAGATGAATAGAAAACCAAGTATTCCAGCTACTTATTAACATAACTGGTTAATTCTCTTTCCTTTCTTTCTAGGATGTTCACTGTACACTAAATTGTACATTTCTTCAATATATTTTGTTTGATGTTTTGAATGTTTAATTCAAAAGTTTTCTCAGCTTAGGGAACAAGTATTGCATAAATATGCACAACCTCTATTTAACATAGACCCATGAGGCATGATCAGCACATTATCGTCAAACCTATAAAGTGTAACTAGGATTCCATGTTCTGATGGCTGAGCAGGCATAACAAAACACATTTCATAGGAGGATACAAAATCCATTTATTTCAGCCCCTTGTTTCTGGTGAAACAAGGTTCTGTTGCACGTAAGATCCATAGTCAAAAAAATTGCCACTCCTCAACTCGTTGGAGGATTAACTAGACTGACAGATCCTTGGCTTTCCCCTAACCCAGTGACCCGTACTAATCTTCAAAATTCTGTAAGACAGGAAGAGTGTGCATGTGTTCAATACATGAACACTACTAGGAAAACAAGTCAAAACATACAACCATGGTTGCATGACAATTATGACTTTTCATAGGCAGTGCCACGTATTCTATTTTACTACCCTGATTTCTATGGCTTTTTGAATTCCATATTCAAATATTAGACTCATTTGAATGGGTCTGAGAATATAAAAAAGAAAAAGAAGAAAGGGCAGAAGGCCAACTAATCTAAATGTACAACTCTCCAAATTTAGCTTTTAGGAAAAATTTATATTATTAATTTTAAGTTTGTTGTCATTAGTAATCTTTCATGAAGCCCTTCTGGGTAGGCACATTTCTTATGTTTAATTCATTGTTTACATTAGCCTCACAGTTATCCTACTAGCAGACGGAAGGCACAAATCAGAGCCCGGGTACAATTTTGAAGGGGTGAGATTTCCCTGTAGGACTTTCCTTCTTTATATCAGCATTGTTCCTTGTTTTCTGGAACATAGTCCCTAGATATTCTAGTTGCTAAACTCCTCAAGATACACATGAGTTACTCAATCTAAATTTAACCCCTCATTATATCTTCTTTTCTTTCTCCCACCCTAGCACTTCCTAACTATCCCATGAGTTTTTTTAATTTTTTTTAAATTTTTTTTATTTATGTTAGTCACAGAGAGAGAGAGAGAGGCAGAGACACAAGCAGAGGGAGAAGCAGGCTCCATGCACCGGGAGCCCGACGTGGGATTTGATCCCGGGTCTCCAGGATCACACCCTGGGCCAAAGGCAGGCACCAAACTGCTGCGCCACCCAGGGATCCCCTATCCCATGAGTTTTAACTTAGATTCCCATAGAATATAATTTCTAGGAGAGCAAAGACCTAACATGTCTTGCTTGCTTATAATTTTACCTTCAGTCTAATGTCTATAAGAAGATCAATACATTCTTTTGGATAAATAAATTATCCAGGTACTACTACTGATTTGAGCTTGTCATTAGTATAAACACTTCTGATTCAACATATTTCTAGCACCATCTCAGATTTGATGATAAAGGCAACATCGTTGCCTTACGGTGTTAAAGAAAAAAAATATTCATGATATTTGTAAACAGAGTAAAGAAGACTTTATTAAAGAGAAGACTTTGGTAATAGGTATAGGGATTGCTGCAATGAGGTCTTGTAGTGGGGGAGAGATCTTGGGCTCAACTTCAAAATACAACAAGGAAAAGTGAAAACATACAGCCAAAGAGCAAGGTGGAGGAGTCAGTGGAGAGAAAAGTACCAAGTGGAAGCAATGAGGGGTAAGTATGGTTTCTAGCTAAACTGATCTAACAAGATTCTTGCTGCAGAAAGGCCAGAGTGATTAGACATGACCTTGGCAGATGGTAAAAGATGAGGAACCCGATTATATGTTGAAAGTGATCAGATATTGAGGATGAGGGATTCTGGCTAAGCTAGCTTAGCAGGATTCTTGCTAAAACTGGACAATTCAGAAATGAACACAGAAATCAAAATGTCAAGTCCTACTTGAAAAAAAAAGTTCAAATTGGACTGAATCTATTCAGGCCGAGTCAAGGAGAGAAACTTCATCTAAATCTTCTCTAGACAAGAGTCAGTTAAGGCATTGCATGAATTTAAAGTAGCATTACCAAGTTTGCTTGATTTTATTATTTTATTTTATTTATTTTTGCCTAACATTTTCACATTTTCATGTCTCTTACTATCAACAGTCTGGGACCTGGGTTTGAGTTTTTATCTTTTCACTTATTCAGAACCATCTGTTTACTTCTATTGGGTAGTCTAGTTTATTTTATTATTAAGCTTTTCAAATAGCAAGATTAAATCATATAAATTACCTATATTGCTTTTAAGTCTTAAGATAACTTACAACTAAAATTTCAGAATTTGGGTCTGAAAGGGTCTTCAAGAATTTAGCAATTCTTGCCTCTTGCTTGTGAACTATTAAATGCCAAATCCAACTTGCACCAATGATTTGGGTTATGATTTAAAAATATTACCATAATACAATTGCTTCCCTGTATGAGCTTAAACATTAGTAGAAATTGTTTATGAAAAATAAAGAGTTTTACTATTAATCCTACATGTAAAATGTGTCCAATTTCCCTCTTCTACTTTGATTATGTAAAAACACTTATTTTTGCCATTATGTGGTCCTCAGTAAATATAATGGCTTAAAACATTAGCTTGAAATTAATAGGAGCATCAGAAAAGTGTTTCTTGACTTTTTCCCCATGAGATAAATGCAAGCTTCATGAGAGTTGGTGAGCAATTAAATATAGAAAAGAAAACTGTGGGAGAAGACAGTGTATTCTCTAAGACTCTCATAACAAATGACCACTGGGAGTCATAAAACAACAGAAATTTATTCTTGCATACTTCTGGAGGTGGAAGTCTGAAATTAAGGCTCTCTGTAAGACTTTGGCTAAAATCTGTTCTTGCTTCTTCCTAGCATTTGGTGGTAGCCATTGATCCTTGGCTTTCCTTGGTTTATAGGTGCATCATTCTTGTCTCTGTCTCTGTCGTCTCATGGCATTACCCCTGGGTATCCCTATCCAAATTCCCTCCTTCTTATAAAGACACCAAACAAATTAGATTAGAACCCACCCCAAGGCCTCATCTTAACTTGATTACATCTACAAAAATTATTTCCAAGTAAGGCCATATTCCAAGCTACTACGAGATAGGGCTTCAACATATTTGGGGGAGGAGGGATAATTCAATGTTTAACAGAGAGTTCAAGGTAGCTTTAAGATATCTACTTGGACTGTTGGCATGCTATGTAGGAAGAAGGTGGGTTGGGGAAATACACAATTTTGTGGGTAGTGTTTTCAGCGCTATCAGTTGTGTTTGCCTGAGAAAACCATGTAGGCTCTCAATATTCTACAGGTCAGCATTTTAATAAGCAAGAGGAGATAGAGAAATGACAAGAATGGACAGACTCTTTTGAGAAAAATTAGGGGCAGGTTTTATAAATTAAGTTATAGAATTTTAAAAAGGAGAGTAATCAATCATGCTGAGTAGGTTTAGGAAAGGAAATCCGAAAAACTCAAAATAGTAGATACATAATAGAACACATAATAGATCATAAATATGTATGTATTTAAATTATGAGAAAAATAACAATGAAATGTCACTTCATTTAACCTGAAGCCATATGCATATATTTTTACAACACTGAACTGAGTAAATTCCTGATCTTAACCATCAACATGCTTGCTCCCTTAATTAGTCAGTATAAGGTGGTCAGAATGCAAATAATGAATCTCAGCTTTGTATGTGCTTGTGAATGTGTTGACTATTGTTCTGTAACTCAACAGTAATCTAGTCAAGCCTAGACATAGACAACCTGCCCCTCTGCCTCAGCTTGCTCTGTGGCCCTCACGTGCAGCAATGAGTGCTTGCAGATCATGTCAGAATAATACAGCCCAGAGTAATTATATTCATGAGATGAATTCGTCCTATAATTATAATTGAAGTTGCTAACCAGTCTTGATATTAACTGCAACCTAGAAATTTCGGGACTTTGTTCTTTAATGAGTGATATTTAGAAGGCCAACGTCATTACATGTTGAGAACAAAAGGCCATTCAGGAAGCATCCTACCATGGCATTTTACAAATTAAATCTGGATCTTATTTTTTTTTTTTTGCTTTTCATCTTAAATTATTAATAAACAATGCTCTGTTATCCATTGTATGGCTTCCCATTTGCACTGAGACAGTGGATTTAGTGGAATGAACACTGGGCTGGAAGCTGAGATTCCTGGGTCATGGTTATGGCTCAGCCAGTAACTTACCATATAAATATAATCTGGTCTTTTACCTTCAGGTGCCCTAGTTTTCCCTCATTTTCATAAAAAGCGTGTTTCAAATTTAAAAATAAAAGATACAGAATTATTCTTATGCTGAGATAGAACACATTTTCAAGGTATTAAGGAAAATAATTGTCAACCTTTATGCTAAACATGGACTGATTATTCCCAGAAAGATTTGACATATCTTTACATTTACATGAGCTGTTACAGCAATTTTGAGGCTACTTCTAGGCAAAGAAGTGAAAAATAATATTTTGCATGGACATAGTGACTTTTATATCCAAGAACTAAAATCATTTTAGAAACTTAATGGGAAGTTATGACCAGGAGAACAAGTTTTAAATGGTTTGGTAAAAAGGCATTATATCTTACTGTCACTGTAAGCAAATTGAAATGTAAAATTTCTCACTTTTGTTTGGGGCAGTAGGAGTCAAAAAAAAAGAAAAAAGGGAAATGTAAAATTTTATCACTTACCACAGACACTCAATTGCACCAGGTAAAAAGCATTTAAAATGTCTTTGGATAGAACATAAAATAACTGGGTAGTAAATTTAGTAGTATACCCCATCAAGAGTTAATAGAATTGTTTCACCAAAGCAATCCTAGAGTTCTGAACAAATAATTAAATGCATTAATTAATTATGAAATTGACAAATAATTAAAACCACCCATTCATTCATTCCAGTAAAAATTATTTATTGAAAACTTCTACAAACCAAGTACCGCTTTGGGTGCTGAGTATAAGAAAATGAGCAAGCAGAAAACACCCCTGTCCTCATAAAGATTACATTCTACTAGGGTTAGATAATAATCAATGAATGAGCCAATAATGCAAAGTCTTTCAAAGAGTGATGTACGATTTTGAAAAAAATACACTTACATAGATGTGGTAGAGAATGCTGATGTGAGTTAAATATTTTCTTTATAGGGGTGACATTTTGCAGAGATCCAAATAATAGGAATAAACTAGTATGGTAGGTAAAATAATGGCCCTGAAAATGGCCATGCTACAATCCCCAAAACCTATAAATATGTTACCATACGTGGGAAAAGGGACTTTGCAGATGTGATTATACATAAGGGTTTTGAGATAGGGAGATTATCATGAATATTTGGATAGGTGCAATGTAATCATTATGAGTCCTTAAAAATAGAAGAGAAAAGCCGAAGATGGGTCAGAGACATGAGACATGACAAGGATTCAACCTGTTGTTGATGACAACCAGGATGGAGTTAGAGGGTCAGGAACCAAGAAATGCAGCAACCTTTAGAAGCTGAGAAAGGCCCTCAGTTCATAGGCTGCAAGAAAGTGTAGGTTTGGTTATACAATTATAAGGAACTAAATTTTGTCAACAACATAAATGACCAAGAAACAGATTCTCCCCTAGAACATCCAGAAAGGAGCATAGTCTGCTGATATCTTGGTTTTATTCCAATGAGGCATACCAGACTTCAGCCTACAGAACTGTAAGGTAATAAGTTTGTGGTGATTTAAGCCACTGTCTGTGGTCATTTGTTATGGTGATGATAAAAAAATAATAATAAATTAAATTAATCCCTTAGTTTATTTGGATTGCTATAGCAAAATATCATAGACTAGGTACTCTATATACAACAGAAATTTGTTTCTTATAATCTGGAGCCTGGAAGTCTAAGATCAGGTGCCAGCATGGTAGACTGAAAGTCCCCTTTTGGTTGCAAATTTCTGATTTCTTGCTGTGTGTTTACATGATGGAAGGGGCTAGGGAGCTCTGTGGGATCTCTTTTATGAGAGCACTAATCCCATTCATGAGGGCTTCACCTCATCACCTAAGCAGCTCTGCAATCCCACCTGCTAATACCATTATGCTGAGGATTAGGTTTTAACATATGAATTTGGGGAGGATGCAAACATTCAGATCACAGCATCTTACTGTAAAAAATAAAGATAAATTTCAGAGAAGGGTGTTCCATGCACAGGGAACACCAAATGTAGAGGTTTCATAGCTGAAATGAGTTTACCACATTTGATAATCAGAGAACAAGCAAAAGTTGAGTATAACTGAAGAGAGTTAAGTGATGAGAGATAAAATCAAGGAGGCAGACAGGGACAGGATTCAAGGGCTTTATTGGCTCTGTTAGAGAGCTTGGATTTGCTCTAAATGAAATTCAGACACCAGAGGCTTTAAATCAGAGTATGACATGATACATTTTTTTAAAATGTATTAATCTATTGTGTGGTGAATGGATTATAGGAGGCAAGAGCAGAAATGCTGAAGACCACAAGGAAATAAAGCAATAATCTATGTAAGATGATGGTGTATTGGGAAATGGCAATGGATAAAGAAAGCATAGATGAATTTAGAATATATTTGGAGGTAGGTTCAGCAGCATGAACTGGTGGGCTGGAGGCAAGACGTCAGTGATGGAAAAAAATAAAAAAAATGACTGATGTTATTGTTTTGAGGAGATGGCTGGCTGGCAAGGGTATTTTTATTTTATTTTATTTTATTTATTTATTTATTTATTTATTTATTTATTTATTTATTTGATTTTATTTACTTATTTGAGAGAGAGTGAGCATGAGAGAACACCAGCTGGCGTGGGGGGGGTGCAGAGCAAGAGGGAGAAGCAGACTCCCCACTGAGCAGGTAGCCTGGGCTGGATCCTGGGACTCCAGAATCATGACCTGAGCTGAAGGCAGATGTTTAACCACCTGAACCACCCAAGGGCTCCAAAGGTATTTTTTTTTTATATATATGGAGGAAACTGGAGAGGAAAATATAGTCCCCATTGACGATTGTATGATATGATATCAATACAAAGATAAATTGACCAAAAGTAGTCTGGGAATATTTAGATTTCATATTTATTCTTCAAGGAATATGGGAGTCTCTTCTATCACTTTCTCCAGCACCTTGGTGAAACTTTAGAACATTTATTCAAGTGTGAGTTTCACATAACTCAGCTTAATCCTTTAGGCATCCCTGACAATATGGCAACCAAAGCCTGTATGTAGCCCATATGTTGTGTGTACTCTTTACCTCCAGCAGCTGTGAAATTTATCTTACTTAAGAATGTGGTATACTAGCAAGTTTCTTTTCCCTTGGACTTGACTTTAGACATGCTATTATTAGGATGAAAACTGAACTGGCAAGACAGATTTTAAAGTAATTGCTAACTATGCTCTCTGAAATGAATTATAAATGATAATTATAATAAAAATATAATTTATTGAGGTCTTATTGTATATCATACACTGAACTAAATGTTTCACACCTGCTCATTATCTGAGGTACATACTACCTTTAACTAATCTGCTCTATGCAACCCTGATGTTCAGGGAGGTTAAGTAACTTGAGGTCACAGAGCTAGCAAGGGTGGAACTGTGATCGAATACAGGCTTGAAATTCTTCATATTCCACATTCTTAGCCCCTACATTAAATATTTTTCCTTCATATATCCCTTATAAGTGTCTAAAATTCTATCTTTTATGTAACAGATTTTACATATTTATACACACACACACACACACACACACACCCTCGAGTATTATAGCAACCCTTTAAGGAAAGTATCGTTATTTCATTTTTTCTGATAAAGAAAGTGAAGCTTAGAGGGCCTAATGCATTTTTCTAAACTCACAGAGCTACCATTTGGGATTTGTTCTAATTTTAAATTTCACCCAGTTTGTTTCCTAGGCTTATTTCTCCAGTATAAAAAGTAATAAAAATAGAGGACATTTATTCAAAAACTATGACTTAGTGCTTATTATATACTGGCACTCTTTTAAGAACTTGAATATATATATATATATATATATATTTTTTTTTTAATCTAATTGCTGAGACTTCTGCTTCTCACTGTAATGGAGTAATTGGTACCAGACTTATCCTTCTGTCATAAGCAGTACAAAACTGATCAAAATGTAGGAGTCTGTTGTTTGAGGCACTTCATATCAAGCAGTGTTGTAGTGTAATTCTTAAGCGAGGAGAACCACACAAAGTGAGCTCCACATTTTCCCACTTCCTGCATGGGGGAATTTTCTGTATCACTGCACTGGGAAGATGAGCTCAAAGAAAGAATAGATTCTAATAGGTTCAGGAGTCAGAGATCTGAGTCTGGACTCACTGAAGTGTCTGGAAATTGTGCAACAGGGCAATGGAAATAAGGGAGTAGCAGGTATGGGTGCAGAAGCCTGCTTAGGGTTTTTTGTGATCCTGGATGAGGGTGTCATTGTGCATGAGCAGGCCAAAACTCACTCTGGCTTACCAGAAAGAAGATACTGTGCAACTGAAACCTGAATGAACTATCAGAAATTGCCCAAGGCTAAGGCTGCTGAAATTCTGGCTCACCTAAAGTGGAGCGACCTCACCGAGTACAATGGCATTCAATTGAGAGACCACGGAAAGACTAAATTTTAAGATTAAGGGTGCCACCCTAAAGATGACACCCTAGCACTAAGGAAAAAACTGAAATAGTCCTAAAACAAAATAAAGTAAAACAAAACAAGCAAACAAACAAAAGGAAACCTGACAGATTCAAGAACATCTCTAGGCATGATAAAGAACCAGAAAGTGTGACAAATAATTGAGAAAAAAAACTCAATAGAGATTAAGAGATGACTTGTATGTTAGAATTCAGGTAAGAACTTATTAACAGCTATTTAAAAAATATTCAATAATATAAAGGGAAAAATTAGATAAAGTTAAAAGATAACTCTTAGATATATTATGTTTGAGATATGTATGTGTATATATATAGTACATTATATATTTAATATATTATTACAATAATTATATTATATGATATATACACATATAAAAGGAAATTCTTAGCAGATATATTGTTTGAGATATATATGTATACTTATGTATTGTAGATATATATTTAATATATTACTACAATAATTATGTTATATAATATATACACATATAAAAGGAAATTCTACAACTTAAAACTACAGTATGGGAGAAGAAAAATCCATTCAGTGGATGGACTAACCAGAAGATTGAATACTACAGGGCAAACCAAAAAGAAAAAAAAAAAAAAAAGAACATCGGCGAACTGTAAGACAGATCAATGAAAATTATTTAAAAGGATGAACTTGGAAAATTTCCACTTCTGAAATGGCACCTGTGGAGCTTCATGGACTCACTCTTCACCTAGACAAACATAATAAGTAAAAATTATTGTTTGAAGAACTAACCATTTCAAGTTTCTAGAAATTATATTAAGGATATACAGAAAATGAAAACACTTTTTACTCAAGAAAATCCACTAAATCTTCGGAAGAACAGTGAGTGGAACTTGAACAGTCTGTGGAACTTGAGCCACAACCAGCACCTTTCCTAATTCCATTTTAGTGTGACAGATACTCCACTCTGTGTGGGTGCGACCAAGTAAAGGGTAGGGAAGGATTCCTCTCTTCTCACTCCTAGCCAAGGGACAGTGTATCTCTTCAGGAGAGAGATATGCCTCTAGCATTCTTCATGCCCCACCATTAGTCTTGCTTTGCAAAGACTAACATCCTAGTAAATATATTCAAAATTTTGGTGATTCCCTTTTTTAAAACCAGCATCCACTCAAAGGACAGTATGCCAGGCTGAGGATCCTGTTGCCCCAATCACTCTTACCCCAGCTTGCTCATAGGATGGAGGTTAGAAAAGCAATCCAAGAAAACCAGAGACTACCACTTAAACTGAGCATACTGCTTATAAACCAAGGGTGTTACTCCTAGAGAAGCAGATCACAATCCCCACATTCACTACAGAGATTTTACCCAGTGCAGGAAGAAGGACATAACAGCAGAGTGCTCCAAAGTTCTCCCCAAAGAAACCAAATCTATTTGAAAGATTGCAAAAAAGTTCCAAGATTAGGGTACTCTTGATGTGGAGGCTGAGAAAAATTAAGGCCATCCCACCTAAAGTTTAGCATTAGCATAAGTACAGCCATTTTAGGCCCCTGTGAATAAGAGCTGAACTTTACGGGGAAAACTGCCCAATGTCCTCAATGTCCTTGGCAGAGAATCCCATATCAGAAAGACAACAGAGCCCACGCAGTGGTAGAAAGTCCCATATTAGAATGAGAACAGAGCTCAATGCCCTTGAAAGCCCCATACCAGAATGTAAACAGAACTTGAGAAATTCCTCCACCCCTTCTGAAAATCCCCTAGACCAGCCTATAAAAAACCCAGCTGTATGTAACCCACTCCGGGGTCCAAGTCCCTGATCTGTTGTGTTGGGTATACTTGGACCCAAGCTCGAGCTTGCTAATAAACCCTCGTGCGCTTGCATCGGTGTTGGCTCCTTGGTGGTTTCTTGGATTTGCAATCTTGGGCACAACATTGAAAACAGTGAAGACTTTGGTGGTAAGCAATTAAGGAAGATGCTAGTAGCTCCACAAGAGCTAAACTGTAGGGCAGCTGTTTATCAGAGAGAACATGGAAAAAAAAAGGCTAAACAGAGCCCTGCCAGGGTAAGGAAAACTTCATTGAAGAGCCTTAAAAGCTACTCCTGCTTAGGTATTAGCTAAGGGGCTTAGTTTTAATTGGATTAAACTATGGAGCAATTTGTGCCCCAGGGCATTATTGGAAACAAGAGAACAATCATCCTGCAATTAGTGGAACCTAACAACTGGTATGATACCGACAGAAGCAGAGAAATCAGAAAAAAACAAGCAAAAATAATCTGAAAGAGAGACTGCCAAAATCACTGTCATCTGTCATCCTAGGCTGATTGCATATAAAAATGTATATTTATTTTCCTTTATTTTCCTAAATCATTTAAAAAGCAATCATATAAAACAATATGTTTATAATTGAATTGTTGTGTCTGTAATATATAGAAATGCTATACACTTGACAATACATACACAAAAGAGGAGATGGGGAGTAAAGCTGTACTAGATTAAGAAAGTAACATCAAATGGTGACTTGAATCCATAGGAACAAGCTAAGTAAATCAAAATGCTAAATAAAAATATAAACTATCACAAACTTTAAAATATATACTTGGTCTCTTTTTCTATTTCAACTTCTTTAAAAGATATAAAGTTACATAAATAACAATTTTAACAATTATTGTTATATCATATATAGATGTGGTATGTATGACAATAAGAGCACCCAGTGGGAAAAAGGAGTAGAGCTACACAGGAATGATGTTTAATATCTCAGTGGAAACAAATTATTATAAATCTGAAATAGATTCTTATATGTTAAGATGTATATGAGAGACCCTAGGAAAATAAGTTTTTAAGTATAGTGAAAAAATAATGAAAGGAATTAAAATAATAACATTGGAAATTATTTACTTCAAAAGAAAGCAGTAAAGGAAGAACAGATGAACAGACTTGAAACACATAAAGAAGGAAAATGAGAGACACAAATCCAAATATACGAGAATAATATTAGTATAAATTAATTAAACAATACAGTCAAAATACAGAGATCAACAGACTAAATTAAAAAAAACAATATTCTGCTTTATGAAGTCTACAAGAAACATTTTAGATCAAAGATACAAATAGGTCAAAAGTAAAAAGATGCAAAAAGTTTTATTATTCAGGGAGCAACCATGAGATAACCTGAAATGGCTAATCTAATATCAGACAAAATAGATTTTATTATTTTTTCAATAAAATAGATTTTAAAATTAAACAAAAAGATGTTATTAGAGATAAAAAGGATAAAGATAAAAAGGTCAATTCATTAGGAATATCTAACAATTATAAACATATATGTATCTCACAACTGAGTCCCAAAATATAATCAAGCAAAAACTGATAGACTTAAGAGGAAAAATAGATAATTAATAATAATAGTTGGAAATTTCAGTACTCCATATTCAAAAAATGGATAGAAAAACTAAACAAAAGATGAACATGAAATGGAAGACTCTATAAACCAACAAGACCTAACATATCTATAGAAAACTTCACTTAAAAATAGCAAAATACACATTCTTCTCAAGTACAAATAGTGTTGTGCCCAAGATTGTGAATCTGAGAAACCACCAAGGAGCTGACACCGATGCAAGCACACGAGGGTTTATTAGCAAGCTCGAGCTTGGGTCCAAGTATACCCCTCACAGTGGAGCAGGGACTAGGACCCCGAGGAGGGTTACAGCTGGGTTTTTATGGGCTGGTCTAGGGGATTTCCACTAAGGGTGGGGGAGTTTCTCAGGCTCTTAGTTCCTCATTCTGATGGTTGTGCTCTGCAGTTTTTCTTGGAACTGACTTGGGCTACAGGCTGCAGAGCGGGCTTATCTAGGGGCCCCGGGTGAGGGACATTTTCTGAATTTCTTGGGTCCCCCAATAGATTGGTACTTCAGAATAGATTAAATGCTAGATGACAAAAGAAGCCTCAATAAATATAAAAGAATTGAAATATTGTTCCACTGACCACAGTGGAACAAAATTTGAACCAATAACGGAAGATTTTGGAAATTTACAAATATGTGGAAATTAAACAACACACACCTAAATGAACAGTGGATCTAAGAGGAAATCAATGAGCTTATAAAATAATTTAAAATGAATCAAAATTAAAACACAACATAGCAAACATATGAGGTGTAGCTAAAACATTTTGAGCATTTTGTACAGGGTGATACATAGCTATAAAAGCCTATATTTGAAAAAAGAAGGATAATCTCATATAATAGCTAAATATCTCTCCTTACTATTTTATAAAGAGAGAAAGCAAACTAACTGGAAACAAGTAGAAGAGAAAAAATAAAAATTATAGTGGAAATTAATGAAAAGGAGAGAAAAATGGCAGAGAAAGTCAACAAAGCCAAAAGTTCATTCTCTTTCCAGAGAATGGAATGGATTTTTCCAAATCATCAAAATGACAAAGATAAAGATATTTTAGCTAGATTAAGATGAAGACTCAAAAATTAAAACTGGGAATGAAAGACACAATGCTATTACCAATATTGCAAAAATAAAAAGGATTACAAAGAAATAAAATGTTAGCAATTACGTAAAAAATTGAAGGGACAATTCTAGAAAGATATAAGCTATCACAACTGACTGGAGATCTGAAACATAGAAGAGGGGAAAACTCTTTCTGTAAGGAGAGTATTTCCCTGATTCCAAAATCTACTTTTCTGGGCCAGCATATCAGGTCAGTATTATCCTGATTTTCAAAACCAGACAAAGGCATCATGAGAAAACCAATATCTCTTGTAAATAGAGATACAAAAATCCTTAGCAAATTGAATCTAGCAATATATAAAGCACACAAAAGAGGATTATACACTGTGGCCCAGTGGCATACCAGGACTGAAAGGTTAATTATGTGAAAATCAATTAATGCAATATTCTACATAATAAAATGAAGGATAAAAACTATATGATCATATCAATAAATAATAAAAAAGCATTTGACAAAATCAAAAGATACTTATGATCAATCAAAAATCCTTATAAAGAAATGGTCATATGAAGGCAAACACAGAGGGAAGATGATGTAGAAAAGGGAGAAGATGGCCATGTGATTCTCTGAAATACATGTTAAATGCCTCCCTTAGAGATTGTACAGTTTTGTTCTTCCTTTTTTGTTTGATAATCTCTACCTTCTACTTAAAGTGCAAGGTCCACTTATATTTAATGTAATTATTGATACTATTATATTTAAGTCTACCATATTGCTCCTTTTTCTTTTTGTCTGCTTTTCGTTCTTTTGCTTTGTGTTGTACAAAACTATTGGCTATAATTGCCCTGATTTTTTATTCTAATCCTTTGATTAATATTTCCCTTTATCTAGATATATATCAAATATATATCCCTTCCTTCCTTCCTTCCTTCCTTCCTTCCTTCCTTCCTTCCTTCCTTCCTTCTTTCCTTCTTTTCCTTCTTCTTTATTATGCTCTATATATTATACTTAGAGATGCACAAATTGTTCCATCTCTGGTCAATGAGAACCTTCTCAAGTTGATCCCTGAGTCTTTTTACATGACTTTACAAATTATTGATGACTTCCTTGTTTTTTGTTATGGTGAGATATTCCAGGCTTATCTTAACATATCCTGTCTCAGACCTACTTTTATCCGCTTGATAAAAGGAGGTTGAATTAGGGACAGTGGTAACTGGTGTCTAGAGACCACAATCTGGACATTAGTTGTACTCATTGATATTGAGTTTATCACTTTTCTAGGCCTTTAGGAAACAGAGATAGGAGATAATTTGCCTTTCTTTTCTCTTTAAAATAGTATATAGTAAAAAAAAAAAAAGTATATAGTATAAGTGCATACTGATACTTTCAATTAAAAGTTAAAACATTTGTTTAAAATTTTTATCCATTTCTGACATACTAAAATTCACTTTCTGCAATATGCACATACTAGTTTAGAGTAACAATATTACCATGAAATATGATAAATAAAATTAGTTTGAACTTTTCTTTGCAGTGCTTTTGTTCACAGGATACATTGTACAGAAATCATATAAATTGACTTCAAATTACTGTATATTAATATTTTATAGAATAAATCCTCTTCAGTTATGTTACCAACTCAAAGCACAGGTTAATTTGTTGTCTTCAGTTTTTAAAGTTCTCCTTAACATAATTAATTTGGATTTATAATTGTGTAAAATGTTATTTTTCAAAGTCAAATAGAGTATATACAGAGACATATAACTTCTATCCATGTTTCTTCAATCTCATTCTCTTCCTTTCCCTTTGGTAAATATTTTAAAACATTTTTTTCCGTTTGTTTTTAAATAAAAGCAAATGCATGCATGTATATTTTTGTAACCTCTCATTCTTAAATAGTACCACAGTAGACATATTTTTTTTCTTCCTTGCTTCTGTCACTTGAAGTATCTTGGAAATCACTCCATAGTAGTATGTAGAGTTATTTCTCATACCATTTTATAGTTGCATAATACTCTGTTTTGAATATATCACAGTACATGCAACCAGTCTTCTATTGATAGACTCTTCATTTGTTTACATCCTTTATTATTACAGATCATGCTCTTTAACTACATTTGAAGGAAAAGTTTACTGATATCTGATGTTTTGATCAAATCATCAAAGTTTCAACATTATTAAAGTCTGAATAAATGTATTTTTGCATTTGGTTCTAAAACTAAGGTAATTTTTTCCTTTCACAGTTGAACTGTGACAAAGTGTAAAAGCTTTAAGATGGCCTTAAAATATCTCAAATTACCTTGATATTTGAAGAAATGTATTATTTTTGCCTATGTTGTCTCCAATCTTTCATCAGAGAGATACTTTAAAGAATAACATCACAACAGAATGAGCTGTACAGGCACATACTGTCCACAGAAACTGTAGTGTTGCTTTGAGATGGTTGAATTAAATGTGGGATTGTGGTAACATTTTCTCTCCTAATTATAATTCTAATATATACTTCTATAACACAGTTATTTAATAATTTATGGAACACTACACACTCTTTTAGTAAAAATGTGTATACACACATATACACATGTATACCTACACCTACACATAATTTTAAAATTTTAGAGTGAGTAGCAAAATACTAAAATCTATCCGTGGACTCTGGGTTAGGAATCTATCTTAAAACTACATGGCAATAAGACAGCTGCTGCTCATGGTGTGAATTTCTCTACATAAAATTTCTCTTCATACACTGAACCGAAGTTCTTTCCTGTAGATATTATGGAGAATAATTTACTTTTGTTTGTTTGTTGTTTTTGTTTTCTGAAGAATTTACTTCTAAAGGCAGATTTGGTTTTCTTTCAAAACAATATTTTTACCTTTACAAGGAAATTTTGTTTTTAAATGTTTTTTTTTAAATTTATTTATTCATGAGACACACACACACACACACACACACACACACACACAGGCAGAGATGCAGGCAGAGGGAGAAGCAGCCTCCAAGCAGGGAGCCCTACGCGGGACTCCATCCTGGGTCTCCAGGATCTCACCCTGGGCTGAAGGCGGTGCTAAACCGCTGGGCCACCCAGGGAATTTTGTAAAATTCTTTCTGTCACGTAGAAATTGAGGGGAAATGAAAGTTTTTCTCCTTGAACTGGGAAGTCAAGTTACCATTTGTTAGACTCATTTGTTGCAAAAATCATAATGCTATACTTTCCAGTGATTGGAATGTTCACTCATTTATTAAGAATATATGCTTGTATATGTGTTTGTGTGTGTAGTGATGGTAGATTACTTGTGCTAGGGAATAAGCACTGATCAAAACTAGATATATTTTCTACCACATGAAGATTAAAGTGAAGTGACAGGTATAGATATTAATTAAAAGTTCACTAAAATAACAATTAGATTGAAAGACTGCAGTGCTATGAGGAGGGCTTATAATGGGGAGATATGACTTAATCTAAGAAAGCAGAGAAGTCTTCCTTTTAAATAGAATAGTGATTTGAGCTGAGATATGAAAAGAGAGATATATTACTTAGGTAAAAGAGAGAAGAACTTCCACCAGAAGCACCAGAAGCAAATTATTTATTTGAACGCTCCATGGCTGGAAGGATTATGCAATTGAAATCTTTCACATATTATTCTTATTTTTTTCTGTATAAATGGAGGCATCAGTTGGCAATTCATAAACCTTATCATAGTACCTGTGACTGTAGATTGATTGTTGTTCTAATTTGCTCAAAGTAATCTTGGTTACAGTCATGATACGCTATTAGTGTCACTTTCTTTCTTAGAAGTGTCCATGTTTAGACAATAAATAGCATGGACATCTACATCTCTCTGAGATCTGGCAACCTTTATAAGACTGGATCTTTGATCTTCAAGGCTCTTTTTTAGCTATGAGTACTATTGCAATAATTTTGATAGCCATGAATTTCTGGATATTTCCATTTCCTCTTAATTTCAAAAGTAGTTTATTCTTTTGTGCACTGCCTATGTAATAATTGCACATTGTGTTTACTGACAGCGATTCTACTGTCTAAAGAGGAGTAACTGTCTTGTCATGCTTCTTTCTATATGTGTTCATTCATGCATTTCCATATGTGTCATTGTGTGTATAGCCTATTGATATTTTCTATATTTTCTGAGCATCCTTACATTAACAACTTGGTTCTTGATGATTAATTCAGTGGTCTCTTTGGTACTTTTTTTTTTATCCATTTCATACTAAAATGTGAGAAATTACATGGTAACCTTATGTGTTGTCTCACTGCCACCTGGTGGCAAGAGTATAGAAAAGGCAGCAAAACTGCATGGATGACGGACCAGTTGAGTCATTTCCCATAGCATGTTCTCAGAATTTTTTCAAAGATCCCTCGCAGAAGCATTTTCCATTATTTTAGATATAGCTCTTACAATAAATGGTACAGAAAGCCCTGAGAAACAAGGAATGAAATTTTTAGTGATTAATCAATGTCTCTTTTGAAGAAAATATGAAAATCACAAGATATTAAAGATCTACTTTAAAAATAAAAGATTTTATTTATTTACTCATGAGAGACAGAGACACAGGCAGAGGGAGAAGCAGGCTCCATGCAGGGAGCCCGACGTGGGACTCGATCCTGGGTCTCCAGGATCACGCCCTGGGCTGAAGGCAGCACTAAACCACTGAGCCACCTGGGCTGCCCAAAGATCTACTTTTTAAATATAACTTTAGAATGTTTTCTTTCAGTGATTTTTAAATCTCAAGAGTAAATTTTCTTAAAATTTTTTTAATTTTATGACTTCGCTTTTTGTAAAGGAAATCAAGCCCCCAATATTTGAAAATATACCATAATATATGATTTTTAAAAATCAAGTAGATATGGCTAATGATCTCTCATTGTGACTTAAGTCATTTTTAAATGAAAATACCTAAGACTAAAATCATTGCTTTCGGCTTAAGCATCTGTTCTTCATTACTAGCTGTTCTATATTATTCTTCACACCAGGATAGAGACAGATGTTGATTGGTATTTTTTAATGTCTTGAAATTTCATTATATACTCTGGAAAATAAGTATTTAAGAAAATACCACTGAATATCAGTTTGGCTTTTGCTGTTCACATTTTTCAGATTCATTATGCTTTAAATGAATGAATTTCATGGACTATCAGGGTTGACTTCTATGGTCTTTTTTTCCTATTTGAGGAATTTCTCAGTTCAATCTTCTACATTTGTCACAATTGTATGTATATATCTATATAACATAGATATCTTATTTGAGTTTTTCATATATACTCTATTTTGATAACAGAATTATTTGCGTCCACATGGGTATATACATTAAGTAGTAAATTAATTCTTTACATTTTTCCCTGCTTCATTTAGATGTAATTAACATATAGCATTATATAAATTTAAGGCATGCAACGTAATGATTTGGTACACCTATATATTGTGAAATGTTTACCATAATAAGATCAATTAACACATTCTTCACATAAATATCATTTTGTTGGTGGTGGTGTTAAAGTGAGAACATTAAAGCTCTACTCTCATAGCAACTTTTTTTTTTTTTTTTTACCAATTGTCTTTATATGTTCTACTGTATCTGGTTCTCAAAAAAAAAAGAAAAAGACTCTTGTGGTAGAAAGAGGAAAGAAAATAGGACTAATTATCCCTATTTCATAAATAAAAAAACAGAAACATAAATTGGTAGAGCAAGGAATTGTTGAAACCAGGAACTCGGGTTTCAATCAATGCCAGAACTTCTTTCTATACATCATAATAAATGATGGGGCAATTCTTTCTTCTTTTTAATGTCCACTGAAATCCAGCATCACTAAGGGAATTTGGCATTTTTCTGAAGACATCCCCAAGAAGGTGTGAAAGAACATCACTTTGGATTTTACAAGATACATGACTTGGCCTCAGTTGAAAAACTAGAATGATAACATATTCCGTTCCGATTTAATAAGAGGATTAAAGGTAATATATGCAAGGCTCCTGGCACAATGTTGGACATATAAGTATAAGTAAGTGTTACAAATAGCTACTATCAAAAAGAAAATATGATGCTCACAAGATCCTTGTGGATCATCAGCCTTGCATTGAAGACAGGCCCTCAGAGATAAACTGAACTGACAGTGGATTACCTGAAAGGGACTGCCAAATCTCACTCCTGAATTCCAAGGCCACACCATCTCCTGTCAAGTGCCTACCAATGACTTTATCGCTGGCATATTAACACTGGGAAGAATATAAGTGTTACTAATGTTGGCAAATCTAGTTCCCTTATTTGCAGCCACATATAATTAGTTAGTTTGGTTCCATCCAGCCAGTACATGAGAGCCTATCTTATTCCTAGCACTGTGCAAGACAGGTTTAATAAACAAGCAAACAAATAAAACTCAGAACTGTACCAAATTCAATATATGTTGCTAACATAGGAGATAAGAAATTATAGAATAAATAAAAATTCAGCCTTATAATTATATGATCATTCCTGGATATGGTGTGTGTGTTTGTGTGCGATTATGCACATGTACAGGCATGTGCGTATGTTTTAATTAAACAGCATACATGTCCTGATCACATAAGCAAAATCAATCTCTGTAACACATTGCTTGTAGGCAAGAAAAGTGAGTGAGTGGGTTTTGGCCAAGACTCAGAACTGAGAAGACACTGCCAGGTGCCAAGAGATTCTAACCAATTCAGTATCTAAGAAAAGAATGTTAGAGAGGGCAATAAATGGTCTGGAAAGAAAAACAGAAAATGTCACCTAGTAACCACTTTACAGTAGCATGCTTAGGCCAAATACAGTCAAGATAGCAGTGCCTTATGCAAAAATATGGAGAAGGGACCTGTAGGGAAAAGACATTGTAAGCAGGGGCTAGTGTTTTAGGAAGAGGAATTCAGAACCAAAAAGAAGCACTTATGTAGATAAATATAATCTCATAAATGAGTAAAGTTATTTTTGAAAGTCCAAGAAATGGTTAATATAATGAAAATGAATTTCATATTTCTATGCAAGTACTGAAGTGATGCACATCTCAATATATATATTTTTAAAGATTTTACTTTTTAAGCAACCTTTACACCCAACGTGGGGCTCAAACTCATGATCCTAAGACCAATAGTCGCGTGCTCCACAAACTCAGACAGCTAAGAGACCCTCAGTGTATTTACCTTTAACTCTTATAAACAAATATAGTTATCTTTAAGCAAATATATAATGTAGAAATTACAAAAATAAATTTGAGGTAAATATTTTCTTTATAAAATATGCCATTGAGCATATTCTTTACAAAGTAAGTTCCATATGTGCATTTAAGTTTGATTTTCAAAAGATAGTAATTTACAAATAGCTGTGACTTTTCATTGTAGGATATGACCTACAATGAAAAGTCTATCGTACTCTCAAGCATGAGAAGTAAAATAAAACTGCACACTCAGATCAAGGTTTTAAGTGTCACAGAAATTCAAACATTATAATAGACAGCCTACAAGTTAGATAAGGAAATTGCCTTACTAAAAAGAGAATATAATATATCTCTAGGCTGATAGAAAAATGAAAAAAAAAAAAAAAAGAAAAGATCTAGCCTTTAGGAACATGAGTCATCAAATGTTAAATTGTTGAACTATGATTCTTCTCTGATTCCATAATACAGAGACAGGAGTACTCAGTTCTTACTCAAATTTGATTTTTAGAGGAAAATAAACTACCAGAAGATTGAGTCGCGATTTCTGTAGTCTAGTTATAGTGAACAAAAACTTGGACAAGAAGTGAACAAATCTGTGAGAGAAAAGGACATCTAATTGTACTCAATCCAGAATTGCATGGAGAATGATGGGACATACAAGTAAAAATTAACTCATAAACCAGTTGTCTGGCTTTAATGAGTGGTTGATTTTTTTTAAGAAGAAAATATGTGGGGTGGGAATGTAAGTGTGTATTTCTCCTACAACTGTGATTTTCTACCCTGGTTCCACATTATATCACCTGGATCACCTGGGAAGCTTTTAAAAGAGAGAGATACTTGTGCTTCACTCTAAAATAATTAAATCCAATCTGGAAGTGGAACCTAGACATTTTAAAAACATTCTCCAGATGACAATATGGTGCAGCCATGGTTAACAAACAGTGACCAACATCAACAATAATTAACATATAATTCGGTCTATACTTGCCAGGCACTGTGTTATATGATTAACTCACATTCTCTCAGTTGTCCTCACTTTGGTGTTAGTATGGTTTTATTCCTAGTTACAAAAGGGAAGATTGATGTTTTAGAGATGTTAAGGAACTTGCTAAAGCATAGGGATTAGAAAGGAGGGGAAAAAGGATTATCTGATTTCAGGAACTTATAATTGACTTCTATTACAAAATCTACAAATTTATTCAGTTATTTGTAAACATTCATTTGTTCACCAATTATGTATTGAGTGCCTATTATGTATTTGAATTTAGAAATACTACAGATAAATAGACATGCCCTTTCCCATGACCCATACCCTTAGGAGGTTCATTCCTAGAATATTCTTACTCTTATGGCTAGAATGTAGCTGTGAATACTGATGTCCCTATGACTGTCAGTATATGTTCCCATCTGTCTTTAGCAGCTCTTCAGATAGGAATTTTATGGCAGCTGTACAAAGGAATTTTAAGTTGGTACATGCATAGCATTCTTTGCTTGGACCTCATAATTCTAAAGCTTTGGTAGGTTGTTGACTGGTTAGTACTTATTACAAAGCTGGGGTTTGATAGGTTAAATTAGCCCTTCAAAGAGGTGCATTTGGCACCTGTCTCAGTCGAACATATCTACTAACATTTATATCCACTGTCCTTAGCACACATCCTACCTAGCATATAATAGATAGTGAATAACATTATTTAATTGATGTGAACCAAACTAGAATGCCGATCTCAGTTACTGAAAGATTCATTGTCGTAGACTTATTTTTCTTTTTTTCTTTTTTTTTTTTTTAGACGTATTTTTCTTTCACAAGCTTAAACCTTTTACTCCCAGACTTGTTACTGGTGCTGGATTACTAGATGAGGGCACTCTGATAGAAGAAGGCCTTATATAGACGTGGATGGAACTGGAGGGTATTATGCTGAGTGAAGTAAGTCAATCGGAGAAGGACAAACATTATATCTTCTCATTCATTTGGGGAATATAAATAATAGCGAAAGGGAATATAAGGGAAGGGAGAAGAAATGTGTGGGAAATGTCAGAAAGGGAGACAGAACATAAAGACTCCTAACTCTGGGGAATGAACTAGGGGTGGTGGAAGGGGAGGGGGGGGTAGAGGTGAATGGTTGACAGGCACTGAGGGGGGCACTTGACGGGATGAGCACTGGGTGTTATTCTGTATGTTGGCAAATTGAACACCAGTAAAAATAAATTTATTGTAAAAAAATGACAAATCTATTTTGTGTCTTCTGCTGGGATCTATTTATTCTTTTGATTTGATCCAAATTTGTATATTCCCTGGGATGGGAGGTTTATAAAAGTGCCATGTACCCTACTGAGTCCTTCATTAAATATTAAACAGATATTAATGGAATTAAACATTAAACTGATTCCAGAAAATTAAAATAAGCAAAGTCATCATTTGGTGATGAGGTTTTGTACTTTGAAGTTTATATATACAATTACAGGAAAGACTTTGGGCAATGAGAGCTTTTAACTTTGGGAGAGAAAAGGTTGTAATAAAGTCTCGGATGTGAGAACACAAATGTTTCCCCATGTAAAGATTGCACTAACTCTTGGGATTTCAATGCCAAATTTTGTGTCCTGTCAAGAGCTTTGGAGAGGGATTCTCTCCAACTAGACGCAAACGTAAAGAGAATAATCTCCCTGTCATGAACGACTGTTTTTCATGTCTTCTTGCCTAGAATCTGGGTGGGGGAAGGAGCCTGAAAATGAAACTCAACATTTTAAATGTGCATAAAAATGACTGTTCCAGGGCTTTCCATAGAAAGGTGAGTGGAGAAGAAAAACAATCCGAAACTTGTGCAGACCTTAACTGGAGCAGCCAGTATCATCAGTGAAAAGCTGTCAGAGCTCTCAGATCTGATAGCAGGGACTGCCACAAGCCTTAGTGCAAGTGAACCGGCCCGTACATTCAATTTTAATTAAGTCCCCATGCCAGGAAAGAAGGCTTTGGGGGAAAGTAAGCTTTGGGAGTGCCATGTGTTCACAGAGTTGCTCTATATTATGGAACCATTTGAAATAATTGCAACTGGTGCGGACATTTAACGGACCAATTAAAAGAATTTTATCAGTTGACTCCTGCCAAACATTTGACATAACTACAAAATGATTTTTGAATTATGCACACCTTTATGGCTGTTTGTTCTCCTAGGAGGTGAGGCTTTCATCCAGAATTACTGTCTCTCTTGAACTCAGGCCAGCTCTTCCTCTTAGAGTTTCCTGTCACAAGTAATAAGTGAAAAATAAACCATTCCATCCTTCTTGCAGAAACACCAAGGACTCCGAGTTAATGTTTTTAGCCCAGCTCCAAAGAGGCAGAGGAGGCCAATTACAGCTGTCGAAGGCAAGCTGGACGTGGTCTTTGCAGGTAATAAGATCTGCCTGTCACTCCCCATCTGCACCTTCCTAGCGCCAGTTGCTATCAAATTACATTTCCCATAAAGAAATTAAAGAAAAATCGAATCCTGCACCATATGTAGATCCAGCTCCCCGGTGTTATTTACATTTGCCTTTGCCATAGTGACTATTAGAAGAAAGGATACTTGTGACATGTTCTACTACTAAATTATAGGTGGATGATTCCACTGCTACAATATGGCTTTATGCCAGTAATGCCACCTTCACATATTATGTTAACATCTTATCAGTTACCTTAGGAACAGGGGACTGGCAGGAGGTTCAGTTTCAGTGAACCATGTTTTCCTCATTCTGGAGTGCAGAAGAAGACTGGGTTTTTTTATTTGTTTGTTTTGGTTTGGTTTGGTTTTTGTTTTTTTAAAAAAGGAAAGACAAGAAAACACACGCAAGTTGGAAGTCTTATCACAAATATCTCCTTTCTGCACCCAAAGTTGGTGCTGTGGATAAAGAATGAGAAGCAATAGCTTTTCTTAATAGCACTGAAATGACTCAGAAAATTTCTTTGTTAACTCTAAGGCTGCGGTTTACAGCAAAATAAGGAAAGGAACAAGAGGAAGTGTGCAAATTGGGAAGATAGTAAAATGAAGGCCGACCTCTTGATTATTGGGATTTATTTGGCTTATTGTTGTTTAATGTCTCCTAGTACATTGCCTCTTTTCCCTAGGTATATTTACAAGATATAAGTCCTTTCATCTTAAAAAAAAAAATGTTATCAGGTCACTGCAAGCCCCTGCTCTGCTATTGTATCATCTTTTTCTTTACCTTCATTATTATGCTTTTGAAAATCTCACTTGCTCACTTCCCATCAGTGCCTCAGTTCACAGCAACTTTCCCCAGTTATCCTCAGCATCCCACTCAACTGGGACATCCCCAATTCAATGCACAGATTTTAGTCATCCCACTCTCTCTGCCCCAGAAATATTTTTTTTTTTTACTTTTTTTTTTTTTTGCCCCAGAAATATTTTACTACTTTTTTTTTCTTTTTTAAACTCTAGTTTTATCCACTGCCTCGTTAATATCCTTTCCTTGTTTTCCTTCAACCTCTGGTCTTCTCACTGCATCAAGCCCATCCCTTTTCCTCTCCACAGTGTTATGATCTTACTGTAGGATGCTACTGTTTTTTTGCCTCTATTACTTCAAAACTCACCTGAGAGAGTATCCTTCCACTGACTTACTGAACTTAATCCACCTTTCAATCCACCTTTCTTCTTGTTGCCTCTGCTATAGTTTTGTAACAACTCTCATTTCTTCTCCCTTGACTTATTGAAATTTTGCAGTGGTCATTAGGATAAAGCTCAAACTTCTTATCATGTCTTGCATGTGTCCTGGTGACTGCTTCTCACCCTCACCTAACACTCACCCAGAGACATGAAGCCATACCAGACTATTTGCAAATTACCTGACTACTGTGTTCTCTTCGTCATAACTTAAATATATTATCCCTTCTTCTAGTAAGGCCTTTATTTCACCTTTTCACCTGGCTAACTCCTACCTGTATTTCACAACATATTTCAAATATTATCTCCCTGAAAAATCATCCGAGACACCATATGCAAACAGCCTGATGTCCTCCCTCTTCATTGCTTTTGTTGCACTCGGTGCAACTTAGCTTTACAGATACTTACACTGTTTTTGCAATGGTCTGTATCCTGCCACTAGACTCATCTTTTTTCTACCTATGGGCTGTTTTTTTCTAATTGATATATTCCTACTATTTAGAATAGAGCTTAATGTTAGTCACTCACTGCTTAGAAGAATGTAGGGAAGTAAGAAAGGAAGAGAGGAAGGAAAGAAGGAAAGTTATGGTGCTAGCCCACAATTCATCCATTTGTTCATCCATCCTTCTTGTAGTAGATTCCTTAGGAACCACCCTCTTCTACTCTTAGTTTATGTGATTCAGGTGGAGTTAATTCCACACTTGGCTTCAAGGATGGACATATGGATTTTGAAAATACAAGTATAATTTTTTCTGCCAATTCTGAATGTGGAAGCTTTGAAAGCTCAAATATTTCAGAAATAGAAAAATTGTGGTGTGTGGCTTCTAAAAATACGTTGTATTGGAAGTGAAATTGTATACATCTTTATCATACGTATCAACAAAGCTAAGATGTCTACGATATATTCAGCAAGTATTATATCCCCAAGGTCTAATCCATGAATGGCCTCATTACTTTCAGAGAAGAATAAAATAATTTGTCTGGCAAATGAGTCCTTGGATGCAAGTTTACATACTTTTTGTGAAAACTTGCTTGAACTTTTTTCTAGAAGATCCTTATACATACCCTATATGTTGATATTCTTTTGGTGTTTATGGCAGAACAGTTATTTTTGATTCTTGACTCATTTTTTTTCTTTTTAACCAGTCATACAGTCCTTCCTCTGAGATGTTCCAGCAATTCTATATTTTCTTTCCATCTCCAATCTTACTCTGCCATCACCTTCCTTAGTTCTCTGTGGTACCAGCTCCTGGAGAAAATAAAGGAAGGCTCCACCTCTTCACACTCTCTTCCCCCAGCAGCACAGAAGTAACAAGGTGACAAAGATGAAAACTCTATCCAGCCTACAGAAGTATTTTTAAAAGCCAAATTATAATGATTTGAGGATTCAACATAAAAGTTAAATTTCCAGCTTATCTTGAAAAGTAAGTTCCAGCAAACCTAAAGCCCAAGTTCTTGCCTAGCAACTTTTGTGAATTGAATGGTAAACCCCCACCCCCAAAAGATGCATTGAAGTCCCATCTGCTGGTATTTATGAATGCAACCTTATTTGGAAGCAGAGATTTTGCAGATGTAATCAAAGTAAGATGAGGTAAAACTGGATCAAGGTGGGCCTCAATTTAATGAATTGTGTTCTTTAAGAGGGAAGTCTGGACAGAGACATAATAGAAGAGAACACTGTATGAATATACACATTCATAGGGAGAATACCAACTGTGGCAGAGATTATAGAGGTGCCATCCACACCTAAGGAACACTTAGGATAGCTGTCTAGACAGGGGCAAGGAAGGATCCTCCCATAAGGTTTCAAGAAACACATGATTTTGCCAACACTTATATTTAGAATTTCTAATCTCCAGAACCATGAGATAAGAATTTTCTATTGTGTTAAGTTACCCAGTTTATGGTATTTTTTATGCAGCCTAGGATACTATCATAGTAACAGTGGGCAAGAAGTGAACAAAGGCTATTCCCTTTAGATGAGGCTTATGATCTCTAGTTCCAGGAGTTAAAGACCCTCATTAGGATCCCTGGGTGGCTCAGTGGTTGAGCATCTGCCTTCAGCTCAGGGCATGATCCCAGGGTCCTGGGATCAAGTCCTGCATTGGGATCCCCTCAGGGAATATGCTTCTCTCTCTGTCTCTGCCTCTGCCTCTCTCTGTGTCTCTCATGAATAAATAAAGACGATCTTTAAAAAAAAATAGACCGTCATTTCCTATGGTTTCT